>NC_135428.1:13252551-13567551 GCF_051991245.1 Festucalex cinctus | reverse complement strand
GCTTGTAGAGTTTAATAAAATGATTATCAAAAGGAGGATTTCTACCTGATTTCTATAACAAAAATCATTTCTTTTTTTTTTCTTTTTTTTTTCTTTTTTTTAATATCCAAATTTCTTGAGATTGTAAACTTGGGATTTTTCTTCAGCTTTAGCATTTATTCACCAAAAGTATTATTTTTTAAATCCGGAAATATTTTACTTTTTGTGTCGTGAATCTATATATGCATTTCACTTTTTTTTCTTTTTCTTTTACAAGTTCCTTGTACTTTTATGTACTTTCTTGCTTTACTTTTTCAAATCATTTTCACAGACATTATACATACATTATTTTCCATTTCTTGATTTTTGTTTGTTCAAAAACACCTTGTGAATGTATGTTTTCATAACTTGAAATTTGTTTGATGTGATTGAAGGATAATTTTTTTTATATTATTTTATTATATATTTTTAATGGTGTCCATATTGTGGATGTTCACATATTGTGCAGCGAGTCTAGTAACTATCCCCCACATTATTCTAATTTATTCAGATGCACCTGTGAATATACTGTAATAATAAACATTTATGTTTTCATACGGTTAATATAATGCACCTCATCTTACAAATAAACACATTTTGGTCATGAAGGACGTGATTTTGTACTGAAATATTGACAAGAATGGACTATGTTTGGTTTGAAGTCATCTTGTCTTGCTGCCATCATTAGAACGTTAGAACAAGGATTGTAAATAATGTCTACAACGTTAAGTGTGAAATGTGATACAGTGTGAAACAAAACGACAAACAAAAACAAAAAAAATCTTTGTATATATAGTTGTTCATTTTACTCCTGCATGGTTGTTGTGGAATGTCAAATAGTTGTGTAATAAAGACAAAAAGTGAAAGATTTTGGGTTTTCTCACTGTTTGCAACACATTTCACAGCCTTTTATTGTTTATGCTACTGGAGTAAATATTTACAAAAACTGGATTATTTGGACGATTAAAAATGTCACATGATGGAAAATATGTTTGAATAATAAAAAACAAAATTATGAATTTAAGAAAAAAAGTGGGTTAGGTAAAAACTTGTGTTCGCAGTTATTTTAGAACGTATTTTTGTATATTTAATCATGTGTCACACCATTTTCGGTAAATAAATCATTTCCGATTCAATAAAAATAAACAATAAGGCTATTTAGTAAAGCGGAACCATCGTTACGAGCTTAGTGGCGGATGGCTTAAAATGTTACACCGTGTCCTAATAGACTCGACACCACGGACTCACACACCGACTCAATCATGTCTTAAAAGTAGCAGCACACAGCTTTTATTATTTTAATAAACATGTCGAGGATTGTTTCGACAAATCTCAAACCGGCTTCTGTCTTACTAATTTTCGTGTTGGGCTTTTGGGCGGTGACATCTCAAGGTAAGTAACGACTAGCTTAGCAGTTACCCTGTTAGCAAAACATGACGGTTCAGAAGGCAGTTTAAATTTCACGTTTCTCCATAAAGATGTATTTTTGTACATGAGTAAGTTGTAATATGCGTTTAGAGTCTTAGCAATCTGTCGTTACTGGCCACAACATCAGGTACACTGGATAAAGCTAAAACTCTCCTTTTTACAAATACAATGCAAACACAATAATGAGGACGTTGTTACATGAATGCATCTCACAGATTTAATAAGTAGAAACACTCTATTTTAATTTCAATGGTAATTTATGACAATTTCTGTTTGTACTTAATTTGATAGGTTAGACTTGCATGGGTCTCATTCCTCCTCCAACACACCTGATTCAAAAGATCAGCTCATCAGCAAGCTCTACAGGAACCTGATAAGTGATAACGATCCTGATCATTTGCTAACTCGCTTTCTCTCCCAGAGCATGATGAGCCCAAGCTGTCTGAAGAGGAAGTAGTAGCGACATCGTCCGAGGACATCCCGGAATTTGCGGAGGGCGAGGATCCGAGGTTCCTCAAGCGTCAGTTCAAGACTGCCGAGATGGCTGACGCCGTGATGGGCAGCGAGCCCCCCATCGACTCGTCTGACATGGAGTCTCTCTTCCCCAAGAACGCCAAAGACTTCCAGTCGGGCTTCTCGCCGCCGTGTGACGACGGCCGAGAATGTCGTGCCGAGGAGGACAGCTCCGAGACGTCCCAGCAGGTAAGACGACACATAATCGGTTGTACCTGTAGACATTTTGTGAACATTGCGGTGGCTTAGGTGACGTTGGACATGGTCCACGCTCACTCCGCCGAGGAGAAGATCGCCGAGGCCGCCAAGACCTTCAAGGTCAACTGCGAACAGAGGAACGTGACCGACGTGGACACCTTGGCCGTCAACGTCCTTAATGCATCTCAGGTGACAGGCCGTTAACTTCACACTCGGGAGCACTCTTCAGCGAGGGGGATGAAGTAGAGTGACGTTGGTGTTGCCCTCAGGACCTGATGGAGTTCTTGAACGTCAACGGCAGCGAGTGCTCCATGGTGCTGTTCTTCACAGCCTGGTGCCAGTTCTCAGCTGGCCTGGCGCCGCACTTCAACGCCCTGCCTCGGGTCTTTCCCGCCGTGCAATTCCTGGCCCTGGACGCATCGCAGCACAGCAGGTAAGCGCCACTGACACCGCCGTCTGCCATCCACTTGTATGGAGGACCAAAACTGACAAAATTCAAAAGGAATAAATGACTAAAAGTGAAAATAAAAACGGATGTAAAAAAAATCTAATTCGAAAATTATATCCCCCAAAAATATATAAATGGAAATAAAAAGAATATATATACATAAATATAAATACATTTGTATTTACTACTTGAAACTTGAATTATATATATTTTTAGATCCGTTTTTATATTCACATTTATTTATTTAGTCATTTATTTAGTTAGTTAGTCATTTATTTATTTGTTTGTTTGTTTAGTCATTTATTTTTTAATTTTGCAGTTTTGGTCCGTACTGCCAAGTCAAAATGTTATTCAAATGAGGGGCTGCTCACTCAACCAATGACAGGCAGTTTGCAACGGCGAAGTCCAACCCAAGACATGCTAAGGACCGCCCCCTCATTTGAATAACATTTCGACTTGGCAGAGTACGGACCAAAACTGCAAAAATGAAAAATAAATGATTAAATAAATAAATAAATAAATAAATGACTAATTAAATACATAAATAAATGACTAAGAGTGAAATTAAAAACGGAAATAAAAAATATCATTCAAAAATTAAGTACAAATGTATTTATGTATGTGTATATATATATATATATTGTTCTTTTTATTTCTATTTATATTTATTATATATTATATCTTTTTATATCTGTTTTTATTTTCACTTTTAGTCATTCATTTATTTATTTAGTCATTTATTTATTTTGAATTTTGACAGTTTTGGTTCTCCATACACTTGTGGGTTCAGTGTCAACCAAGGTTATTTTAATTAACGAAAACTAGTGAAAAAATTAAAATTCAAAAAACAATTGTAATGAAATAAAATATAAATAAATGCTTTAAAAACAAAAATTAACAAACATTTTATGTTGATGAAACTATAATAATAGCTAAAATGTCCTTTGTTTTAGTCTTTGGTAATTCATTGAATACATGAGCCTTTGGGGATGATTTTAAATGTGAATTTAAGTATAATTATTTTGATATTAAGCGGAATAAAGACGTTTGAAAGTGTGTTATACAGAAGTGATATTGGTGTCAACAAAAATTCAGAGTAGACGGCTAGCTTCCAGTCAGTTCAGTTCCACTCACATCCTGTAGGTAGTGCTAGTGTGCGTCACAAAATGTCTGCCAACCACCACGCAAGCTCATGTCCTAATGGTCAATTGAAAATTGTAACGAGGGCAAGAATGAAAGCCTTATTTTGTTAGTCTGTCGACACGATTCGGGACGGTGGCGGTGCCCAACATCCTCCTCTTCCAAGGAGCCAAACCTATGGCTCGCTTCAACCACACCGAGAGAACCTTGGACACGCTGGCCTCCTTCATCACCAACCAGACGGGTGAATACCGAACGCGTGCACGTCCAAAACCTGCGTGGAAACATAATCAGAACCGCGCGCTTATTTTTTTTTTCCAAGGGTTGGAGACGGGGCCGGAGAGGAACGTGACGGCCGCCGATCGCCTGGGCCCCCTGGCCGGCGTGCCGGTCAAGGGCATCGATTGGCTGCTGGTGTTCTCCGTGCTCTTCATCGCCGGATTCACCAGCTATGGGATCCTTCGCACCGAAAGCATCCGCTGGCTCATTCCCGGACACGAGCACGAACATCAGGACTGACACAAATGCTGGACGAAAAGGAATTGACGGTCGGGTTTTCGCCATGCAGTCATGACGAACATTTGTATTAAAGGCGTTGCGTTGAGAGTTATGAAGTGTGTGAGCTCTAAATGGGGGTCGGGACATAGAGGCCAAAAAACTGATTCAAGTTGCTTGTTGCACAAATGTACCAATTTCTTAAAGCTACTCAATGCAGAAAAATCGAATTTTGAATCACTACTGCCACCTGTTGACAAAAAAATGGAACTGCACACTTTTGTTGTTGTTTTTTTTTAGTTGCGCAATGCGCATATGACTTCATTCTCGTCGGTAAATTTGTACCCGAGTCCACACTGGAGACAGGAGTACAGTACTATTGTGAATAGCTACGTTATTAATCTACTAATTCGAAGACGTTTGGGGTGATAAATGATTAAATAAAATGGCTATTGTAAAGACAAAATATCTTCATCAACAGCCATTATCACGAGATGGAGTTGAGACAAAAATAATAATAATTGACGTCATGTGACGTTTACTCAAATATTTATTCAATTTCAGTTCCTTAATGGATTAGATGCCGTACACTTCCGACTTCCTGGTTTAATACATCAGCGCCGTTTCCGGGCACAGCTGGCCGCGTTCCAACACTCGGACCCCCACCAGTGCCGCCCCCCCCAAGAGGGCTTCTCAGCTCTCTGAACTGCTTTGGACAACTGACAGATAGACACTACACACTTGCACCGCATAGATGGAACGCACAACCGAGGGGCACATAGACGGAAGAGCAAGAAATGGGACGTGGGCCGCACGTCGCAAACAGGAAACGGAAACAGAGCTGACCTGTGAAATCCGGAATTTAAAAATAAAACGTTTTTCCAAGTGTGGGCTTCAGTGTGACTTGCTTCATCTCAGTGAACATAGTCAACTGGATTTCGTGATTTATTTTTTAAAATCAGGCACAAAATCTGAAGCCAAATATTTACCGGTAGTTTAAAGCGAGCTATGTGATTTGAATATGAATGGAGAAAGAGGTCATTTTAAACCGGCAGTAGCGTGAACAGTTCCCGTGCTGGGCCAGTAGATAAGTAGCGTGTGTGACATTTTTGTTGTGAGGGTACAGCAGGAGTTCACAACGAGCAGGACAACCCACGGAGCTCCGCAGCATGTCCTGGTTAATATTTAGCCCGGCAGCCAGCAGCCTTTGGCCCCGCGGTCTGCTCGGGCTCAGCGGCCTCAATCTGGCTCATATCTCCAGGAACTACTCTACTAAAATGGTGAGTAAATAACATAGCCACGTTGCGTGTTCGTTTTTTAATTAGTAAGTGTTCAACTGTGCACCCGCGTGGTCGTGCTGTGACGTATTACTTCCGCCTTATTTCATTGGAAAAATCGTTGATATAACGACAATGTCTGCGGTCGTAATGTAGTGCTAATAAACACAATTTAAAACTGTTTTCGAGTAATGTAGGATGCATCGTTTAGATCGGCTGGAATATATGGGCAGGTATCCGAAAAGTAATTCAACTTTTATTAATGTTTTCTGTGTACTGTGGGACCACTGGTCGTGTTATATACGTGTTTATTTTCCAGGTCTTTCTGTTTTGTGTGTCAACTTTATGAAGTCGAATTGAAGATTGAGCCATAAAAATTAAAATATAAGAAAACGAGCCTTAATTGCTGATAAATTCTGAGTTTGGTTAATAATAGTAATGTACAGCATGTCATATACTTGTTGGTCATTCATGGTGTTTAGTTCGTTGGTCCCAACCTTCAGCAGTGTCGGTTTTCATTACTGCCACCTAGTGGATCCATTGGGCATCGCACTCACGAAACAAAAGTGTCATTTGTGTTTTTAAAATAACAAAATGTATTTAAAATGCATTATTGTGCAGTCATCTGACTCTCATTGGCTTGCTCCGGCCGACCGGGACCAGCATGTGATGGAGCTGAGAGCCACGGGCTGGATGGAAGTGGAGGACAGAGACGCCATCTACAAGGAACTTCACTTTAAAACCTTCAACCAGGTGAGGTCACAGAATCTAAAATGCTAAATGTTGTAAATTATAGTCATGTTTTGAGTAAAGTTACAAAAAAGAAAAAAATATTTTTAGAGAGATTTTCTTTCTATCCAAATTAAAATTGTGTGTCATTCTCGTTAAACTTATGGAACTGCTACTATTCTAACAATTTTAGCTGTGTTATATAATGAAAACAAATTTGCAAAAAAAAAAAAAATCAAATTGCAAACAAATTTTAATTGGCGACATTTAAAGACAGAACATAAACTAGCGCTATTGTTTAAAAAAATAAATAAAAAGACACCCAAGTTGTATAAAATTTGGTGGGAGCGCTCAAGGCCACTTAGTGGACTTCCTCTAATCCCGCCGCTTGTTTTAGCCCCTGGGAAGCGTGCTGTTTTTGCCCTTTTTACACTTCTCCGCTTTTAAAGTGGGGGCCCCGCCCCCACGGCCCCCCATGGACTGCCTCCTCCTCTCCCCTTACCACTGCGTGTCACCCCGCGTTAGGCTGACACGAGCCAGGTGGCCCTTCCTTTCGCAAACAAATCAAATTGGTTAAAAAGTTTCATCTGGCCAGCATTACAAAAAAAAAAAAGCCTGATGTTGTCTCAGTCTGGACAAACGTTGGCAAAACTCATCATGAAACTCATTTTTCATCAGACATGCGGAGGCCTCGTTTTGCCCACAAAACAAAAGAAGTTCTCATGAAAATGACAATTCCAATTTGGATGCGACGCACAGAAGCACAACATGGCAAGTTGAGCTCCATCCTCAAGTCCTGCGGGCAGATTTATTGGCATGGAAACAGGAGTTTAGAACATTTAGAGAGCCATCCCATTAAAAACAGAGAACCACATAAGGATGTGATGAGTCTTAGAACTGTAAAAAGGAAAAAAGGCTGAGACTTTTTTTCTTTTTTTTAATTGTGTACAAAATAAAATAATGCATTTTCTTTTGAAATATAATGTTAATGACCTCTACCAGAAAGGCAATGAAATAGAACGAAATGCTACGTTTCCAAGTATAAAAGCAAATAAAAAAAGTAGCAAATTTCTATAAAAACTAGTCACTGTACCCAGATTATATGTGGGATTAACTCAGAAGTTATTTCGTTTTTATGAAGCACTTCCAAGCATTTCCTTGTTGCATTCCCCCTGATGGCCTGTAGGTGGCGTCAAAGCTGCACTCCCCTCATATAATTGAAGCGCTTCCAGCTGGACCTGCTTGCTTGTCCCCCCAGTTTATTTTCCTTTGATTAGAGCGAGTGGAAAGTGTCGGGCGACCGCTCCCGCCGGTAGCTCACTTTTCCTCATCAGGCTCACGAGGAGCTAATACGTTCCGAGAGGCTGTGTCCGATCCCATTGGAAAGATGGGAGCGTGATGGCGTCCTTTTTTTTTTTTTTTAATGTTACTTTTTGAAAAAAAAGTGTGTTTATACGTTAATGTTGTTTACGGATGCGACCATCTGCTTCGCATTTGGCCGCGACGGTTCTGTTTTGGAGCGGACACAAACTTTCAGGGATTACTCTATACGTATATGTATGAAACAACGTGCATATATATATATATATATATATATATATTTTGTTTTAATCTGAATGTCATCCAAGCCAGAAATTCTGGCTTAGCAAAGCAATCCTATAGTCTTGCAATCACTTTAATTATTATCCTTTCAGTCCTGCCCCTTGGAAAGTTTTAAAAATTCGTCCCCCGACATCAGTTTGGCCAACTGACACAAAATTGGTTACGAGAGGACGCATGAAAAAGTCTCAAGAACCTACGCCCGCAATTGAACAGCGAAGTCTGCCATTTGGGTTTGGCGCTGCCATTTTAGGTACAATTATTTTGAGCGCTTTCTTAAAAAGATTCAGAAAATTCAGCCCCGGACACAAGTGTCACTGACTGACACCAAATTTGTTGAGCGTGTCAATTATGATGGTGTGCACTAAGAAGTCTCAAGGACCCATGCCTAAAATTGAACAGGAAGTGTGTCGTTTCGCTTTGAAGCAGCCATTTTGTGTGACTTTCTTTAGTAGCTCCCCTTGGAAAGTTTGACAACTCAGCCCCTGACACCAGTTTCACTGATGGTCACCAAATTTGGTGGACATGTTTAGCATAACAGGATGTACAGAAAAGTCTCAAGGACCCATGCCCAGAATTGAACATGAAGCCTTCCACGTTGGCTCAAAGTAGCCAGCTAATAAGTGATGCGCTAAGAGATGAAATTGAACGACGAACGCCATTGGTCCATCGTCCTCCGTCAACCAGGAAGTAGCCTGCGCGTACAGCTCTTTGGATGAGGTTAGGCCAGCTGGAAGCTTCTGGAAGGCCAAATGAGACGTAAGAGGCGCGGTCCCCGTCATCAGCCTCATTGGCCGCCGCCGTTCAAGTCCTTCCAAAGGGGGCGTGGCCAGGCGCTAACCCTCGGGTGCGTGATTGGCCTCCTGACAAGAATTTTAGTGTGTGTGTGTGTGTTTGTATGCGCACGGCCCGGCGAGAGGCGAGGCGCAATCTGCATGCACTTAGTCCTGGCAAGGCGGAGCGGGCGCTCGTCTTAAGCCCCCTTTTGGACGGCGCGGCGGCGGAAAGCCGATCTGTAAATAACAGACATGTGTTCCTTCCAGGCGGCGGCCGCGGTCGGAGCGTCTCATCCCGGTTACTGTGACAATCACGCCGTAATAGCTGCAAAATGGCCGACGGGGAGGGAGGGGAGGGGGTTGACTGGTGCGGTTCTGATTATTGGAGGTGGGGGCCTGCGGAGCGTCATGTCAAATTATCTGATTTTGACAGCTGCACCGCCAGGGAGGAGGTGGTGATCGGTGTTTTGGGCACCTTTTTCGCAATGAGCTTTCTTCAGGTTTGTGATTGGCTGAAATGACGTCATTTGGTTCAAGTTCCCACAAGCTCGTCTCTCTCCATATGTCACAAGGCTTTTTTTTTGTGTGGAGCAATTTTGAGCTCCAAATTTCTGATTTTGAGGAGCAATTTTTTGCAGGTTAATTTGTACAAATTTTGGCACCATTGTTATTTTAACAATTTCTCCAAATATTGCTCCGACTAATTCTGAAAAAGGTGCCTTTATTCTCTAACAAATAGGGTTGTATAGTATTTAAAACAAAAAAAAAACCTTGCGATTGGCTAGCGGACACTTCCGGTGTGGTCTGCAAATCAGATTTTGCTGATTTGTCAAGAAAAGCCCAAATTGACAAAGTCTCAACTGGCCGAGTCCTTGACCCCTGTTGACATGGTCCCGTGTCCAAGTGGGGGGCCGTTAGTGGGCTGACCCCCACCCGCTCACCTCCCACCACCACCACTTGGCCACCATTGTGTCCCAGCACTCCCGTTACTGCCCCCGAGGGAGAAGGCCGACGTCTGGCGGCCTCTCTGGACATTCAATTCCCAATCATTTATGCTTTGGGATTAGTGGACCCCCACCCAACCTTAGCACTCACACCCAAACTTTGTTTTTGTCTCCCAGATTTACTTCTTCTTCTCAGGGTTCATGTTACGTCCGCTTCTTCTTGTTTGGTTTCACATTCCACCGTCCTCTCAACCCGAGTTGTGTGCTCACCTATACCTCAATGTTGGGTACACCTGTTAAGACAAAACATGTTTTTTTATTATTCTAACAATCTTGACAACGGTCACATCTAGCTGTGACTGAAATAAGCGAACACTGTTCAAAATGTTAAGTGTGTTATCGTTTTGCTATAGCTAAAAAGAGCTATACTTTGGAATTGTTTTGCGTTGACAAGCTAGCTAGCTGCTAGCTTTGAAGAAAATATTCTCCCGTCAAACAAATATCAGAACCGCAACAAACTGACCTTATAAACAAATGTTGTTACATTATTGTGGTAATGCTCCCAATTAGTCAACTGAAGCCATTAGCAAAATGTGCTAATGCTATTTGCATGAACTGTTTCACTAAGACAAAAAAGGACCATACTGTGAAAGGTGGTGTTTTTTTTGTTGTTTTTTTTTCTTCTTGGTATAAATTACTTCTCCTGTCAAAAGTGCTTTATAATTGTGGCCATTTTTCCAATCAAGTGTAGCTAAGATCAAAATGGGCTAACGCTGTTGGTAATGTAAGTGCACCATGCTAATAGTGTTAGCGGTTTCACTGAGGCTAACATGAACCATATACCTTGTTGCTAAGTGAGCTATGTGCTAGCTTTGAAGCAAATTACTTCTTCATGACTTGGACTTGATGCTGTTTATGCTAATACATATTTCATACTGTAATAATGGTCTAAGTTTAAAGCTTTAGTTTTAAAATGTTTATCGTAATAGTGGCCTAAGTCCAAAGCTGTGCCTGTGCTGCAAGAATAAAGGTTTGCTAATGCTAACAACATTAGCATTTCCGCTAAGGAGAATCAAACAACCTCCCCAAAAGCCATCGGACGTGCTTTTTTTTTTTTTTTTTTTTTTTTTCGTGTACGACAGGAAACTAAGCGCTCAATGCAACAGGCTCGTCCGAGTTGAGCGAGGACAACAGCTGACACGACGCTGACACAAAGCAGACCCCCTCGGACGCCAAATTGGTGGCAGCCGGGTCAAGTTGCAGGAATATGCCAATTACTTAAATTGATCGGCGGGGCTTGATAACCAATTGGACGCTCGGGTCGCCTTTCGCCGTCGGACTCGGAGCGGCGACTTTTTTACCGAAACTGGAAAGAAATGAAGCTGCCCAACTCAATTTCCTGTGCGAGTAATGGTGTTTGGTCATGTCAGGTGGCACGGGGCTGTCATGTAAACAATGGCCTTTCAGTTGATCTAATTAGGCAGGGAGGAAGTGTTTAGGGGCTTAATTGAGATTGCAGTGGGAAATTGCTCCGAAATGGGCCCGGCCGGCCCTTTCCTCGCGGTGGGCAATGACGAGGGATTTCGCTCGGGACTTTGTAGATAATTACAAGAAGCGTAATGGCTGCATGCGTCCTGATTGGCGAGTGCCACATGCCAAACGCCAAATAGGAAGCGTGTGTGCGTGGCCGCCATTTCCTGTGTGTGCACGTGCTGTCAGATGTGCTCATTGGTATTTGGAAAAAAAATATTTTTCACAGGAAGAGACGTGTATGATTTTTTTTTTGTGTGTGTGTTGTATTGCAGTCAATCTTATTGTTCGTCCTAACTTGTGAGAGGTTACATGTAAATGTTAGTTGATTTTGTTTTTAATTACATTTATTTTCTTTAATATTACCTTCTTTAAAATGTTCTAACTTTTTTTGTACTTTTAATTTTTCTTGTATTTTGTTGTAAACATCGTAAATTTCTCAATGGGCTTTCCTTCCACTGATGCATGAAATTGAATTTATATTTTTAGAATTTTACAAAATATATACTGTCCAAAATATAAATAACTTGGAATTTAAAGCCCCATAAAGACAAAATTACAATAAAAATGAAAATATTTGCTGCAGTTAAAAAAATAAATAAGTAAATAACGTATAACGCAAATATTTAAAAGATAATTTAAGTCCACAAACCTGTCTGTAAAAATTACAAATAATCATTTGTAGTGTGAATTTCCAACAGGTTATCGTGAAAAAAGTTTAGCTTCTTGGTTGTTTGATGATTCTCGTTTTGTGGCGTGGCTTGTTTTCAGGCGTTCGGCTTCATGTCGCGTGTGGCGCTGCAGGCCGAGAAGATGAACCATCACCCCGAGTGGTTCAACACTTACAACAAGGTGACACGCACAAACGTGCACTTGTCGTCATGGCGATATGAAGAGGCCACACACACATTCCAAGCACTCAAAAAAATAAAACGACACACGAGAGTTTCTTTCATTGTAGTTATATTTTGTTGGTTGAATGTTTTTTTTTTTTTTTTTTTTTTTTTTAACAAACTGAAAAACATGATTGGTCGTGACCGACTTCCTCAGCACAGTTGATGTCAACAGCAAGTAAGGATGTAACGATATCCAAACATCACAATACGATATCACGATATGAAGGTCACGATACGATAATTATGACAATATTCTGGAGAGGTTGGCGATACAAAAAAGGGTCACAATATTGTTAAAAAAAATGATCTTATACAAAAAAAAACATTGTTTTTGTACATTACAGCAATACATATAAACAACCTACAATCTCTAATAACACTTAATATTGCATATTAAACATAGAAGGGCCAAAACATGCCTTATTCAAATTAAACTGCACTAAAAAAAAAAAAACTAGCCACCAGAGGGTGCTAGAACTACACAAATGGAAATCAACCTGACTTTTTAAACATATGTTCTGCTTTTAATATCCTGACATGAGGATGGCGATATATTGTAGCAGTTTTAATATCGTTGTATCATGATATTGCCGTTATCGTTACATCCCTAACAGCAAGTGGAAAAAAAAAAGTTTTTAAAGGTATTAATTGTTTATGTTAACAATAATTTATTCTGGACAAAATACTAACTTTTTACTGCTGAAAATGGCTCAATGAGTCAAGTATCCCTTTAATGACAATTGTAAATCCCGAAAACATGCAAGAATACTGTTGGACATAAAAGTTAACATACATTACTAAGACGATAAATGAAATGCCAAATTAAATTCATGTAAATCCTTTTTTTTTTTTTTCCCCCCCAATGAAATGTGTGTGCGTGTGTGACAGGTGCACATCACACTGACGACGCACGACTGCGGCGGGCTGTCCAAGAGAGACATCAAGATGGCCAAGTTTATTGATAAGGTCGCTCTTAACATGTAATTTAAAAATTATATATATTTTCTGTATATATAATTGTACTGTTTTTATTTTCTGTATTTGTGTTCAAGTTATTTACAGTGTTTGTGTTAGCTGGCTGGCGGTCGTTTACGCACAGGCTCAGCGTTAGCATTCCTCTGTGATGCTTTGCTAGCTCTTGTTGTACTTGGTTGTGCTTAGTGCGAATAAATAAAATAAATTGTTTCGTCAGACACTTGTGGTTTTTACATCAACTAATACATAGCTTTATTAATTTGTTTTCAATTGAATAAAGGTAATGTAACAAACTTTTTTTTTTCTGTTTTTTTTTTTAATTTTATTTTATTTTATTTGTCAATCAGAAACCTTAATGACATCTGGGAAAATGTGCACTAAAATTACTTTTATTGTTATTTTTTTTATTGGCGTCAGAAACCTGAAGGGTCGTTTGGGGGTGAAAGGTGTGCGAAAGTGGCCTTGCAGATGACCGCATAGCCTTCTCCATTCACGAGTTCATGGTTTTATAGCAGTATTTTACTTGATGATAATATAAGTTCTTTGTTACTTATCTTGTGATGCAAGTGAAGACGCGCATTATCTTTTTTTTTTGCAGATTCAATCGAACTAGGCGGGCAACCGCATAGCTTTATCATGAGCCTGCAATTCTCTGGGTTCATTTGTGGGTTTTGTGACGTGGGGATGTGAAATGATTTGATTTACACTTGATTATGTCCTGACCCGGATTGAGTCTGTCGGTACCGCAAGAAGATAAGACTCGAAAATAAAAAAAAATAAAAAAGGAAGAAGCCACATCAGCAATATTCTGCTCCAAAGAAAGCTCACCGCGACAAGAGCTCTCACTTGGTGCAAAATCTGTTTTATTTTAGTTTTATTTTATTTATTATTATTTTTAAGCATTTTAAGAATTTATATCTGAAAAATATGACCCCCACCCCCACACACACATCCAAAAAAGAATAAAATAAAATGAATAAAATAAAACAACATAAAAATCAGGCAAGACATTTTTCAGATTTTTAGACCAAGTGAGAGCTTTAAAAAAAAAAAAAGTGGGGGTTAAAGAGCCCAAAACATTATGTCATACTTATTTGTTTAATTGAAAATATTTTTCTTCACTCGGTGGTGTGTTGCCTTCTTGAGCCGATGACTTTTTTTTTTTTTTCAAGCAATTAATTAGAATTTAATTGCATGTTGTGTCATTTGTGTATTAACATGTTTCTTGACATGTATTTTTGTTGTATTTATGGACTGAGTGGGGCGCCAGCATCTCTGCGGCGGACCAGCGTTGACTAATCGTGGACACGCTGCGTGCACGTCAACCTCTTTGCTCAGCCACACGCGCACACAGACAGTTCATTGGGTGGCTGCAGCCCGACGAGTCAGCTCAGCTTAATCCTAAAATGAGTGTGCACACACATGCAACTTCATACTGTCTGATTGCGTCAAGTTGGACTCTTGTGTGCAACAGCTTGCAACTATTGTGTCTGGATCGCACTGGCCAATATTTCATAATAAATCTTCAGTCCCGTGAAGCAGCCGCAACATTTAGCAGCCTGTCAAGTGCAAAGCAACAGGTGGCGCTATAATGCGTAGTCATTTTACATGATTGTATTTTTGTTTATATGGATCTATTAGTTTTATTTAAATTTAGTTGTATCTTAAATTGTTTTTTTCTTTTTAATTTTAGCTTTAATTTATTAATTTTATTTTATTGTGGAGACTCCCCACGATGAGCTTTTCGGCATTGAGGTCATGTGACCAATTTGAAAGGCCCCGCCCCTTTGTCATAGGTTGCTACAAGAAGCCTCCAGAAGCATGCTAGCACCGTTTGCCAGTTGGAACAAGTGGAGGTAAGACAGCCTTTTGCAAGCTCACCTTCTCCATGTCTTATTGGCGGCCATTTTGTACATGGAAGCAAAATTGACAGAACTGAACCATTTGGATGAATTACAGCATAACTTGGTTGAAAAACACTCCCCACAAGCAGTATTATGCTAACACCTGTTTTGTTTTGTTTGGCTAGTGAATGTGCTAACAGGTGTACTGTGTTAGCAGTTAGCTTGCGCTTCTGTTTGGTTGAACGGTGGCCATTTTAATTGCCGTTTGGCTCTGTGTTCCAACTTCCCTCCTCTATTTTTGTAAAAATAAAAAATGCGGTCTACATGCTCTGTCAAAAATGCTACCGTGTGTAAAATGGGCCACAATATGCAGTATATGAAATGCAATCTTGAGGCATTGGTTGTTTTTAGCTTAAAAAGAGGTGACAAACATGTAGGTCGACTTTAACTCAGCTGCTTTTTCAGTGGCATTTGGTGAAATAAGATGGCGGACAAATGGAATCATAAAGTTAACACAATGTTAACTAAAACAGTGAGGGTTTTTGTTATGCATTATTTAAAAGTGTACTTTTTACACTAAAATGACCAAGTATGGAGAATGAATGAATATATGAGTAGCTTGCACGCCAGAAGTAAGTCACTTAAACTTAAAGGTGTATTCAAGGATCTTTTGTCTCTCCATCTTCTGGGTGGATCATCTTGAAAATTGGTTCTCAATCTCATCAATCAATCTACCTTAATGACAAACGGATGTTTGGCTTCAACTTTTTGAGAAGATCTTTGAATACACCTTTAAGTGGCAGATTTTTTTCAATGGAGTTTGGCATCGGAACTTGGTTGGTAGGCAAAATTCCGACTTTGAAACCGGCTTCTGTTGGGCTTTGGGCCAGCTAAGGACACCGGCATGCGAGCAGCCTGTTGGCTTTTGGGCTGTGCCGACGGCTCAGTTTAAGAGAAACATAATCACCATAATAATAATAATCAACCCCCTGCAATAGGAGCGTTTGATTACAGGCTCACTTACGCACTAAATGACACGTTTGGACCGAGCAGAACCAGCCGGTAGGCCTACTGTGTGTGTATGTGTGCGTGCAGCTGGAGTTTTCGAGCTGTGACGTCAGCAGAGCAGAAGGCGAGTTGCTGTCGTCATCATGGTTCTGTTTCATTTCAGTGAACCCCCTTTTGTATCGCGAGTCACTTTTCGAGTATTATTATTGAGATTATTCATTCAATAGAAATGCTATGTTTGTTTGTTTGTTTTTTTAATATAAAACGCATTGATACAACAGGTGTCTGGTAGACGCTGTATAAAGGCGTTTTTCTGTTTTGTGGCTGAGCTAACTTATTTGGTGTAAGATTTTCTTGTGTTGTGCCTTATAGTCCATTTTGCTCCTTTCCGGTCTGTTTGTCCCAAACTGACGAGTTTTGTTGTCACCACGCTGGCAGGTCAAGCGTGTGCTGTCCTAGTGGTGCCTCACAGACGTCAGTTTTCCCACATTGTGTGAAGCGATGCCCTCCCTCTGCCTCTGTCCACCCCCCCACCGCGCCCAGGTAAAGAATGTGACGCAAGTTGGCTGTTTTTTCACTGTTGGGACTTGTTGGGAAGCACACGGAAGCCTTTTTGCAAACATTCACGTTTGACACATGAACAATGATAATAATATTGTACCCTTGAACATATAGAATATGCTCCTATAGCTACAGTGCGTGTAGTAGCGTGTGATAGTGCAGGCACGTGATGCCTATCAGTGCAAATGTCTTTCATAAGAAACACATTTGTAAAAGGAATTAAAATGTTGATAAATACGAAGTTTAAATAAATGTGGAAAACCCACTATTAAAACAAAAAGTCCCCATTAAAAAAAAAAAAAAAAAAATCCAAATATTTTTTTCCTCACTGAAGCAATTAAAATGAAACTGCAGAAAGATTTTTGCAATTTCTTACATGTTGACCTCCAACAATAATTACAAAATTAATTTCATGGACTAAAAATGCACAATTTTGTTACATGTTGTCTATGTTCACTATAAAGAATTGACTGTATAATTTGCAGTAAATAACTGGCAAAAAAAGTTGCCAGCTAAAATCTCAGTTAATTACTGTAAAAATCTATTACAGCATTTTAGTGTAATTTTTTTTTTTACTGTATAGAAATTAGTTACTGTAATACAGTATTCTCAAGTTACTGTAAACGAATACAGCATGAAATTTATATTCAGTAAAAAATGTATTTCAAAAAAATAGTATAGGCCTATATATGCAGCACAGATTTTTGAGATTTTTACCCGTTAATACTGTAAATTCTACAGCCAATTCTTGACAGTATGACGTGACGTCACGAGTGACGCTTGTAATCCAATCTTGAGCTTTTATTTCAATAGTAAACCTTCAAATGAGCGCAAAATCTCTTTTTATTATACTTATAATGCGTGCCTAATCCTGACTTCCACCTTGTTATCAGCCAAAGCACACAATCAATATCAGTCTAGTACTGATAGGATATCAATGACTCCTTGATTAGATGACTTCACGAGCACCTCGGAAATTGCGAAACTTGGCACGTTTTACATTAAAAAAAAAAGAATGACGCGATCGTATTTAATGCAAAGTGAAAGTGTCTTAACCGTTTCTCAACAAAACAATCATTTTTAATAAGGCTAAAAAAATTAGCGACTTGTGCAACATTTTTGCGCTTTATGGATGAAAAAAAAAAGCACACACACGGAAGCTTGTCTATATTGTTTTTTAAATCGAAGCATTTTTTTTTCGTTTGAATTTCTCTACAGAACAAGCAAGCACATAAAACGACAAATATTAGTATCTATTTACATGTGTTGTATGTACACGTAACAAGTCTTCAATCGCAAACAGACGAACAGGTCACATGACGAGTTGGTGCGCGACGGTGCCGCGCTGGACCCCCCACAAGCCCAAACCCAAGCCGGGCGGGGTCAGCTGTTGTACTGGCAGGCGTTGAGTCCCGACCCGGGACTCTGCAGGCCCCCGTAGCCGAAAGTGGGGTGGTGCTGCTTGGACTTGAGTCTGAGCGTGGCCAGGCCCGGGTTGCACGTTTCCCGGTAGACGCCGTACGGCGAACCGGGCGCACCGTACGGGCAGGCGGGCGACGACATGCCGGCGTTGAGGCCCGGCGGGTTGAGGTTGCCGATGTTGCTGAGGCCCGGCGGGGCGCCCATGGCGGCCGGCATGGCGGCCGCCTGCATGCTCATGCCGGAAATGGCCGCCGGCGACGACGACGAGAACATGGACACGGATTGCGACGTGAGCGGGCTCATGGAGTTGAAGAAGGGGAAGTTCTTGGCGGCCAGCGGCGCCGGGCCGTGCAGGCTTTTGTTGGTCCAGTTGTTGTAGGTGTAGGCGGCGGCCGCCGCCGGGTACATGTCGTCGTAGGGCTGCATCAGGCCGCTGAACTGCGGCAGGTAAGCGTTCTTGCAAAGGTCCATCTGCTGGTTCCGCTCGCGCTTCCGCCACTTGGCGCGACGGTTCTTGAACCAAACCTGAAAGAAAGCAACGCACGCGACCCGTCACAAATAGTCGAGACGTAGTAGGACTTGTGAAAAGGGACATTTGTGAACGTTGAGCAAAAATGTCTCATTGTGCTTAGGTACACCTGCAAAAATGCTACTTAAAAGAAATACATCTCCCCAAATTTTCATTTGTCCTATTTATTTTAGGTATACAATGTTTAATGGTTTAAAAAAAAAAAAACTCAAATGGGTTTTCCAAAATTTCGAATGCGTGTTCGTGATAACTTCAAAATTAGTTTGTCATCTTTAAAAAAAATATTTAAAAAAATGTCCACTTAACTTTATTGGGTACACCTGTAAAAAGTACATATTTAGATATACCGTCCAAAATAATATATTTTATTAAGTACATTCTACTTTAAAATGTCTCATTGGGTCACTTTATTTTGGTACACCTGCCAATATAATGTAAATGTGCCTTTACAGAAAATATCGAGTACCACCCTTTATTATTATTATTATTGTTGTTCGTGATTCAACTTTTCTTGACTTGTTTCTCGGGGTACCTAATATTTTGGCTGGGCGTGCATCAAATCTTTACATGAAAATACACATTTATATTTACTTAATCTTAAAAAAAAAAAAGAAAAGAAAAGAAAAAAAGTATAATGAACGTCCTGTCCTCTAAATTTTCCACAATGACAACATATATTTAATGTATGAGTGCAGGAATATAAATGTCAATTCAAATGTAAATATGGGGGCGCATAAAATGACAATAATTCAAATACAGCAACTTTTAAAACATTTAACACTGCCTGCTGCCAATACAATGAAAATATATGAATTTATTATTTCTCCCTATAGTTTGATGATGTGGGACTGAAATACATGGGCACTTTTTGGACATTTTTTTTTCCCCTCTAAATCATCAACTCAACATCAGTATATGTTAGCATCAGCACTTAATTAGAGCAAGTGATGTGCTGACTAAAACAATTATTTATTAGTCTTTTTTTTCTCTCCCCTCTACTTAAAAAAATAAATCTCTATGAGGCAGTTAAGAAAAGTTTTTTTACATTCTTATTTGACCGATACAGTTGGTCAAACTTTTGTAAAACTAAAAGTAAAAGCACATTTGTGACATTCGAATGAAAACCAATTTGTGCTGAATAAAAAAAAATAAAAATAAATATTACATCTGTGAGCACTTAAAAAAAAAAAAAAAAAACACTTGAAGCTCCTGCAGCTGCTGCCATTATAAACTTGTTTGGACATTCCAGATTAAAAACAAGAAGAAGACAAAGAAAAAGTGCATCTTGTGTGAAGTTCTTAACGGGCCAACTGCTTAAAACAAAAATGAAAAAAACATGCTCCTTTTTCATTATTATAATGAGCAACCTTGTCTCTATGCTGACGTCATCAAAACGCACTCGCCACCTTTTTTTTTTTTTAATGGCACAATGTCAAATCCAAAATTTTGAGGCAAGAAGTGGAATATGATGACGTTTATGCATCTTTAATATATAAAAAATAAATTGGTGGCGCAAGATGTACCTAATAAAATGACTGTAACACAGTTGCCTTTTGTATTTCTGTTTCAGCACGCCTATTTTTTTGTTTCTGTTTTATTGTCTGTGAATGCCATAAAAGATTTTTATAGTTTGCTGACAGACATATGCGGGCCACATTGGACAAACGTTGTTAGCTCATTCATTTTATGCAGCAGCACTTTTAGTTCGCCTTATAAATTGTCTTTGTGGTATTATATAGAATAAATATTGCTGAATGGGAAAACATCCGCAACAACTAAATGAACGTTGTCATATAATAAAATATAGCCCCAAAGCTGCCAAAAGTGCATTCAAATGACTCTTTAATTAATGCGCATTAATATATTATTTGCAAAGTCCACATCAGCAAAATTACTGCATGATATTTTATGAACATTTTATGGACTTTACTGTTAAATTATGGCTACACTTGTAAATATTCCTCTCAAAATTCGCCATTTTGAACTTTTACGCACGCCTTATGCGTATCACAAAATTTTGCATGCAGGCCACATTAAGTTTTATGTTAAATGTTAATGTAATATAATGTTAATGTAAATGTTACATTTAATGTAAAAATGCTGATTCAAGTAGTCCGCTCCAAAAAAAATACTTCATGTTCAACTTGTAAGTTGTAATGACTTTCTAACAATATTGCTCTAAAAAAAAATGTCCCAAATGACGTCATTTTGAACACCCCCAAATTTGTTTGCATTTTGTTTGTTAAATCCTTTTCGAGTAAATATTACTTCGAAAATACTCAATTTTAAAACTCATTTTAAAAACGCACGCCAGCAACACTTTTTTTTTATTTTTGTTTTTTATTTATTTTTTATTTTTTTAGTAACAGCTAGCGTTAAATTAAATATCCCTATAATCTTTTGTTTACTATACTGTCATCAAACACTGCAAATGTAATATTTCTTCCACAACATTTCAATTTAGAAGCTCACTTTTACTGTTTTTTTTTTTTTGTTGCGGTTGTTTTTAGAATAACAGTTTCCGGTTTATGATATACGTTCAGTAAACAATCTCAACGATGATCAAATGATCATTTTACTCTCACAAAATCCGAAGCATTTGTTGTCGAGTATTTGGTTTTCTTGCACGCTTACCCGGACTCTGGCCTCGGTGAGGTTGGTCCAGACGGCGATCTCCTCGCGCGTGCTCATGTCGGGGTATCGGTTCCGCTGGAAGGTGGCCTCCAGCTCCTGCAGCTGCTGGCTGGTGAAGTGCGTGCGCTGCCGCCGCTGCTTCTTCTTCTTGGGGTCGTCGGCGCCCGCGTCGTCGCTGCGCAGCTCGGCGACGCGGTCCTTCTCCGCTGAAAAAAAATAAATAAAAAATCGTCAGTGAATCAAGCGTGCAAGACAACAACAAAATCTTCTCAGCGTTTTTTCCATGCAGGTTTTTTTAAATTTATTTTCTTATCTTGCAAGCGTCTGAAGGCTTCATTATTATTAAAGGCCAATGTCAACACAGGCAAAGGTGAATGAACCCCACCGCCCCAAAAGGGAAATTGTCCTCCTCACACAAATCAAAAGTGGAAATGTTCAAGTTTGTTCTGTTTTCGAAAGAATGAGGCCACTCATGAAAGTCGTGCAAAACAAAACAAAAACTCACTTTTTTTTTTTTTTTGCGTTTTCAGGTCGATTTAAAAAGTCACTTTATTCCTTTTTTTTTTTTTAATGAAAGACTTGAATGAGTTTTGCATTCATATCAATGAACGTCAATCCAATGGAGGAAAAACATCTCTTAAATTAAAATAAAATATATAGAAAATAGATGTAATGGTGTTTATGAAATAAAATAAAATTAAATAAAACGTCTGTTATTAATTATTAGTCCAGTTTTGTGTCGTGTCAACACGTGCAAACGTTAACCCCAATTTAGAGGTGTACTGAACTCTTGAGAATCGTTATATTATTAATAAATAAATATTTGAATGCATGTTGGCTTGCAGTTTTGAACTTGGTTTATTTTGAAGGCTGATGTAAAAAAAAAACAAAAAAAAACAATGTAACTATTTTCTATTACAAAAAAAATATAACATAACATTTGTTTTGAATTTAGTTTCTTTGCATGGATGCATGAGAAACAAAAAAAGTAAAATGACAGTTTTTAATTATTTGTGCAAATTCGAGAAGTGAATCCCACATTCATGTTTGCATTTCATTTCTTATTTTTGATTTGGGTGCAAAATAATAAAATGACTGTTCCCTAAACTGCACTTTTGCTAACCTCGAAAACAGTTCAAACGTGTTCAGAAGTCACACATGTTCTCAAAACGATTTTTTTTTTAAAAACTTTCTTTAAGCGACACCAGTTAAAACTAAATCCACATTCGTGCCCTTAATATTATATTTTAAATGTGTGTTTTCCCATAAAAAGTCTGCATGCATTCGAATGCCTTTTAAAGCATATGTCATATATTTTCATATTATGCAGCCATCATGAATATTCGCAAACTATGGTGAAAAAATAAACTACTATGAGCATGTGTGGGCATTTTTAAATACTTAACACTTTATGTAAGATGACTTTCTTCAAGTTTTGAAAACATCCCGAAAATTGGTCATCAACTTACGCACGATGTCAACCAACTAAATTCAAATAAATGAATGTTTTCTATTTAACAAAAATAAAACACTTGACGATATACTTAATCAATAATCCGGAATTTGTCATCGAATTACACAAAAGTTCATTTAAATATCAATTAAAGCTAATTTTTCATTATTTTACATGGATGGTTTCTCACATGAGGTGGGCCTTTACGTCACGATATATTTTGAGTAAATAATCCTAAAAACGTCCTCAATAGGTCATTTTTCAACTTTTCCGCCCGCAAATTGGATCCCACGACCCCCTTTTCGTGTACCTGCCAACTCGGCGTCCGAAGACTCGCTGCTCGAGTGTTCTAAAGTCCCCCCGCGAGCGTTGGAGCTCCTCGGCTGCAAGTGGAACGCGGGGCCCACGTCGCGCGGGGCCTGCGGAGGCGGGGGAGGAGGAGCCGGGTTCGGGTTCGAGTTCGATTTCGGGTTGGCGTGCTGGGCCCGCGCCACGGCCGCGGCCTCGGAGAGTCTCTCCAAATTCATGACACCTTGGAGGAGATTAGAAAGGGAGGGATGCAGAGCGGTCAGTCCCGCGACGCATGCGCTGCGCGTGCAGGGTCCGAGGAAGCGACGCGCAGGAGAGTCCTCGCCGAAGCGGACGCGCGTGGCGACATGGGAAGAAGAGCGAGACAAAAGGCTCCACTATAGTCCCAAAAAAAAAACCAAAACAAAGAAAAAAGTGCAATTCTCTCGCGCGTCCAGCTCCTTCCACGCGAGTCGTGTGACCACATGCAGTTGAAGGAGAAGGTCGAGCTCCGCTTGCGTGGGACTCAATTCGAGTAGCCCCGCCCACGCTTGAGCCTGCCCCGACCGAGCGTGACGTCACCAGACTAGACCTAAAAGTTTGCAACGTGCAAATAAATCAGCAACTTTTTTTTTTTTCAAGAGTTATTTTTTAAGTGGCGTGGAACAAAAACACTCCCACGCAACGTCTCGGCACAAAAAAAAAAAAAAGATTCACCCGCAGAATCCACATGAAAAACTTTTGTCATTCCGATGCAAGCATATTTTTTTTTTCTGGGTGCAGGCATGTTTGTAATGTGTGCAGAGCAACGCCCCCACGCCTCACCACGGCCGATATATAAAAAGCGTGTATATGTGCTGAGCTGAGCAAACATTTGCCATCCAAACGGGCCTGCCCGGTTACTCTTTCCACATTTCAGGCAATACAAACGCATCCGATTAGCTGCGCGCGTGCGCGCGCGTGTGGTTGTTATCGCCTGAATTCCCAGGTGACCTTTTTGTCCAACAAGTCAACAATTAGCTCCAATAAATGTCAACAGGGTCAAGGCTCGTCTTTTCCCCAATTTTATTAGCCGTCATTGAATGCGTTACTTGCTTACAAGAAAACGGTTGAAAAAAATAACCCACATTTGGTCAAAAAAAAGACCCATTTGGGCTAAATTAACAACCCACACTTTTAAATCTGTCAAAACCCAAGTTTGGTTTAACATTGGACCGGCCTGCTTGAGTCAGTTTGACCCAACTTTGCGTTGTTTCTGTTTCGGCCCGCTTAACCATTGTTTTAAGAGTGTGATAACAAAAAACACGTTGGTTTAAAAAAAGAAGTAAAAAAAATGGACTGATCCACTATTTATTTCATTTTATTTTGATAAAAACGACCCCAAAATTGCGTATAGAATTGACCAAATGTCCGAGTTTAGTGATGGCAGCATGAGCTAGCTAGCTAGCTATAGCTAGCTAAAACTTTAAGAATAGGAATTTGTCTAAATGTTAATTCAAGTGCTGTAAGTGTTCATTTTTCATTTTTATGTTTTAGTATGCGATTTTTTGTGTGTGTGTGAATTCATAAATGTTTTTTTTTTTTTACACGAATCATCATTTCTTTTACTGCACCGACCGCTTCCAAATCCCGTTTAAGGAAAGATGAGCACCAAGTGTTTATTTTACGACTCACCTAATCAAACCACGCTTGAACGCAACATTTACTTGTGCCAATCATCATTTACAGCTTGGCATTTGAATCTGTCCTTTTTTTTGTCCCACAGTACTTGAATGCACCGGCACAATTTGATGACAACACAACACGTGTTGCTTCTGTATTGATTAGCATGTGACGTATAGATTTCACGTCTCAGCGCCCAATTTTTATCGAGTGGTCCTTGAATGCACCTCCTCAGATGTTTTTACAACTTTTTACGAGTGCGTTGAACTCATCGTGACCTGCTGTTTATACAAGTAATCCCAGGCTTGAGCTGGGATATATTCCGTTTTATTGAACGGTCACTGAAGGCAACGTTACCATATGACCTGACTCATCGTCTCTTCATGTCTAATTCCATTTGCCATTTTGACCGTTTTTAATGCATCGCGTCAGATGCTGTTTCTTTCTCTTTGTTTTACGACTGTTTATGACTCTTTTGAACCCATTGGACCTGCTGTTTTGAGCTGTACATCTGATTTTATTGAACGGCCATTGAACGCAACATTTACACCTGACTCCCAGTGTTTATTTCCTGATGTATTGACATTTGACAGCGGATTTCTTGGTGACTTTTTATTATGACATTGAACTCGCTGTGACTTGTGGCTTTACAACAAATAATAATGTGTGTGTGTATTTGGTGTGTGTGTGTGTTACCAGTTTTAATCTTATTCCGATTTTATTGAACGGTCTCTGAATGTAACGTGCGCTTCCCGTTTGAGCTGGTGTTGATAAAATAAACATGTAGTCCAAGTCCCTGAACGCACCACCACCATCTCCGCCAATTAAGTGGCCTTTGAGTGTCCTGTTCAATAGCAATAGTAAATATAAATGTTTAGATATTTTAATCATCAAATTCCGAGTTAACTACATTTTTTTTAATGACTTTTGAGTTCACATTTCCAGGTAGAATTTGAACTTTATTAATGGAAATTGCGACCTTTTGTTACGATGCTCGTGTTCCAAGTAACAACAGCCTTTGAACGCACCACTTTCCTAATAGTGACAGCTCACTCCGCCAGACCATTTTGCGTGTGCGTGCGTGTGTCAGGTCATCGTGCAGCGACTGGGAATCCCAGTCTGGGATTGTCATCGGCGCCACGACTCCTCTTGTAAGACTATTTTTTGACATGAGATCCCTGCAGTCGGACCGGAAAAGTCCCCCCGAAGGCCTTTCAATGCAAGACAAGCTGTCAGCAATCACTCTGCTATGTCTGATGTCGTTACGTTTCTCATTAAGGAGTTTATCTTTTGAGATTAATCGTTGATTAGTTTAAACATATTTTTTTCGTAGATTTTGATCTAAATGCGAATAAATGACGTCATATAGATTAAGTGTCTCGAAATAGACCACCAGGGTGATTATTTTTTCATAAAAGGTGCGATATATTCCTTTCCTATTCCTTTCAAAATGCTTCGTGATGCGTCACAGTCGTGCGTAAAGCGCAATTACGCATGCGTGGCTCAATCCAGCGTAAACATCAGATTAAATTGATCTGTTCTTTTTTTTTTTTCATCCTAACACCAGATGACGTCTTTGAGTAGCACTTGCACTTTAATGAATCGCCTAATTAGAGCCTCCTCCTGCCCATCCTGGCGAGAATCGCGCAGGATTGCCACGACTTGTTGATGCAGGCTGATAAATGGCCGCTAATGTTAACAAACGGAAAACCTCCCTGCAGCCTTCGCGGTCCCGCATCCCACTTCGCGTGTGATGGATGCCTTGAAAAAAGCCTTTCCATCCGGCACCCGCGGGTTAAAGGTCGGCGCTGCGTACATTTTCCCTGCAGGTCGAGAAGTGAGAATTAAAAAAAAAAGAAAAAAAAAAAAGAAAAAGAGGTCAAAACAAGAGCGACAAGCACTCGGCTGGAGCTCGCTTGGCGCGTAACAGGAGAAGGACACAGCTGATTATTACCTTGGTGATATACGTTTTTTTTGTTGTGTTTTTTTTTAGCCAACCGACAACCTGAAGGCCTTGCAGCAGATGTTAGGAAATATTTCAAATGAGCGCATAACTGACAGGAAAATGATTTAAAAATGCCACAAAATGCTTACTGTGTTTTGTATTGCAGTAACGATTGGGGTGTATTTTTTATTATTTATTTATTTATTTATTTATTGGGGGGGGGGTATAGTTTGAAAGAATATATTCATGTGGGGTTCTTGTCTT
The DNA here is from genome assembly GCF_051991245.1 of Festucalex cinctus. Taxonomy (NCBI): domain Eukaryota; kingdom Metazoa; phylum Chordata; class Actinopteri; order Syngnathiformes; family Syngnathidae; genus Festucalex; species Festucalex cinctus. Next base: position 13,540,975 of record NC_135428.1, on the reverse strand, counting down.
TAACACTATAACATTTGGTTAAAAACAAAAAAAAACAAAAAAAAAAAAAAAATTTGGGGTCAAAAATGGACCGATCCACTATACTTAGACACAATGACTTTTTCTATTTATTTATTTATTTATTTATTTATTTATTTATTTATTGGGGGGGGGGGGGGTAGTTTGAAAGAATATATTCATGTGGGGTTCTTGTCTTTAACACTATAACATTTGGTTAAAAACAAAACAAAACAAAAAAACAAAAAAAACAATTTGGGGTCAAAAATGGACCGATCCACTATACTTAGACACAATGACTTTTTCTATGTATTTATTTATTTATTTATTTATTTATTTATTTATTTATTCAAACTGACCCATTATTTTTTGTGTTTTTACAAAACCAACCAATGGGGTAGTTTTGTGCAAAACAACTAAAGGGGTTCGGTTCATTTTTGACCCAAATTATTTTTGACCCAAATTATTTGTGACCCAAATTATTTTTGACCCAACTGTTTTTAGAGTAAACGCAAGCTCAAACGCAAACATATAAGTTCCACCCGATTTATATAATTAATAAAACTCCTTAAGCCTTTTGTTATTCGAAGTTAGAATAGATTTTCGCCACCTCACAGCTCTTTCCTAAAAAACGCATTTGAAAACGTATACAATTTCAGAACCGGGCCACCCATTAGAAAAAAAAGGTGTCATCCCAAGAGTGACAAATGTGTTTTTATTGAGCGCACAAGAGCAGCAGATAAGTGAAAAGAAAACTTTTGGCTGGTGTCTTGTCACATTTTCGCGCGTCAGCATCCCCAATAGATGATTTGCTGACTAGGTATGCAACGTGCAATCGAATTGTAATTGTCAAGCAAGCGCTCGGCATGTACCTGCACCCACGCATGAGATGACGTTCTTGGACAGATTCAGTTCCATAATCCAGCTGCCTGCAAAACAAAACAAAACAAACAAAGAAAGAAAGCAGAAAGACACGTTGGAAGCAATAATATAAAGCCAAAATTAATCTGTTTAATGATTAGGGGGGGGCAAAAAAGCCTGTTGAAATTGTGTCCGACGATGCACAAATTATCCCGAAATGTTATACGGTGGATGGTGATAAGGATCTCTGCTATTTTTTTAAATTAGAAATTCCAAGGGAGTTTTGCGCGAGTAAATTAACGCTACATTTTAATTGGCAAACCACACTCACGCAGACCCCCCCACATTACCCCCACGAATTTTTCAGCCACTGCCAAAGATGTCTTAAGTTTAAGATGCTTCACTCCACCATCCATTAGAGAATCCAAACAGACAAGTACACTTAAAAAAATAAATAAATAAATAACAATCCTGTTTAAAATGAAGGCAATGTAGCACGTGTTAATATGTTTCGTCCTTACCGGTTGTATCTCCCAGCAGAAGGTTTAGAAAAAAAAAAGAAAAAAAAAGGGCGCTCAGCCTTCCGCCATGTGCGTAAAATCCAGACGTGGTGCGTTCACGTACATCGACTTGTTTGCTTTGTAGCGTGTGCAGCAGCTCTGCTTTTCTTGGGGTTGCGTGCCCTCGAAGTGACGTCATAGACCCCCCCCCCCACCCACACACACACACGCACTACCGCCAGCCCCATTCTCTCCATCATCCCCATCTTCCCCATCCCATAAAGATTAGACAGTTTATCAATGGAAAAAGGTGCAGAAAATGAAGCACATTTCCAAAATTTCCACCAGCTGTAAGGAGAATAAAAATTTGAAAATGATCCCACATGGAAGGTTAGGATTCAGTTTTGCACTTTATTCAGCTTGAAATGAATTCATATAAACAAACAGTTTAATCGTCAACATCTTTAATTTGCCAGCGTTTTCGTCCTGAGTAATTATAACAATACTTTGTTTTGCTGCTAATTAACAATGTCTGTGTTATTCAAAGAAAATTGATTAAAAATGACCAGACTGTCTAAAATTGTTTTTGCATAATTGTTGAATCATGCTGTCTGTTTATTACTCGTTGAAATAATTATTGATCAAATGATTTGTGGATGTGGAAATATCTATTTTTTTAAAAAGAAGTAATTGAGTGAAAATACATTCATATTTACATCAGATAGCGACAAAATGTCAACATGCAATTACTGACCATAATTTTTATATTTTATTGTTTTGTCTGAAGCTGCAGGTTGCTTTTGTATTATTTTTTGTACCTAAAAAAAAATAAAAAAAAATAAACACTTTTCAAAACATCTTTTCAAATTGACTACTAAAAAATGAAACATAAATGTGGATGAAAGTCAACACCTGTCAATAATGGCAGTGGATGCTCTTTTTTTTTTTTTTTTTTGCCATTGACTACTTGTGAGGCCGGCATTGCCCCCCCCCCCACACACACACACGCAAAGGTAATTAGCAGGCAGCTGGAATACTGCGATTACTCAACGAGTGGCTACAGGAGTTAAGTACTACCCTGAAGGTGAGGCCTACTCGTCTGTCCTCTGTGCAAATAGGTGAAGGGATTATTCGGCCCTTTAAGCGCCAGTGTGTGTGTGTGTGTGTGTGTGTGTGTGGGGGGGGGGGGGGGGGGGTGTCAATAATTGTTGGCAAACAACAGCACCCAAACAAAAGCTTTACTCGTTTGTCTGCCCAAAAAAACAGCCCAAAGAAAGCCCACAAAAATTGCATAACGACGCAACGATGACCATGAGAGAGAGCCTTGTAGAAGTCATTTATCCATGAGGAGAATGCGGGTTGTGGAGTTTATTACTTGTGAGCAAACCATACGCAAATGTTAGCCTTTGTGTGGAGCTTTGTGGCGGACAGTCAACTTCAAAACAGGAAAGAGTGTCTTGTAAGGAGACTAACTTTATTAGAGAGGAGACTGTGGGCCCTGCAAAGTGGAGACTGTGGAGTAGAATACCGAAAGATGACGTTAGCTGCATTTGTGTTTTATTTTTGTTTTGTCTTTGGGAAAACAATGCAACAACTCACGAGAAGAGCTTTGTAAGGAGACATTTTATCCAAGATGAGACTGTGGGCTGCTACAAGTGGTACTATGAGAAACTCTGAAATACATGCTGTATTGAATGACAAAGATTTTGCTACTAGCAAACGGCAACAATCATGGAGGGCTCTCATGTATGCAGGGACATTTTGTCCAAGAGGAGATTGTGGGCAGCGGCAGCCAAGTCGAGACTGTCTAGCATAATGTTGCAAGCTAATGTGAGAATGCATGTCTTTACTGTTATCATTTCTAGATATGGGAAAGCCGCAGCGATAAGCTAACAAGCAAGCAAAAGGCAGGACAACAAGGATCTCCTTCTGACTCATTCTATCCAAGAGGAGATGGTGGACCACTGCAGCCAAGTGGAGACTGTGGAGTATCACACTGCAAGCGAACTGTAAGTTAACGCCACATTGAATGCATCAGTGACAGCCAGATGCTAATGAATAACAGGAAAGAGACAGATTTTATCCAAGAAAGTACTCGAGTAAAAGTAGAAGTACTGATATAACTCCTTTACCTAAGTAAAAGTAAATGAATGTTCAGACTTTTAAATATATTTAAGTAAAGCAAAAAGTGAAATTGCTGTAAATACGAATACATTGGTGCAATACTAAATAACAAAAAATACTCAAGTACAACACCTGAAAAATGAACGTAGTTCCAGAGGAAACGAGGTTTTGGGCTTGAAAGGTTTCACTTCCTGTAACGTGAGCTCCATCGTCTCCATTCGATGCCTTCCTCCGCGTAACGAAAGATTTAACATCGGCATACCCGCGAGTTTGTTTTGCATTTAGCAACAAATTCCCAACAGGATTAAAAGCTGCTTTTTTTCTTTTGCTCCCGGCTCGTTGGGCTCATCCTCCCCTTTCCACTATCAAAATTCTTCAGATCACGCATTGATGAATTGTTTTCAACATCTGGACGCTGCTGGCCTCAACGGCAGCAGAAGCAGGACGAGCCTCAACGAGATTTACGGCGGCGCTTTATGGGATCGCGTTGCACCGCGCCGGCCCTTTAAAATAATCCCCCCTCCCACTTCTAATCGTGCAGTCAAAAATCTGATGTCATTTTGAAAAATCAGCCGAAATAAGGTCACTCAAAAGTCCCTTTATCCACTCTAACATTAACATTAGCATTAGCATGGGTTGTTTAGCCTCCCAGAACATCATCGGACATAGCATCTTAGTTTAGCATTAGCTTGTGTGTTGTTTTTTCTGCATTAAAGCTTATATTCAAGTCAACATGCTAACACACTTTAAAAAAAAATAAATAGCAACCACATTAGCATTAGCTTGTGTTGATTAACATTACATCTACATTACAGTCCACATGCTAACCAAACATCTTTTCACTTTTGCAGCATCATTTCACCTTCGCTAACAAGTCGATATACATTAACATCTAACCAGGTTTTTGCTAGCAACCTCATTTAGCATTAGCTAGTGTTAATGTAACAGCTAAATTTTTCTCCATGTACAGGACTTTGTACGCCGCAATGGTTATTTTCAAGTGTTTTACAAATCAAGTTGAGTTTACTTGTTTAACACCACTGCTACAAGCTAACAGCCTCATTCAACATTACTCTAATTTATGCTAACTTGTGTTGATTAGCAATTGTTTGGCATTCAAAGCCACATGCTAACAAATTATCTTTTGAATAACATCTTTGTTGAAAAATGAACTTGCGTTTTTAGCATATCCCAGCCACACAACAAACCTCATCTTATTAGCAGCCTCCTTTAGCGTTAGCGCTTGTTGTTTAGCGTTACAGCTACATCGAACTAAAAAAAAAAAGTAAACTATCCAACAACAAATCTTATTTTCACTATTAGACTCTTATTATTAGCTCTTGTTGTTTAGCATTACAGTTACAGAACAAAAGCTTCGTCTTTTCCTAGCAGACTCGTTTAACGTTAGCATTTAATTGCTGATCGTCTCCGTTCCTTCATTTCTGTTCTGAAAGCGAATGGGACTGCGTCCAGTTTTCCATCCTTTGAGTTGCATTACATTCTAGTCCATCTTTTTTTTTTTTTTTTCTTCCCTTCTAAATTGAGAAGTGCAACTCGGAGAATTTTCTTTCAAGCGGGCCTCATAAAACGACTCGCGATTACCACACAGACGTTTCACCGCAATGTTTGCGGCGCGGAGGCCGCCACTCAGCACATTTTTCAACCATTGCGACGCCAATGAGTGTGTTGTAGGATAGCAGCCATCTTAGTGGAGTGCGTCGCAGGATGGACACCATCTTTGAAAATGTGTTGCACCATGTCGGCCATCTTTGTGGAGTGTTGTGCCACTGGGCTCTCCTGTGTCATATGATGGAAAAGCTACGCGATTTGGTTTGATATTCATTTTGTTATTGCTTTCTTGGTGCGAGGCTTTTTATTTTAACATTTATTTAGAAGGGAACATTAGCCGCCGTTGAAAAGAAGGTCAGGCGCATAATTCACGGCCGCCTTTTTGGGTTCATTACATCTGGGAAGTTGCTGGACAAAGTCATGGGCCGGGCCCGTCCATCACTTATTTATATGCACGTCCGCACGCACACACACACACACACACGCACACTTCATTCCCACATCCTCCCTTAGAAGCAAAGTGATGTATGTGTTTTTCAGAAGTCAACGAGCTCCTCTTCTTCTTGTAGTGGAGCGGAGGGAGGAGGGAAGAGGACAACGCCGGCTGTACAATTTACGGCCTTTCTCTGGAAATTCCAGGCGCTCCAGGTATGAGGACGTCGAGTGGGAATTGCGGCCTGGCACTTTTATCTCTATGGTCAGATAAAACGGAAAAGCTTCTTCGCACGAGCCTGCGTCGTGAGCAGCGAGTGTCAGAGTGCACGCCGCGCGGGCGCGCTTTACACTTTAGTGCACTTTGCGGTGAAATAACATTTGTTAGCATAATGGCACAGTTGCCTTCATCAAATGTCGATGTTTCTGGAAAATATGTTATTTTTTTAACAAACATATTTTAAAAATATACATTTTCTAATTTAGTCATTTAAAAATGACTTCAATTATGTAATGAGGCTAATGATTTGCGTGTCTGCAATATTTGGTGGTTTTTGCAACATGTCCGCCATCTTTGTGGAGTGTGTTGGAGTAAATCTGCCATTTTTATGGAACATGTTACAACTTTACGGAGCCCCTCAAGTACGGAGCTCCTAAAGTAACGTGGGGGGGAAAAAAATTAAATATGTTTCTTGTCCGGATGAGAAAGTTTCTTGTCCGGACAAGAAACATATTTAATTTTTTTTCCTCCCATGTCACTTTAGGGGCTAACTTCACTGATTTAAAAAAAACAAAACAAAAAACAAACAAAAAACTTTTAAGGCAAAACTGGAAAATCTAAATTGCTGACATTTAATAGCAACAATAGTTGTTAGCACAACAAAGTAAATTAAAGTAAAAGCAAGTCCAGAAGTTGGCGCCCAAACAATTAGCTTGTTTACCCAACTTAAAATATTTTAAATTATACTTTATTGAGCTCATCCAACATGTTTTTTTTTTGTTTTTGTTTTTTACAGTGTTGTCAGCCATCTTTATGGACTACGTTGCACTTTGTTGCATTTGTTGCCGTCTTTGTGTTGGTGGTGTTGAAGTGTTAAAGTTTTGACCTGCATGCATGTTTGCAGAATTAACTCTTTGACTGCCAAAAACGTTTAATAACGATTCTTAAAATCACGACGTATGGCGCCATAAACGTTAAATAACGTCAACTATGTTGTGTTTTTTTTTGTTTTGTTTTGTTTTTTAAATCATTGGGCAGTGCAACATCTAAATCCAGCACTGCCTGGTCAATAGGTTGTGGAATCAAAAACACTAACTATGGCCAGCAGATGACAGCATTTCATCTGTTTACAATGGGGATGCCGGCGTATGAAATTACAATGAAACATGATGAAATTTGATGAAATGTAACTTTTTCAAGGATGATGTGAATGATCAAAATGCCTTTGTCATATTATTTTTTTTTGAGAACGTGTGGCAGTAAAAGAATTAATTTCATCATCATCATTCCCTATTTGTGGAGTGTGGTGCGTTACTCTTTGCTGTCTTAACAGGAAATTTTAAAGTTGACTAAATCATGTCGGCCATTTTGATGGAGTATGTTGCCACTTGTAATTCCTATTGTCATATAGGTGAGGCTCGGTGGTCACTTCATTAGGTACACCAACACAATCTAATGAACCACATCTAAAATTATGCCTATTTGGCATTTTACAAAACTCTCTTGGAATAGGATGGTGACGTCACCAAGAAGCCGAGTGTTGCTATGGTGACAGGGTCCGATTGACAGCCACCCTTCTGCCAGCTTTTTCACCTGTCTGACTTGAAGTGAAATCTTAGCACACGAACAAATGAAAACATGTTTGGAATATTTGCTAAGATGTGATTTCAACCATCTCCTTTTCCGTGATTGCAGTTTTCCCACGCCGCCACGCCGAGCCAGGCACCCAGATGCACACAGGTATGTGCTAACAGTCGATGTATATGTCACACGCACACGCGCACATACGCATACAGGGCCAATAAAGCCGAGGGAGGAGAAGGAGGATGAGCTACTGCGACTCTGGTTCTCTTCATCCAGGTTAAGAGAGTTTTTCCCACAGTAGCTCGCACGCACGTGATGAGCTTTGACTTGCATTTCGCTCACATCAGAATCTGGACACGTGTAGGAAGAACAAAAACTATTTTTGACTTTCATAGATGCTCATTCCTTTTTTGGGGTGACATCCAATTAAGGAACTGGCTTTAAGGCTGTATTTATTTTGACAACTGGTTTTTTTTTTTCCATTTCCATTTCTTCCATCTTCAGTTGCATTTTTAGGAAAACTAGCGGCAAATTAAGAAATGCATAAATAAATAAAATATCAGACCAGTAATAATGTGCCAATTTTACCATTTGTCCATATATTGTTCCGTGAATTTGCCATTAAGTTCCGCTCAGTGGTGTGTAAAAGGGTGGGGCAGATGGGGCGGGTGCCACCCCAGCCACCAACAATCTTTTTTTTTTTTTTTTTGTTTTGTTTTGTTTTTTGTTTTAAATCACGGACCATACTCCCATTAACCACAATCACCCTCTAATATAATAAAAATAATACCATTTACAATTAAAATATTATTTTTTTGAGATTGTATTGCTTTTATTTATTTGTTATTGTGAACTTGTATTAAAAAAAACTAAAACTAATACTAAAACTAAATCATTTAAATCAAACAAATAAATTAAACAAACCAGCTCTAAAAAATTATCTCATAAAAATCAAAATGCTATTAAAAAAAAAAAAAACAACAACAACTAACTATCGTGAAAACTCCACATCTACTCGAACCCCGACATGCGGACGTACGTCATCCGAGCGCTTCCATTGTCCGCTACTCCCCAACGTGAATTAGTCACACATGTTTGCATTTGTACACACACCCGCCCAGCAACAAACACAACATGCACTCTGGGTCACTTTCTTACACACGCAAGCATATCGTGCATGTGCGCGCGCGCGCGCTGTGATGTTTAAGCATACGTGCGTGAAGAAGACAAACACGGCGCTGTCCTCCGTGCGTCTCCGTCTCCTCTGGTGGTCCGAGGAGCTCGGGCTGCGCCTCCTTCGTCCTTTTGTCTCCCGTGGGAGGCCCGCACAAAAGCCGCAAGCTGACAGGTAAACAAGGCCGTCGTGTTTGGGCAGACTTACCTGAGAAAAGCTCTCAGCCTTGCCCGACACACCCTCCCGTTCCCCCACCGTACCCTCCCCTACTTGACACCATTCCCCCACCCACTCTCAAAAAATAAATAAATAAATAAATCACCTATGACCCTTTCCCTCAACTTTCCGAAACGGCGCCCTCTCTGAAGATGGAGAACGTATGCTGTTCATGAAATTTGCCCAATCTTAATGAGCGTTTGTTTTAGCGAGTGTGAAAGAAATCACGCACCCGGTGAAGCTGACGATGACATCATAATGACTAATTGTATATCGTATAAAAACTTGTGGAGTTTTTTTTTTTTTCCTCCAGCTGCGTTTCTCCACTTCCAACGTCTGTTTGCTGCTCTCAGCTGCTCTGACCTTTACTGTCTTTTAATTGGGGAGGGTCCAGTAATGTTGAGTGTGTGCGTGCGTGTCAGGCCGAGCTCTTGTTGAGATTGGAGTGGCCCTGGGGGGTCAAAGGTCAGATAAACACAGCTGGTGTTCTCCTCCTGCTTGACTTAGAAAATCAATTTTCTCGCTCGTCTCTTTTTTTGTCTCCATTTGTATTTTGTGATTCAGCCCTCCCTGCGACTTTCACCAAATCTGGTTCACGGTTCTGAGCTTCCGTGTTTCGAAATGTTCCTTCGCCCGCAGATCCCAGTGTCATCTGCAAACATCATGGTCCATGGGGATTCCAGTCAAACCTCAAGGGGCTTAGATTTGAACCCTGATGCACTCCCACCACCATCTGACGTCATCTGACGTAGCTGGTCTTGGGAGCAGCCTACAGTTTGCACTGGCTTGTGAACCCGAATTGCATGTTCGTTTCATTGAAGAGTGAATCTAAATGTCCCATTAGTGTGAATGTGAATGAATGTTTGCCTATATGTGCCTTGCAATTGGGTGGTGAGCAGTCCAGGTTGTACCCCGCTTATTTAACCTTAAGTCACTTCTGTTCTTGCTATTGGGGGGGGAAAAAAACAAAAAAAAACAATAAACAACTTTATTTAAGTCTGTCTTCCCCAAATGTATTCTTGGAAAAGAAATTTCAGTCCCACCATCACTTTGAAAATGCCAAATCTTCATCCAGCTTGGTCTCCAAATCATAGAAGGAGATATATGTGGGATGGGGGCGGGATTATGTAAATTTTCCCATCATTTAAATCCAAATTTGGCACAAAAAAAAGGACTTAATTAGTATTATTAAGACGAGTTATTTGCATACAAGCTAGTACAATTCTCACGTTCCTTTGAAATAAAAATGAAATAAATATAAAACAGAACACACTGGCATGCATCTGCATGTACAGCATCAGGAAAAAGTAAGTGAGTCTAAATTGCTTCCATGAAATGAATCTTCGCTGTTGCGTTGTCAGCGAATGCTGATGAGTCACCTGGCCAAATGCAAAGTGCATCAAAGAAAACATTTGACAGCTCCGCTCCACTCTCGCTCTTCAGGCTGCGCCAGCTTGTCGGCGTCGGCCACGTTTTCACAATCCAAAACAATCGGCAGCGCTTCCGCTGGACTTTGCCGCCTCCGGAGAAAATTGCACATAATGAGAGCGGATCATCAAGTGTGCCTCGTGGTTGTGGGAGTGTCAAACGAGCGCCGCTGATTCATTGAGAAAGAGCGCACACAAAAAACTGCGATGGTGTTAATTGCTGCTGTTACGGAGAAGGCGTCGACTCGCGCGTGTAATTGGGATGTAATTTCGCACGAAATATGTTGCACGACATGATTTATTGTCATCAAAATTCGCATTAACACCAACTCAAACATCCCCACAGAATTACTGCCCACTATCATGCCCATACAGACTAGTAAAAAAAATATTTACGACAAAGTGGGAAAAAAATATATCCATCCATCCACCCATCCATTTTCTTGACCGCTTATTCCTTGCTTTATTAATCCGTAAGTACTTTAAAAGTGCTGTCAAAGTTAAAGCGTTAACTAATTAATTAATCGCAAAAAATTATCACATTAATCATTGTATTACCACAGATTAATCACACTATTTTGACCGCAGATGATCCGTTTTAGCCGACAGTGGATGCTTACATTAAAGGTAGCTGTTGGAGTTTGAGCAATAAACATTACATGTATTAAAGTAAAGCATTTAGTAGATGTTTACATATGCCGTAGGTCATTTTTTTCCCATTTTAAATGATGCAAATAATTAATTGATTAGAAATAGCAGGATGAGCGTGTGCAGCAGGCAAAAATGTTGGGGGAAAAAAAGCTTTTTTAAGTCTGATTAATCATGATTAATCAAAATTCTATGATGTGATTAATCTGATTAAATATATATATATATATATATATATATATATATATATATATATATATATATATATATATATATATATATATATATATATATATATATATATTTTAGTGCTGTCAACATTAAAGCGTTAACTAATTAATCACAAAAAATTATCGCATTAATCATGCATTAACGCAGATTAATCGCACGAATAATTTTGACTTTAACGTAGCCATCCGCTGTCAAGCTAACGTTAAAGGTAGCACAGGTTGTGTTCGAACAATAAACACAACATGCATTAAAGCATTTAATAAATGTTTGCGTGTGACATTCAGAATATTTGTTCACGTCAAACTATTGGGGTCATTTTTTTCCCCCACTTTAAATTATGCAAGTAATTAACTGATTAGAAAAAGAGGAGGATGAGACGTCCTCTTAACATTAAATGCCGAAAAATGTAACACATAAGAGGAGCATTTTAAATTTGGCGGGCAAAAAAATGTTGCTAAAAAGCCTTTTTAATTAAGTGATTAATCGTGATTAATCAAAATTTTAAGATATGATTAATCTGCTTAAAAAATGTATTAGTTTGACAGCTCTAACATATCTGTGTGATAGTGTCTAATAAAAGATTAAGAAAAAATGTGACTTTAGTACGGTAATATCGTTTCCGTTTTTTTTTTCTTTTTTTCTTTTTTTTTCTTTTTAAAAATCGTTTAAAAATCGTTTCCGTTTTTAATCTCGTGCACCCCTCGAGGTCGGTGTCGCGATGAATGTAACGGTTATTGTTCTTGCAACCCGACAACCTCGACACGGCTTTAAAGTCGAGTTGCATCTGAATTATTTACACCTGAAGCCGTCAGGCTTTGAACACACGTGATGTCATTGTTAATCCGGAGCTCTGTGGGTAAATCCATGAAAGCAGAACAGGAAAACGGTCGGGAAGATGATTTGTGGAAAATCGAGCAACGTTTCCTCGAATAAAATATGGACAGACGGGCAAAAGGAAGGACTTAGTGTGAACTTAGCGTGACTCCCTAAGCTGGCGGCTGACACCTTAGTGCTCCTCATTTGCTGTGTTAGGAGCCGGACTGGTCAGCAGGTGAGGCAATAGAGGCAGCGGGATGTTGGAGTTGGGATCGTGTCGGATTTGGGCGGCCCCTCGAGATAACCGCGCTGAGATTTGCCGGCCTGAATCAGCCGCCCTTGTTCCATCTTTGAACGTCAACAAGCGGTGACGCCAATTTGCAGCCTAACGCTGACACACTTGGCTACGTCCCCCGACCATAACCAGTCATGCTGCTCCTGTTCGGATACTGGCAAACCTTTGAGTAATGATGCTAGCAGCTGCATACTGCATCATGAAATTGTCTGTTTCATTGTAGGGTTGTAAAATTCTGGGAATTTTCCAATTTTTCCAGCAAGCGCTACTGGTGAAATTTTGCCCTAAATAGTTGCAAATCGTCCCTTCTTGCTCAATTTTTGGGCATGGGCCCTGTGGATCCTCTCAGAAATATGTCCACCCAATTTGGTGTCAGTTGGTGAAACTGGTGTCAAGGCTGAATTTTCGAACTTTCCAGGGATAGCTAACTAAAGGAATTTTCCCAAAATGGCTGCTTTGAACCCAAATGGCTCATTTTTTAGGCATGAGTCCTTGTCTTGAAGCATGAAACTTTTTTTGTGCATACTGTTATAATAGACATGTTCACCCAATTTTGTGTCAATGGGTGAAACTGGTGTCAGTCATAGTTCTGGGGGGGAAAAAAGGCTACTTTGAACAAAATTGGCCAACTTCCTGCTCATTTTCATGCATGAGTCCTTGTCTTGAGGCATGAGACATTTTCGTGCATCCCGTTTAATGTTTCCATCCATCAATTTTCTGAAACGCTTGCTCCTCACAAGGCTCGCGTTTTCGCGTGTTGGAGCCTATTCCAGCAGGCTGTAGTATGGGCAGCAGGCGGGGTACAGCCTGAACTGGTTGCCAGCCAATCGCAGGGCACACAATCCACGCACACAAGCACAACTCCGGACAATTTGGAGCGCCCAATTAACCTGCATTTTAAATGTGGGAGGAGACAAGAGTACAGTGGTACCTCTATTTACGAAATTAATTGGTTCTGGAAGAAAGTTCTTAAATAGAAAATTTTGTAAGTGGAGACGAATTTTCCATGTAAATGCCCTAATCCGTTCCAAGCCTCCCAAAATTCAGACATAAATGTTTTATAAAGCCTAAAAATGCATCAAAACATGTAACAAATACATGTTACAATTAGATTATTGCACAATAAACGAGAGCTGTACATAATGTAAAAAACAAAGAATAGAGTAAAGAATAAAAATGATGTCCTCATCGTTTTTTGCCCTCTTTTTGCTTCATGTTCTCTCTCAGAAGTGTTTTGCCTGGAGATTTGTAAAGAACTGATCCAAGAATGTTTTTTTTTTTTTTTTTTTTTTTTTAACAATATTATTTTTTTTTAATCGGTTCCACTCCTCCACCTGGAGCCCTTGTTTTTTTTGTTTTTTTTTTAACATCCTTCGAAAATGTCCAATGCAAACATCATCATAGTGAACGATCGCCCGAATGGTGAACACTCTTTCTGGGTGATTCTTTTCAATAAATTCAGAGACTTGATGGAAACTTCAAGTACGGCGAGGCATCTTTTTCCAAAAAAAGGCGCGTCTCGTCGCAATTAAAAACTTACTGTGCAACGTAGCCTTCATCAATCACCAATTGTTTGAATTTTTGCACAAATTCGTTAGTTAATACATTTACAGAAAACGATGTGAACACCTCATGGCCTGAGGGGCGAATGATGAGGACGCTATATAGACACATTTTATGATGTATCTATGATCACATACGGTACAGGTCCCTCTTAGCCAATGGGATGCCAGGAAGATGCTAGTAATAGCCAATGGCAGAGCAGCTGTAAATATGTTGCGTTCAGTAAACTTTGGGAGCTGCGAGTAGCGGCCCATACTGTAGTTTTACCTTTTGTATCCTGAAACTTCTTTCGTGACAAGAGGCAATATTTTCCTGTTGAGGAGTTTCGTAACTTGAAAATTTCGTATGAAGGGATGATCGTAAGTAGAGGTACCACTGTACCCGGAGAAGACCCACGCGGGCACGGGGAGAACATGCAAACTCCACCCAGGAAGAGGCTGGACTGTTTTAATGACATGTTCACCCAATTTTGGATGAATTTTTATCACTTTCCAGGCATAGATAACTTAAGGAATTTGCAAAAATGGCTGCAATGAACCAAAATGGCCGTCTTCCTGCTCATTGTCGGGCATGAGACATTTTTTGTGCGTCCTGTTCTAATAGTTGTGTCCACCCAATTTAGTGTTAATGGGTGAAAATGGTGTCAGGCATAGTTAACATAAGGCATCTGGGGCGGGGCTACTTTGAACGAAATTGGCCAACTTGTTGCTCATTTTTATGCATGAATCCTTGTCTTGAGGCATGAGACATTTTCATGCATCCCGTTTTAATGACATGTTCATCCAATTTTGGATGAAACTGGTGTCAGGGGCTGAATTTTTCTCACTTTCCAGGCATAGATAACTTAAGGAATTTGCAAAAATGGCTGCAATGAACCAAAATGGCCGTCTTCCTGCTCAATTTCGGGCATGAGACGTTTTTTGTGCGTCCTGTAGTTGTGTCCACCCAATTTAATGTCGATCAGTAAAACTGGTGTCAAGTACTGAAGATTTCTAACTTTCCAAGAGAAGCTAATGTAAAGGAATTTGCAAAAAATGTCTGTTTTCAATCAAAATGGCCGACTTGCTTCTCTTTTTATTTATTTTGTATTTTTTTCTCCGTGTACTGCTAAAAATCTCAGTGGTACTACTGAGCCCATTTTTGTGGTTGTTGTGTTTCGAACCCCATGAAAAACTTCCCATACTTTTCAGCAGCTCTAAATAAAACTTGCCGCAAGTCGGATGAACACAATGACAGCTCCAACTTTTGACATCACAGCCCCGGGTCGGATGCTTATCCTGTTTTCTTACAAGGGTCACACTGAAGGTGACGTTTTCGACGCCTCCAATCGCAGCGGCACAATCGCGGCGTCAGAGTGTCAGCAGGCGTCGTGAAAAGCTGCAGTAATAACAGTTAAGGCGGCGAGCCGCGAGAGTGACAGACGTCAGCGGGCTCCATCAACACGCGTCATCTGCTTCACTGGCACAGCGGCAACTCTCTCACGCCAACAGTCAAAACAACGAGGCACACGCACGCTCATGCTTGCGCTCATTGTGTGGCGGATGCACAATAAAGGCAACACAAATACGTTCATATGTAACGTAGGAATCAAATTTATTAGGGGTGTCAAAATTAGTGCGTTAATTTTGAGTTCATTTAAAGTTCCTTCAACGCCATTAATTTTTTTTTTTAACGCGCGAATAATGACCAAAGCCTGTACTGTGAGAATTGCAGTCGCAACGCAGCAGACACGTCCATGTCAAAATTTAGCAGTAATACATTTAATAATAATGCATATATTTGTGAGGACAAGTTGTATTTTACAATTTTACTAATGTGCAGAATTTCACAAGTTACTCCATGTTAAAGATTCGATAGCTCTTAATATGAAAAGAAAAATGCGCTGAGCTGTCACCAATGTCTTACAAATGCAATTATGCAATCTAGTGGCAGAAAAGTGACCTAAACACAAATCAATATCACATTTGTTTTTTTACTGTGCAGTACTTTTTAATTTTAACTCAATTTGATGACTTATTATAAATTACTGTATCAATGACTAAAAGATGCAGCCATATTTCTATTATTTTAGCATTTTTTCCATGTTTATGTTAACAAGCCTGAAAACTTAGAAAAAATATTTTAGTGTACATTTAGAATAGATATAAAATTTGCGATTAATCGTGAGTTAACTATTGAAGTCATGCGATTAATTACAATTAAAAATTTTAATCGCCTGACACTCCCAAATATATATAAACTAGGGGTGTCAACATTAGTGCATTAATTTTGATTTAATTCAAAGTTCCTTTAATGCCACTTTTTTAACGCATGATTAATGACCACCCCTTACTTGGGAGAATTCCAGTCGCAACGCAGCAGACACATCCATGTCAACATTTAGAAGTAATAAATTCAATAAAAATGAACATATTTGTGGACTGGGGTCATACTTCATATTAAAGATTAGATAGCTCTTAAAATGAAAAGAAAAATGCACTGAGCTGTCAGCAGTTTCTTACAAATAATGCCATCTAGTGGCAGAAAAATTACCTCAACAACATCTTTTTAATTTTAACTCAATTGTATTAATTATTATGAAATTACTTTATCACTGACTAAAATATGCAGTATTTCTATTAGTTTAACATTTTTTCCCAATTTTTTGTGTTATCAAGAGTGTGAAAAATTGGGAAATTGTACAATGTTATTGTACATTTTATTGTACATTTAGAAGAGATATAAAATGTTACGATTAATTGTGAGTTAACTATTGAAGTCATGTGATCGCCTGACACCACTAATATAAACATTCAAAGGAGTGAAACCCCGTAAGTTGTACCTTAGACTTCTTGTTGTTGTGAGTGAGTGAGTACGAAGACCAACAAGACGCTTTTAACCGCACGAAGCCCTTGAGGAGAAATGTGCCCCTCAGGCATCTTCCACTCTGAAACATCCAGAGCTACTTTACACCCTCATTGCACTCCGATTAGGAAAGCCGTGTCGGCGCCGAGCCTCCGTGAATCTTTCATGACCGGCAAGCCCTCCGAAGCCGCGCGTTGTAAACGACACGCTCACGAGTCGGGGGGGCGTTATGACGACGATTCGGAGGCACGCGCGAGCCGCTCCGGAATGGACCTTGAAAGGCCCGCTTTGAACGCACCCGGGCTTCCCATAGCATGTCATTTAGCGCAGTTAAGTGGACAAATTCTCGCCGCGCGCCAACATTTCATGGCGGATCGTGTGTCCCGGCCGTCGTGAGAATGTGAATAAACACGGCTAAACTGGGATAATTTCAGGTTCCGCGGGCGTCGGGCGCGACCGCAAACGTCGCCCAGGAGGGGCGCTGCCGGCGAGCGATCGATCGCTTCGCATCTTCGTCACTGACGGCGGGGGGGGGGGGGGGGGGGGGGGTTGTCAGCGTCAGGTTTTTCCCACAGGCAGCTGGAAAAGCACAAAAGCCGCAGGGTCCATTAAGGGGCTGCAGGCTGCTGCATTCAAGGAGCCGCTGCGGTCGCGGATGCACACTTTGAATCGACTCGTACACTTGCGCAATCGACCGCGAGCTTCACAATTTGATCGTACGCAACAACCCAAAAAAGTAGGCTGTTAATTTCGCACTTTGGCGAGTAAATACACCTGAAAAGTCACACAAAACATATTTTCACAAATAAGTCAGGCACATATTATGTTCAATTATGAACATCTGCACACCTGTTTGTCAGCGAGCTCATTACGCTAAAATGGAAAAATTACAATGTTGAACCTTGAAACTCATCATGTTAAAATGTGATATTTTTTCTGTCAAAATCATACAAATTTTCGTACAAATTTTATAATGAAAAAACAGTACAAAAAAATTCCCAATTTTCTTTCTAAAAAAAAAAAAAGCTTTCTAAAAGAATTGACAAAGGGAAGATCACACTAGAACGTAAAACTCCTCACATTAAACAGAAAAATTATTTAAAAAGAAAAAAACAAAAACAAAGAAAAAAGAAAAATTATAATGTTAAAACATAAAACTCATCACGCTAAAATGTGCTAATTGTTTAGGTAAAAAAAAATTCTAGTAAAAGTCTTCATTCAAAATATCAAATTGTCATTCAAATTTCAGAATGAAAAAATAGTGCAGTACTTAAAAAATTCCCAATTTTCAATCTACAAAAAACACTTTCTAAAAAATTTACCAAAAAAAATTACCCCCCAAAAATGGGAATACCACATTAAAATGTAAAAGTTATTACGCCAAAATGGAAAAATTGTAACGTTAAATCGTAAAACTCATCACGTTAAAACATAATTTTTTAGGTAAAAAATTTGTTTTAGAAAAAACGACTCTACTTAAAATGTACAAATTGTTGTACAATTTTTTTTATTACCAGAAAATTTATGCAGCCTCATTTCTACATTTTTCTTGAAAAAAAAAACCCAACACAATTTTAGTCTAAAAATATTCATTTTTTTCTGGTAATGTAAAGAGTTTTTTTCTACAAAAAAAAAAAGCAACTTTTGTCACATTTTCAAAATCAAACTTTATATAGTCCACCCCTCTCCCCCCGAGGGGGAAAAAAAGGTACTATTCTCTTCTCAAGGGTGAGCAGTTTTATCAGACTCGTTTATTTAAAAAAAAAAAAAAAAAACCTCAGTTCAACCTGAACTTTTGTCATCTATTATCAATATGTTAATTTCATTTATTCCAAACACGTACACACTATGTGGCTAATGTCAGCCAACTAAACAGCGTGTAACCTGCCGTAGCGTTCTCGCGCCGACGCGGACAGTAGCCTGTCAAGCATTCACCGGCGCCATCTGCACTTCATCATGCAGACAGATTCTTGTAATAACCCGTCTCCAATATCAGCCTTTTTCCATTTTTTTCCCGCCCCCTCCTTTTACAGCCGACCGCGAGGCGAGCCGTTGTAGTGCGGCCGCGCGGCTTAAAAAACAGTCTAGTGCGGTCGGCGCTAACACAAGTCGTGCTGGAAGCCGGCCACTTAAGCGTCTGTAATACAATTTTCGAAGCGGCCCTGTAGTCGTTCCAAATGGAGGCCATTACACATGAAAAGAAAATGAAAAGAAAAAAAGAAGAAGCGATGCCGCCCGTGCAATCCGATCTGAGCTTTTGAGTCACGCTTGCGGTATGTAGGCCAGCCATCAATGCTAAAATGGCGCTTACCTTTCCGTCTTCGCTTCCACTCTGTCGTCGCACACGGCCATTTGCTCCTTCTACTTTACAGGCAATAAAGACAACTTTGCGGTCTTGAAAAATTATACTTTTTATTTTACTTCAAAAATTTCTTTCTATGAAAATAAAGCTTTTTTTTTTTCTCCAGTTTATTTTATTCATATAGGCTATATGTACACAAACTTACTTCAACTTAAAACTAATAAGGTTTTGAAAATAAAGCTAACTGTCGTAACATTGACTTTTTTTTTTTCTCAAATATTGACGTTCCTCTTAAAAAAAAATACAACTTTGTGAAAAATTACTTTTTAAATCTGCATTATAGAAAAAATTGATAAAAAAATAAACAAATACAGTACAAAAAACAAAATCTTAAAAAAGTTTTTATATTGAAAAAAAAGGATGTATTGAGTTTTTCCTCCATAAACATGGGGAAAAAAACTAACATTATTGCAGAAATATTTTTTTTCGAGAAAAACAATTTTTAGCGCTTTTTTTTTTTAGATTGAAAACATTGTTACATTGTCTTACTAACTTTTTTCATCTTAAAATATCCTTACTTTCAACTTGTATGTATGTAATCAAACACCTTTTGTCACAGTGTAATCGTTTTTTTTCTCAAAAAATGTAGTCTTTCCCCTAAAAAAAAAAATCTGTCTAAAAATAGGCTATGTACCTGTCTAAACTAAAAAAATATGACGACAACATTATTGTCATAGATTTGAATAAAAAAAAACTGTAAAAATATATTTAAAAAATAACAATATACATGAAAACACCAACTTTTAAATTTGGCAACTTTCCATCATGAAAACTATGAAAATGTCAATCGTTTTCAATCTCTTTATGTAGCATTTGTGAGCTAGCTATCATGCTAATGTTAGCTCACGTTTGCCGATGAAGGGAACCCAGGCGTGTCGCCTCGGTTTTCGTGAGTCACGGTTCGTCGAAATCCGCCCCCGTGTTCCCCTTTGATGAGTCACGCGTGCACCCGTCCGTCAGCGCTAACGTTGGCGGCTAAAGCGATGCTGCCAAATCACTTGTAAGCTAACGCCCGCCGTTGCCGTGCGCTCATCTGCAGAGTCAACATTTATTTTTACCCTCATTCATTTGCTTCTATCGCAAGACAAAAGCTGCTAGTTGTCAGCCAATCAATCACCCGTCATCTCTGATGCTAATTATGAACACCAGGGGGTAGTGCTGGGCGATTGCTCGCTATTAGTGATGGCGACAAACAAACATGGTTGGAAACGTGTGTGGCGACAGGAAATCAGTTGACATTTTCCTGCTCAACTAGTGCGGAAAAGATTAGTCTCGATCTGTCTCACTTTTTGTTTTGTTTTACTTGTAAAAGACAAAAATAGAGCATTCATTTATAAAGTTGACCGGCATGGTGGTGTTCCAACATGGTGGATGTGTGGCTCTTCTTCACTTTTAGCATGTGAGCCTCTTGTAAACCAGCAAATGCTGCCCTCTGCTGGTCAGAGTTAGCGATTGTACCCTGTTAAACTGTATGTTTTTTCTCATTCAATGTTTTCTTTTCTATTTTTCTACTTTTGTGTTTTTTTCTTCTTAAAATTTCAAAATAAAAGTCCCGGAAAAAAATTCTCCTAATTTCTACTTTTTTTTTTCTTTTTTCTTTTTTTTTTTACCTATTCAAACTGTCCCACCTTTAAACTGTTCAGTTTGTATCTACTACAATTTTTTAAAATTTCAAAATAAAAGTCAAATACTGATTTTTTTTTTCCTACATTTTTTGAACAATTCTAACCATTCAGTCTTGTCTAGCTTGTCTGTGAAATTCCAGTTTCTAAACCGCTGTAACGATCAACAGATCTCGGTCTTATGGCTTCGGTACCTGGTTGAAGTCGGCCATTTTAAACTAAATAGAAAAACCTTTCCAGAAAGAGAAGCGGCAACCAAAACACACCATCATATTCTTGATCCAGTTCAATAGATAGTTTTTAAACAATAATGTACTAATTTTCATTTGTTGGCTAATCTAGTGGTGTCAAAGTTCAAGTTTTGAAGCTTTAACTCAGCAGTTAACTCTGGAGTTAAAGCTTTAACTCCTGACTCCTGAGTTAATGCTTTAACTTTGACAGCACTACGATGACATGTCTACAATTAGGAATAGCACCAAGAAGTAATGATTTCATCGTAATTTCGTAAGTCAGTCGTTACGGTTAACAACAATAACGACTCGGAGTTTAGATGGCGAGTCAGAGCGTTAACCAACTTTCTGGTCGTTTCTCTTCTTGACTTGTCACTTGGACGACACTTTTGGCATTCTGTGCTTGTGTGAAAACTTCCCACCTGCTCTAATTGACTCCTCCGGCAGACAGGAAGCCCATCCACAACGGCAGGATAATAGCTTGCGGGAGGTGGTGCCTTTGGGTGCCCCCGAGCCTCCTCGCTCGGCGCCGCTATACCTCCGTCTGATTAAACGCCAGCGAGGTGCGAACGCTTGACCCAAACGCCGCGTGGCTTTTTAGTTGGGCCGGGCTAGCGCATTTGCCCGTGTCTGCGGGGGATTTGCCATGCATATACATGAGCGCGGCGGCGCAGGGTAAGTGGGGTGGCGGGAGGCGGCCTGGGGAGGGTCAGGGGGAAGCCAATTTAGGTCTGCCGGGAGGACAAAGGAGCAGAATGGAGATGCCGTCGAGGGGCAAGGGGGCGAGCCTTAATGGAGCTCCCCGCTAACAAGCACCATCTCCGGGCTTTAGCTCTGATGTCGCCGCGCCTCGGCCGCCGCTACTCGCGCCGTCTGCATAATTACCTGCGCAGGGCTCGCTTCTTCGCAAACCAATTTGGAGCCGGCCGCCGGTTCCCCCTCGCTCGGCAAATGATGCAGAGCGGAAACTTGACAGCTTTTCAGGTCGTCTCTCTGTTTTGTTTTGTTTTGTTTTGTTTTGTTTTGTCTAGCAGGTGCTTTGTCGGAAAAATCTTCCGTGCGTGGCGGGTCTGCATTTGTTTGCGAGTGTAACAGGCAAGGCGAGAAGGAAATTTGCAACCACACCACAAAAAGAAAACTTCAACATCAAAGTATATGTATGGATATATGTATTCGTGCTGCCAACGTTAAAGCTTTAAGTTTGACGCCACTAATATATGCTAGTGATGTAATGATATCCAAATATCACGATACGATATTATCACGATATGAAGCTCACGATACGATAAATTATCACGATATTGTGGCGAGGTTGGTGATATTTAAAAAAGGTCCCAATATTGTAAAAAAAAAAAAAAAGCTCATACTTACAAAAAAGCACAATATTGTGCTTTTGTACATAACAATGTTATGTTTTATTATTAGTATGTTATTATGTTGTTAATGCAGGCACACATTGAGTTCCTCCACATATTGACTCGATTCACAGGCATATTACATGCCCCTTCATCTGACAATTAGTGTGGATTTTTTAGAAGGGCCAAAACATGCCGCATAAAAATTCAACTGCACTTTTAAAAAAAAAATAGCCACAAGAGTGTGCTAGAACTGCACAACTGGAAATCAACCTGACTTTTTAAACAGATGTGTTGCATTTAAATATATTGTGGCAGTTTTAATATCGCGATATCACCATATCGCGCTTATCGTTACATCCCTAATATATGCATGATCAAATTCTCATTATGACATGATTTTAAAGTGCTAAGTTTCACATTATAACATCAATTTCAAGTTTAACGTTATAGTGAGATAAGTTGATAACACTTGGATTTATAGAACACAAAAAGGACCAAAACCAGAAGTGAAATGTATTTTAACGTGATACGTATATTGTGGAAATCAACTCGTTCAAATGTGAAACTCCTCTCATTATCATGTGAAATTTATCATGTGAAAACATATTGATGACTTGCAAACAAATGAAAATCTGACGGACGCACTGAAGATTTTGTCGACTTTGCACCTGCCGGCAATTCGCTTCCATATTTGAGAAGAAGCCAGACAGGAGTTTTTTTTTTTTAAAGTTTGACATGAGTTCCGCCCCGCGGAGGTTAAAGGTCAGACAGTTGACCTCAGGCGCTGTCTACCTGCAAGTCACCATGGGACACGCTTTGAAGTCCCTGTGAAGTGAAAATAAATGTCTTTTGACATACCACAGAGAGAGAGAAGAGTGTAGTCAACAATCCCGCCAAGTAGGAAGTAAATCTAAATCTGAATTTTATAACCATCAAAAAAATCCAATTTATTCTTGTCGGCTTCAAAACTTCAAAATGCAATTGCAAAAGGTCACTTCCGGGTCACCAGTCCATGCTGGCGGCAGCATCCTGCGCCTGTCAGTCACGTTAAGCTCTGTTGGTTGGCTGAGCTTGAATGACTGCCCCATCGATTGCTTTGGTCTGGCTCCTACGATTGACCTGGAAGTGACATTTTGCAGCTAAATGTGGAATTTTTAAAGCTGAAAAGTGTACACAGTGTTGCTTTTCATCCTTGAATTTTTCCTTCAATGTCTTTGAGACATTTGTGCGGGCAGCATATCATAAACTGTCTTGACTGCATCTTGCATTTTTGTCCTTGTCCTTTTGTCCTAACACTAGCAAAGTGCCACCATTTGTCTTCAACATTTTATCCAAACCTTTTTTTCTTCTGGAATTTCAGCATCTAGACGACAGAAGTTTCTTTCTTGTGCTAGTAGCCTAGCCTAGCCTAGCCTAGCCTAGCATAACAACTCCCAGAATGCGGTCCAGCTTGTTGAGACAGTAACCGCAAAAATTGTGGCAAATTCACATGCGAGAATTCTTTATTTTTTTGACCCCGTAAGAGTCATGTAAGTTGGAATGGACGCTTTCCTTCACAGTTCTGTCTGCACTTGCTCATTCACAACCGCGCCGTAAAAGATGAGAGCATTCCCGCTGTCAATCAAAGCGTGGCGGGAGATGAGCACCTCTGTCAAACATCGGCTGCCCCATTTTTTTTTTTTTTTTGACGTCTGTGTTAAACAAGGTGTCAGACAAATCCGCGCCCCGTGCGGGGCTTAACGCGGCTACCTGGGGAAATCACGGCGCTGCGCGAGCGCATGTGTCATACATATCCATGATGTCACCTCCAACTACACACTGTGCGCTTTTTTGTGTATCGGCCTCCGCCGCATTTTGCCGTTTGGCCGACTCGCTGGGGTAATTGGCAGGCTCGCTCTCAGGGGGGGCACTTAGAGGCCGGCGCACCCCCCATTCCGCGTAGGCCCACGCTACTGGCGCAGAATGCATAAAAGCGTCTCGGGCGTACGCGGGGATTAACTGGCGTCGGAAGAGGCGAGAGGGCAAATGAGGCGCACGCGGGGGAAGTTATTCAGTTATTTAGTTTAAGAGGTGCACTACACACGCCGCATAATTGTGGCGCGGCATCAAATGTGAGCTCATCATAAGTCATAACAATCAGCTTTTTTGCTTAAATAATATTGATCAGTGCGGAATATTTCGCTTTCCCGGCGGATATTCGGCTTCGTTCAACCTTAACGCTGCGCTGGTCAGTTGAAATTATACCTGCGGCATTTCCTGTAAATAATGCCATTTTCCTCGAATGGAATTTGCATGCGAAGTCGAATAATCATTCAATCATGAGCAAATAAAAGTGCAACAATTCAGTTGAATCTTTTGTCATTTAAATGTATGTGAAAATTAATGCAGTATATTTAGTGGACATTTGACTTTTGGTTACTAGTGAAATGCACATTTTATTGTATTTTTGGGGGGATTATTGAAAGTTATATAAATAAAAAAAAATAAAAAATCTTAGTCTGTTTGCCCCTTCAGAGGAATTCAGTAGAAATGTCAACAAAAATGAATGCAATCTAATGAGTGGACATCACTTTTTGCTACTTGTATTATTTGTTGTTCTTTTTTGCTAACTTAAAGTTACATATTATTTGAGTGAGTCATAATTTATCCAAAAATGAATGCAGTCTAATTAGTGGGAAAAATTGCCTTATTTATTTATTTATTTATTTATTCATTTATTATTATTATTTATTAATGAATGTTATTAATAGAAATTACAATTTGAGGGTTTTTATACTCCAGCATAATTTAGTAGGAATTTCCATTAAAAAAACAAACAAACAAAAAACATGTAATGTAGTTATTTGTAATGTGACATTCTGGTTTTCTTGGAATAGGTAGATTTTTATTTTTGAATGTTTTTTCATTATTGAATATAATACAAAAAACAGGATTGAGGAACTGTTTAAAAATGTCAGAAAAAGCAAGAATCTTAAAAAGAAAAACGTGCTGTTATAAAAAATGTTTTTGTAAAACCACCTCTATAAATGTCAGAAAAATCACTACAATCTTAAGTTCTAGTAAATCTGTCATAATTCTGAAAAATATCTGGGGAAAAAAAAAAAAAAAAAGTTTTTTTTTTTAAAAAGAAATATTAAAAAAAAAAATCGTGAAACAAATCTTTTATTAAAAAAAAAAAAAATCAGATTTCAAATCTTAATCTCGACATTTGGTAAGAATTACATTTAACATTTAACAACAGAAATGACCATGTCACATCATGTTGTTATTTGTCGTGCTTTTGTCGAGTCTTTTTCCATCTGTACGTCCTTCATGTTGTTTGCCGTCCAATGATTGATGTGACAGGTGACAAATTCGCGTAAGCCTTGCAAGAGTTCTGAATGACTTCCTTATGATTTATGGCTTGTGAAAAAGTGAGGCCGTTTCCTCAAATGAATGTCCAATTGTTGAATATGAAATCTTTCAGGGCGCAGCCCAACTCATCCGTGCCAATACAGCCGAGTCATCGTTAATAATTCTATTGTTGCGTCCGTCAAGTTCGCGTCAGCCACCGTTTGTGTTTTGCCAGCCGCTCGAGGAAAGGCCTCGTTGTTTTCTGGTGTGTACCTCACACACGCACACACACACGCGCAACGGCAAACAGCGCAAAGTCAACAGCGCAATGAAAACGTGGCCCGGCGCGACCTCACATGACCCGCCGACATCATCGCCGTCACGATGGACGCCAACCGAGCGAGCGTGGGAGAAGACGCGTTCGGCCTTCCCCGTTGGGCTCGCCAAGCGCAACGTGACCCAAATGAGTCAGCGTATTATATTGCATATAATATAGATGCGCCTTTAAGAGGCGGGGCCTGGTGGGGTGTGATGTCTGTGAGTCTGCGTGTGAATGTTTGAGCGTAAGCTGTGGCCAACAGCAGTTACTCAAAATATTGGATTAACATTTCAACATGATCAGCTGGGGTGGGTGAAGATCCAGAGTCACTTTCAAGTAGTAGTCTAAAATGTTCTCATACAGAAATGTGCCATCATGTCAAAACAAAAAGTAAGCTGAGCTGTGTTAAGTTTGGTTGGATACACATATTAGCAGTAGCTAACCGCATTATATTCTGATAAGCAGCATTTACTTGATTGCCTATCGACATGGCGTGCTTTTGTTTGGTGGCTTCCCATTTTGTGCGTGCGTCTTGTAAGAGGACACATCGGCGCGCGTGTTCCGTCTGCTTGGCTATCTGCCTCGCTGCATCTCATGGATAACAGGAAGTAAAAAACAAAACAAAACAAAGATTTAAATTGTGAGAGGTTACGTGACTGCGGTTGAGCTTTATTTTCATATTATTATTATTTTTTTAATGTCGGCACCAAGAATGATTCATATCTTATGCTCGCCTAAAAAAACAACACACATCTAATCTAACATCATATTCCCATCAGGGGTCGTTTTAGTGTTGTTAGCATTAGCAATTGGAACGTGTTTGTTCATTCAACAAGGTAGCGTTGTTTTGATAAAAAAAAAAAAAAAAAAATCAGCAATCCAGACTTGACTTGAATATTTTGCTGACGACTTTTGTTGACTACATTTAGTCACAGCTTTTTACTTCAACAGAATAGGATTGATTACTTTTTCAACCTCCGAAAATGACAGGAAGTAAAAAAATAAAATAAAATAAAATAAAATAAAATAAAAATAAATGAATAAATTGTGAGAGGTAACCTCACTGCAGTTCAAGAGATTTATTTGTTTTAAATATCAGCTTCAAGAAACATCCATGGCAACTTTTGATGTCTTATGCTAGTTTAGCAAACAATATGTCTAATCTGAGAAAACACATTCCAGTAAGGTGTAGCGGTAGTTTTAGTGTTGTTAGCATTAGCATTAGCAATCGACCCTTCCAGCTGACGTCACTGCTGCGCCTCACGGAGGACAAACATCCCATAACAAATGAATGTACAGAGCTTGATTTTCGGCGAGACTGTCACAAAAAAACATCCCGAGTAGGACACTACATTACTGCGAATCATTGAAACTAGCCGTTTGGAGCCGCTAGCTACAAAAAAATTGTTTGTTAGCGGGCAAAGTGGTAAGTGGAAGCCTAATGTTGTTTTTGGTTGAAACAGTATGTCGATCATTACTTTCAAGGTGTACATTTTCATTCATGAAATCGTTTGTGTCCGGATATATTCGTCTTGCTGTATAATCAAGTTTTCAAGCTATCTTAGCTTGCTAGCTGCTAACAAACAAATTGACGCCCTGCCCTCCACGTGACGTCACACTTGAAGGCTCTATTGGAACTTGTTTGTCAGTTCAACAGGTTGATTTAATAAAATTAATAGAAAAAAAATGTTTACTTTTGTACTCAAGTACATTTCATTTTGTAGCTCAAAGCCTTTTACTTAAGTCAAGGGGTTGAATTTATAACATCTGCATGTCACATATCGGGGTGGGAATCGAAAGCTGGTCCTCAGCAATTCGATTCCTTTTTTTTTTTTTCCTTCCCTAACGAATACGATTATCGATTACTGAGCCATCATATTGAACTGAGCTTTTCTGCAGGCAAGGCCGCTTAAAGCTGGTCGTACTCAGCAACATCTCGGCACGAATGACACACAATGACACAAATTCTCTGTTGAGGATTGGCCGTCATGTATCCGAATGACTAATTTGTTGCTGTAAGGCAAACTGGAAGTAGCAACAAACATGCTAGTACTGTAGTTGGTCTATTTAAGTACTTTGAGCTCTTGTCACCTTTTCCATCATAGAAACAGCAGTGATAAGAATCAGTTAATGGAGCGGCTGATCGTATCACAGTCAGCCACTGACTCGTTGTTGCTTCTGGAAGAACAATGGGATGCATCTCCATGAAATCACAAGTCGGTTTCCTGCTGCCTGCTCGCCTGCCAGAACCCAAAATCCAGAACCAGAGCGGCGCGCGCGTGTGCAAGCCACAATCAGCCAGAGCAAAACAAACACAAACACTTGAGCAATTTGTAATCGCTCAACGTTCAAAGGAGACGAGCCGCAGGATCAAGATAATTCTTTGTGATCTGCATCCGCACGGGGTTTGTTTACCTCCCTCAAGACTGGGAGGAGGTCAAGGGGGGGAGGCGGGTTTGGCCCCAAAAACCGTTTGAAACAGTTTGGTGACGACTCGGCCGGGTTCTGTTGTGCGTCTCGGCTTGGGAGGTAAACAATGTGTGGCAGCTGTGGCTGTTCTCGGCTTTGGGCCCAAACCGCTTTTTAGTGGGTGACTTTGGGGTTTTGTTGGTCGAGAAAACTAAGCGATAAGTACACAACACAGGCTGGAATAGAACAAAAACCTAATATATTATCATCGTCCTGGATCAGCATGGCGACCATGTTTGTGGAGTGCTTTGCAGAGTGGCGACCATTTTTGTGGAGCGTGTTGCATTCTATCTGCCATGTTGTGAATGGAATATCTTGCAACATGTCCGCCATGTTTGTTGATTATTTTGAAGTGTGTCGGCCATGTTAGTTGCAACATACGGGCTTTATTACCTGAATATGATGTATCTTGGCGGCCATGTTTGTGGTCAGGCATGTTTTAGTTGAGTGTGTCGCAGCATGGCGGCCATGTTTGTGGGGTGTGTCGTACCAATGTACCATGTTGGTGGAGCTTGGTGAAACATATCAGCCTTATGTTGCATTCGAGGATGGTTGGAAGTCGAAGTTTTCTGAGTTTAAACCAGGAAGTGTGTACAGGAACTTGGAAATTCCACTTGACGGTGAAGGTGTGCCGCTATCTGCTGCATGAAATTATACGGTCAACTACTGAATTGTATGGACTGTTTATGAAATAAGATAAAAACAATAAATGAAGCAAAATTGCGAGAAGGCAAGTTTGCTGGAGGTACTGGAAAAACTGGGAACTGGGGAACTGGGAAAAAAAACAACTCAGATATATCCGACTTCCGACCAGCCTCGAATGCAGCATTATTGCTAGAATATGATGCAGCCTGGCAGCCATGTTTATGGTCAGCCATCTTTAGTTAAGTGTGTTGCAATATGTCCGCCATGTTTATTAGTGATAGATTGATTATCGGCCGGGCCGATTATCGGTGCCGATATTTGGCATGTTGACAAATATCGGCATCGGCTTTTTTACGAATCTGAAGGCTGATTAAAGCTAGAATCACACCGAGCAGTGAATGCTTGCGAATGTATAGCCAATTTTGTGTTTTCACCAGGATTTGTAAGATGTTCATAGACACTTTGTACTTGTTGCAGACATTTTGAAAATATTCAGACAATTTTTCACTGTCTGAAAAGATCTTTTTTTTAAATTTAATTTATTAAACATATAAACATACAAACAAACAGCAGAGAAACACAAAAATAAAAAAGAAAAGAAGAACCCCATAAAATCATCAATCAATCACAGTTTACATGTTCAAAAGGGAGTAGGGAGAAGTTAAAAACTTATCTACGGTAGTCCTACCCCCTATACATTACATATTTAAACTTATTTCATTATTAATACAACACTAGGCCAATATTTTTTAAAATAAAATATATAAACTTACCAGCAACATATGTACATGAAATTCCTAGACATATACCATAATACACGAACCCTGACGAAAACCCCAAATTCGATACAATTTATTTTGCATACATTTGTCACTGCTGACACTGGGAAGTCCCAACACTTTTTAATTTATAAAAAATAATAAAAAAATAAATAAATTAAAAAATTATGTTGAAGTTTTGGAAAACTACATTACAGTAGAAAACTACACTTGGAAGTCCCAACACTTTTTAATTTATATAAAAAAATAATTATTAAAAAAAAATACATCTAGACATTATGTTGAAATTTTAAAAAACTTTTATAATAGAAAACTTTATTTATTTATTTATTTATTTAATTATTCACTGCTAACACTGGGAAGTCCCAACACTTTTTTAATTTATATAAAAAAAATTAAAAAAAATGAATTTAGAAATTATGTTGAAATTTTGGAAAACTTTATTTACAGTAGAAAACTATTTATTTATTTATTTACTTGCTTAGTTTTGAATTTAGCTTAACACATGCTGATGACCCTGGAAGTTCCCTACAATTTCTGTTAATTTTTTTTAATTAAACAAATATGTCTATTGTTTATATGTTTAAAATTAAAAGAAAAGTTTGTTTTATACTCTATTATTTTCTCTTTTACTGCACATGAATATCGGCTTGAGATATCGGTTATCGGCCACCTTGACGACTAATAATCAGTATCTGCATCGGCCCTAAAAAAAAAAACACATCGCTATATCACTAATGTTTATGGAGTGTATGGTAGCTTGTCGGCCATCTTTGTGGAATGTCTTGCAGCATGTTATCCGTTCAGCCATGTTGTTTTGTTGGCCATGTTTTTATGTACAGTACAGCTACCTTGCACACCCTGGCCACTTTATTAGGTAGACCTTCGCAACAGCTGTATGAAAGATTGTGCACACATAACGCTCCGCTTTGATTGACTCTCTCAACGAGGTATTAGTTAAACCAATGTGTCTTATTGTGCTCGTTTGTCAGTGCAGCGCGTCACAAAGAGATCGCTTTGTAATATTTTGACTCGGGCCTAAGCCCGACTTTCACGGTCGAGCAAGAAGCCTCTTCATTTGATGCGGCGCATCAACGTCGGGACGTTCACGGGCGGCTTGCCGTCAATCGGCGCCGCCGAAGCGCCCGCTGGTCTTTCGGGGCGTCGGCGCGCAAGGCAAAACCAACTGTGTCGCATTCCTGTGACGCATCAGCGCTCGAGTAAATCAGACCATCAGGGCTTCATTCACGTTTGTAACAAACTATCGTCCAATCAAAGCGATCGCCTCGTCAAACTGGCTGCACCGTGCCAATGTGAAACCTCGCCCGTGTTATGTAGGCCAGTGATTCACAACCATTCCCATAACACAGCTAATTCACATTATTTGAATAATTGCTGTTTTCACTGCTTCGCTCGCATTGTCATTACAAACGCGCTCACTTCTCGCCGGTTTTTTTTTGTTGAGACACGACTACTGGATGAAGGCGTGCGGGAGTTACTTCCCGTCCCGCATGTCATACATCCGCACGGTGGGAACCTCACGCGCTCGCTTCGCCTTTGGCCCTGCGGCGAGCTGCTGTTTTGTGGATGTGTCACTTTGCTTTCCAGCTGTCAATCAAATGTAAATCCCTTGATAAAAGGAAAGGGCCCATCCCTTTTGATTTCTTACAACGAGGAAGGTAATGCTTTTACTTGCTTTGTTGGGGGGGCCTAAACATGCCTGAAAAGTCATCAAGCAAGCCTGCTGAGAAGGTGTGGATTGTAGCTGTCCTGAATGCAAAAAATAAAATAAAAAATAGATTAAATCACTCAAAGTAAAATAAATCAACAAATAAATCAGCCCCTGACACCAGTTTGACCAGTTACAAGCTGCATGAAAATTCCTAAGGACCCCTGCCTCAAATAAAACAGGAAGTCGGCCATCATGGGAAAAAAAATAGCCCCTGACACTAGTTTCATCGGTAAATATGAAATTGGGTGGATATATAGAATCCTATCAGGACACATGACAAAGTCTTATGGACCCATGTTCCAAAAATTGAACCGGAAGTCAGCCATTTTGGTTTCAAGGAAGCCATTTTGATTGAAATCCAAGTCTGAAAGGTTAGAACAAAAAACAGCCAAGGACACTGGTTTCATCTACAAAAATGAAATTGGGTGGACATATCTATCCTAATCTAATCAGACACATGACCCAAGTTGAACAGGAAGTCGGCCATTATGGTTTTGAATTGACAAATTTGGGCAAATTCTGAGCTCGTACGTGAGGAACCTCTACTGTAGAATTGGTCATTTATTTCTAATGCATTTTTCAAAATATTGTTTTCGTAGCAGTTGAAAAACATTGTGGAAGGTGCATTACTGCCACCTTCTGGAATGGAGTGAAACTATATTGATGGCAACGCCATTAAAACTCATGACAATTACAAAAATTATCTTTAATAACGTTCCAAAAAGTTTTGGATCAGCTCGGTTGTCTCTTGTATTGCGCTAGTCATTAAGCTAGCAAGAGCGGAAGGCTAATGGCTAATCTTCATAGCTTGTGGTAGTTTGGCTGTCACACAGTTCAGAATTCAGGTTAAAGTTAGTTTAGTGGTTTTTGCGTTCTCCTGCCGCGATCAAAACAATACCTTCTAGTGTTAGCACTTGGATGCTAACGTGGCGCTAACCCACCCAGGTAAACATTCCAAGCATTTAAGCCTCTCTATATTAACATGCGTATAATGTATCGCTAAAAGGTTTGCTGATGCAAAGGAGACAAAGAGTGTGCCAAAAGATTCTTGTTGCCATGGTAACCGGGCCTACACACCACCAGTATATTGTTTAAGGGAGAGGCCTGAGGCAGACAAGTTAATCCTCTCCAGGAAACCAATTACTCTATAGACTCACCTGTCTCTGGGCGGCCCCGCCCACATTACGACATCACACCGGCTATAGCGTCCATGATGTCCACGAGACACGCGGAGGAAAATCTTCATTTGTAACGTAAACGTCGGACGAGTGTGACACTCGCTAAGCTGATATGAGATTTGAAATCTCGTCTTATCTGCGCAAGAAGATGAGAAGATAATTTGGATGTGTGCGGGCGTATCTAATCCTTTAATGAGCGGATGCTGACTCATCATGACACACAAAAAACAAGCGCCAATGTAAATTACTGGACATGCACTACATGTGATGTGTATTTGACAAGCATTGCTCACCAATGCAAAGCGATTGGATCTTTGTTTCCCATCTGAAGAATGGATGTAAAGAAAGAAGAGAAAAAAATAGTAAACAACTTTATGACTCATTGCAGTCCAATGAAAGGCATGTGACTCTATCCTGCTTGACTTTTAGGGGAAAAAAAACGAAGTTGGGGGGTTGTTAGATTAAGAGAATACAAGACAAATGTAGTGTGCACCATGTGTGTGTAGAAGTTTATTTTTATTTTACTACCATGTTTCGACATAATTACCATTTTTAAAACCACGGAGCTCCAATTCTGTCCTTTTTTGTATAGATCAGGGATGGGCTTTGATGAATTAAAAATTAATTAATAAAAATTATGTACACAAAAAACAAATTATTAAAAAAAAGACGCTAATAAACAATGTTTGCATGAAAAATAGAGGAACCAGGAAAAACAAAATATGAATGTATATTATATAAAAAAATAAATCCACAAATTTGTGAATCTGTGGGTGGCGAACTGCAATAAGCAGCTGTAGCTTTAACTTGTAATCTCATCATTCTCCACTAGATGGCAGAAAATGTCTCAGTTGCACTTACACTGCGTCTTCTACTGCCCTAAACTACAAGATGAGTTCACCTAATATTTTTTTGGAATGAAAAGGCTGGACAAACATAGCATCTCAAATAATATTAAAATTTGGAGTTGATTTTCGTGGGGGAAGAAAGCACAAAATTATTTATTGCATTTAATGTTGGTTGGTTTGCTGTTCAGCAGTTTTGTGCTGTCCTTGAATGGTCATTTTTTTATGCAAGAGAGCATAGTTATCATTATATTTTATTTATTTTTTTGCTTCAAAAAGAAAAAAATTGTGGCGCGTTCCAACATTTAAGTTGCCAATATCTGGTGTAGATGTATAGAAAGCAATGAAAAATGTGGTCCGTTTATTTTCTTTCTTTTTTATTTGGTGAGATGTAAGCAACAATTCAACAAAACATTTCGATGTGATTTTGAAAACATCATTTTGTTCTATGGTGCACTTTTTCTGCTCCCAAAAAGACTTTGTTAGCACAAGACGCTGATGAAGACGACTGCGGAGCGGAGCGGGGCTCAACTTGTGGGCCCCCAATTAGGCTCCTGGGCTGAGAACACCTCAGCTCGGCCCCCTTGCCGCCTGTCTAAATCCCCCCTGCAGGGATTAAAGGTGGCTGGGCTGCAGGAAAAAAAAAAAATCTCACCAAGCCGCTTGCTCTTTTTTTGTTGTTTCTTTTAGTGTGTTAGCTAAATGGAGGACAAATGCAAGTCGACAAAATCAAGGGGGCGGGGCTTCAGCGACAATCATGCTCATGTAGCCAATCAAAAATCACAGCTGAACCCGGACCAAAGCTAGTTTGGAGTGTCATTATTATTGGGGATGAGCGAGAATCAATACCGCGTATCAATATCCGGCTTATTTTAAGCTATCGGGTACTCGTGGATGCTGCCGATACCAGCCGCCAATATTAAAGGCAAAACAAAATTGACATCCCTGCATTTAAAAAACAAATCCTCAGCATATAAAATAGGAATACAAGTGCACACGCACACGTGCACATTAAGGGTGCTGAGCGTCCAAAGGCTGCAAGGTGATCCGTGTCCACTGTATCGGGTGACGGTTAGACGATCGCTTATGACCGCCACATGGACGCTCCCACTGTCGTCGTCTTCCTCGTCTTCGTCTGCCTGTGAGAACCAAAACGAGCGCGTCTTTCATCCGGCGCCGTCGCTTGATAAATCGCGCACGCAGATTTATGACTTTTGCTACATTTGGGCTCGACTTGCAATTTAATCTGAATGGCACTTTTTTATGTTAGGTAGCAATGTAAATATAATATTAAAAAACATAATTACTTAGACTTTTTTTTTTTTCCTCCATTAAGCAAACTAATCTGGATGGCAAATAAAGGCGTAATTACATGTGAAATAATTAAATAGCAAAACATCATTTGAGAACTTTTTTTATGATAATTGAATTTGTGGCACTAATTTGACCTTTTAAACATTATTGTCTGCTTGGACAAAATTGAGACATCATCAACTGTGCTTTTACTTTGTAATTATAAACAAACATATTACAAGAAAAAAAAGGGAAATATTACAATTGAAATTCAAGGCACCACTGTATTGTATATTTTTTAAATAAATGATACATTTTACAATTTTGAATTGAATTTTCATTACATTATTTTTTTTTGTGAGAGCAAAAAAACAAATTTGTGAAAATCCGCAATTTATCTTTATTAATGCTTTTTTACGTGTCATTTTTGTGACTACATATAAGTTGTAGTTTATAGTACAAATGTTCAGAATTGTTTCATTTTACCTGGACATAAAAACCATACGGTCACGTTTGGGTATCCGCTCCCGCCTGATACCTGATAATATATATATTTTTGTGTTGGCCATGATGAAGTTTAGGCCTTTAAATCACAATGTAGATTTGACCTTTGACCCTCGCCTCATCCTCTTGCTCTAATTTTTTTTTTTTTTTTTTTTTCAAGCGAGGCGAGTGTGATGGTTGGTGAGGAAGGGTCACAAGCAACTTTCGAAGCGTCACGGTTTTTGTTTTGCCCACGATAATGAGGATTATTATTTATTTTTGTCATATCGCAAGAGAAGGATTGAATCAAATCTGCTGGGTTGATATCTTGGCCAGTTATATGGCAATGACATTTTGATCCACAAAGTTCGCCCGTGGCTTTCACTTGCTTGTCTAAAGTGTTGTCAAGCAGGCTTCATTTTTCTTTTCTTTTTTTTCATCATTATTTTTGTCATGATAGCTCTCATTTTTCAATGCACAGCTTGCATGCGGTTTGAGTGGCTTGTTGACAAAATGCGTTTCACACAAACTGCTCTCTCATTAGATGACCACAAAAAAAACAAGTCTTCAAAGAAATCCCCACATGAGCGTTCTGTCATGTCACACGCAATCGATTTTGCCCCCTCATTAATTGAGATGAATGGCAGCTATGTACACACACACACACGTGCACACACGTTTTAGTGTTGCATTTCTGTAATCGTAATTTTTTTTAATTTAGTTTTTCTGTTCATATTTTTTTCGTTTGAAATGTTTTTCTTTAATTTAGCCCCATAATGCTTTTAAATAAAATGTAGTTTTTGTGTACAAATTTTGATATTTATATATTATCCTCTGTTTTTTTTCTTAATTTAAAATATTGTGATTTTATTTATTTATGTCTGAATCCAACTTTTGTGTGTTTTATTAATTTATTCTTTAAAAAATGCTGATCCCAACATCTAAAAATTCTGGGATTTTTTTTTTTTTTAGGGGGAAGTGGTGTAGTTATTTTTTCTTAATTATATCCAAACTTAGTTAGTCATTTTTATTTAATAATAATAATAATAATAATAATAATAATAACATTTTTAGACAAAAAAAAAAATTCTTTTTTTTTTTTTGCTCCATATATTTTGGTTGTTTTTAAATCTCAAAATGTGTGAAATTTTCTTTTCATCAGAATTTGCACTTTACCTGATCCATTTTTTCCCCATATCCATTTCAATTTTTGGGTGGCTTTATTAATCTTTGAAACAGAGTTTAAAATCTCTTGCATAAAAAAAAAGAAAAGTTTCCTATCCATTTTTTTTTTTAATTAACCCTTATAAGGTTTTTTTTTTTTCATTAAAAAAAAAAAAAAAAATCCCCCACATCCCTAGTATTTTTGTTGTTGTATCTCAAACACGCTCCTGCCTGCAGAGGTGAGAGAAGCCCACTAGTGCCCCCTATTGGTCGCGCCCTCCGTCCCCCAGCCAGCTTGAGCCCCCTGAAGCTGCAACTTTTTCCCACGCAGCAAATGAAATGGACAGTAGCGCTTTGCAGCATACACACAAATTAGGACATCGGCTGTACTAATAAAAGGCAACTCGGAGAAGAAAAAGTCGCTCCGAGCGGCGATCAACATCCGTAAGCTCGGCATGGGAACGTTAATCATTGAAGGCTGTTGTGAGGGTTAAGAATTGCGCGGGAATGTCGAGAATGTCTGGACGGAGCGCAGCTTCCCGCCTTTCGATAGGCGGGTTTGCTTTTTAATGTAGCCTGGATCTACTTTTTGGATCCACCTTGTTGTTGTTATGCTGACAAATCCTTCCTGTTATAATACGACCGATCGACTGACCTCCGCATGCGCGGACAGGAAGTGCAAAAAATAATCATGGCGAGTGCCGCTTCTCGGCTAATGGTGGCCCGACATGTGGCTTCATGTTAAGGAGAAGGAAAATTATGAAAATTAATATTAAATAAATTACAAATACTGTGGAAAATGATGGTTTTAGGTTATATTGTATGCTGCCCCCTAGTGGCCAAGATACACACGGCAGACACACAATGCCCAACAAATTAATGAACTATGAAGATGCACAAACTGCTCTACATTCTATCAATGTTTT
This sequence comes from Festucalex cinctus, assembly GCF_051991245.1. NCBI lineage: Eukaryota > Metazoa > Chordata > Actinopteri > Syngnathiformes > Syngnathidae > Festucalex > Festucalex cinctus. Next base: position 13,503,736 of record NC_135428.1, on the reverse strand, counting down.
TTTGTTGTTGTTGTGTTAATCCTTTTACACATATGAGATATATACGCACACACTTTCAAGATCTGACGCCCGTCGTGTGATTTACGGCGGTGAGGGTCAAGCAGGATGCATTAAGACCTTTAGCAGGAAGACGCGATAAGACTTACGAAGTGATCGGACGCTCACTGACACTCGCCTCTTCAATAACCGTCAAGCGGGTTGGGGGTGGTGGGGGCGTTAATGACACACATGGGGAGGGGTGGCGGGGTTGCGGGACGCGGGCCTCGCCAGCACGCGCCGCATTTCAACACGTTTTCCTCCTTTTTAATGGCTAAGCTAACGGCCGGTTGTGTGATAAGGCTCGGTTATCTTTGTTTGCGCTGATTACGCCGCGCGTCAATTAACAAATGCGGGTTAGCCATTAGCCGCTATCGCGACATGTCATGCAGGCGTAAACAAAGACGAGTTTCACAACTACGCTGACACGTCCGCTGCAGTAAAATGAGTCATTTCTCGCAAAGAATCAAGGATATAAGCTTGTGAGTAATGTTATTTTGTCATTGTCTTCTTCTTTGTGTGTGGGTCTGTTATATGTTTTCCACTGCCCCCTGGTGGCCAACATACATGAAATAGCACAATATTGACAGCATTGATGCTTGAAATTATGATGCATTAACTGTAACTATTTTTTTTTTTACACATTTTTGTTTGCTTTGATATTTATACTAATTTACTAATTGCATCAAAGCTTAGAATTAATTATCATTAAAAAAATTTTTTTTTAAATCCGATTATCTCAAACATTCAGCCCCCCCCCCCCCAAAAAATGTTTTGGTTGTTTTAAATTTATTGAATATTTTTGTCTTTAGTGGGTATATTCATCCATTCATTAATTCATCCATTCATTTTTTTAAACATTTTTAGTGGGTTCAATTTGACATTGACAATATCAATTCTGGATTGGCAAATATTGCTTTTTGGTCCCTTTGGGACGGACTCGTCCCGCTGTCCCCCAAAAATTCCCCCTCCTTGCTAACTCGGCATATCAGCACTTTTGTGTCCAGGCCTCTCGAGTTCTTGCTTTTGTGTTTACATCCACGTTTCTAACTCTGGAATGACAAACACAGACATGGATGGTCTAAGTAGTACGCGCACACGCATACACTTGCGTCTGGACAGTGTCAGGTCCACTTCAAAGTGGACGATGTCGTCTTTACAAGGCCGCCGAGGCTCTTCATCAACGTCTCTCGACGCAACGAGTGCCGTGATGAAGCGTCGCCGTGTGTGGAGTGGAGTTTTTGTGTAGTGTGTGCACGTGTAGTACGTGTGTTCAGATGCTCACTACCAGAACTGGCTAATGTTATATTATTATAAGATACATGGATGGGAGACGGTTACAACTCCTCAGTAAGCCGCAGTACTTAAATATCATTTGTTCTTCGCAGATGATAAAGAATATGTACCTGCAATTATTATTACAATATCTTTGTGCATGTGTTGCGTTGTTGTTGATATATCTATTGCTAAAAGTGTTGTGTTTGTTAGCCTGTCTATGGCGTTTCTATTACGTGTTAGCATTAAGCTAGGCGAACTTTGAAAAGGCTAAGATATGTGTTAGTTTTAAACACACAAAGTGTAATCTGAATGACATCCAAGTCAAGATGGTTGATTTTGTACGACTGCATGCTCGCTGTTGTCATGGCTGCAGGCAAATAAATAATAACGTGGGAAGGGTGTTGACAAAGAGAGAAGAAAAAAAAAAGTAGTCAGCACTTCAATAAACATGGCAGCTCCCAAGCACACTACACTGACGCCTTTGTACGAGGACTCGGCCCACCCGACATGCACTGATTGAAACTTTAATAGCTACTCATTCATAGTTCGATGTCTTGGTGAAGCAGCATGTGGCTCAGGTTATATTTGTGCACTCTGTTGCATGTAATTAGCATTTTTTTGTGATCATGAGTGTGACAGCAGTTAGTCAAAGGAACTTGTATGGTGGAGTCCACACTTTTGCTGTATGCAAGTTTCTCCTTCTTGCAAAAATACTAAAAAAATAAATAAATACATCTGAAAAGAGGTCAGGTCATGACAGCAATTAGTCAAAAGACTTTGTCTACTGCATTCCATGCACATATGTGCTATGCAATTTCTCCCCTGTACAAGATAACCTAGATAATGTTAGCAAAGAAAAGTAAAACATAATAACCTACAAAATACGATCAAGTGGTCAGCTCCTGTTCTGAAAAGAGTTCCAGCAGTTCATCAAAACTCATCGACTGCATTCCGTCCATGCCAATCTAGCACTATGCAATTTCTCTTCTGTGCAAGAATGAGAATCTAGTCAAGAGGCCCACTCATGTTTAGTTTGAGAGTGACAGTAACTGTTATATCAAGTCAATACATTGAGTGTACTGCATTCGTCACATCTCCACTATACAATTTCTTCCCCTTGCAAAAATGAACCAGAAATGCTTGTTCAGAGGTCAGCTTCATGTCCAGGATACATTTTGATCGCAGCCACTATGTTTTGTCTAAAGACCATGTATACTTCATTCCATGCATCTACTCACTGCAATTTCATCCCATTTAGTGAACGGCAGCCATTTTTGTGTGGAATGCCTCCATTTTTTATTCGACTTTTGTTTTCCACCTCGGCCAACGCGTTTTGCATTCGATTTTTGCATTTGCAGCCCTTAGCTTGTTTTGATGCCAGCTGCATTGAGGGACGGGCGAATTCATCAGTTTGCGCTTGTCATCCGACAGGTTCTGGTGTCGTCGCAAGTTCCCACGCAGCCTTGCTGACACGTGTTTTCTTTTAACGTCAAATCTTTTGTTGCTTTTCTGACTTCACAAACAGGAAAAATTCACACTTGCTGTAAATACTTGATGAGGTATGGTTGCCGTTGCGATTCTTTTCACCCTCTTTCTTGGACAACTAGTGGTGACAATATGACAAACACATTCATAAAACTTATGTAGTTAATAACTCACACGTCCTAGATTGGAACTCATTCCATTCAAGGTGTCCGTAATGAGGTGTCAGAGTTTACTATGGAACCAAAACGTAATGTGATAAAGTTTTTGTGTATTTAAGATTTTTCCCACCTTTTTCTGAAATTACCATTATCATCATTTTTTTTTATATATATATTTTTTTCAATATATGTATTGGATGTTATTCCATGGTGTCCCTAATGAAGTCCTAAATGATTGTGGTACAATGATAATTAGGATAATGGGATCAGCAAAAAATAATTTAGGATTTTTTTTCCCCACTTTTTTTTTTTTTTTTTTTCCCCTGTCATTCCACTGTGACCCTAATGAAGTGTCCTTAACAATTATCGGTCATGGGATGAGTACAATTATTCCCTAAACTTTTTGGTTATATTAAGATTTTTTTTTTCTTTCCACAACCTTTTCCCAGAATTTTTATTTTATTTTTTTTAATTTGGAGAGAGAATTTTTTTAACATCCATAAATTAATTGAAAATATTACAACTTTTGCATTTAAAATTATTACACTCCACAATTACAAATTTAGCATAATTGTGAACAAAAAAAAAAAGATTATTAATGCTAATTTTGAGTTTTTTTAAATGTGTGTGTGTGTGTGTATACATATACGTTTATTTTAAAATAATGTATTTAATTTAAAATTATTGTAAAATTTTAATAAATCTTGCTTGGTCCAAAAAATTATTATATTTTGAATTTAATTTTAACTTAAATGAAGCGTCCAGTATTTGAGACAATTAGGAAATATTTGTCTTAAAGGTAAAATCTCATTTTGTCATCTTACTGGCCCTTAACAAGGTTGTCCTTTTATTGATTTATTATTGTGAGTGTATGAAAGGTGCAGCTGAAGAAGCCAAAAGCAACAAAAGGCAACACAAAAGGCCCATTTTGAATCAAGCGTGGCTTTTCTTGCTGCCCCATTCAAATGTACTGCTAATATTTGTGATGCCTTCCAAGCGTGCCCGTTTTTTGTTTTTTTTTCTTTCAGTCTGAAAAAATGAGTCACTCCAAGGTGTTTTCACTGCAGAGTAAACCGTGCAGAAAGTGCCATTCATCAAACAGCTATGCCCTGTTGTCTTTGCACACGCAGAAAGAAGCGCTTGTTTTAAGCACACTGTTTTTTAGGGTGGGTGGTTGCGGGTGGCTTCTTCTGCTGCTGGCTCGGTGGCCCTCGGAAGCTCAATCCCAGCAGGATTAGCAAAAAAAAAAGTCCCCCTTAATGGCGCCTGAGGTGGCGTTGGGGAGCATCCTCCTGTGTTTAGCTCTTTACAGCAAAAAACAAAAAACAAAAAAAAACTTTATTGACATGTTGAAATCCAAACAAATAAACAATATTGACTTCTGTAATTGTTTTTCATTCGACATTAGCATTAAGTCAAGAAAATTGTGCGCTCAATTTGTCGTGGAGGATGAGGAAGGTGCAACGGCAACTTCCTCTCGCACCGTCGTTAGTGAGGAATTTGTTGATCCGCCGTGTCGAGCTGTGACCTGTAATGGAGCATCGAGCCCTCTGGTCAACATAACCAACAGACGTCTTGGGGCACGTATACGCACTGATAACAAGCCTGCCTAATAGCAATTAGCCCATTAGCTGCTTGTTAGCATCCAGCTACTATGATTACTTACACTTTTTTTTTTTTTTTTCCCCATAATTTTACAATAGTGACTTTTGTTTCTTGTAAGTTATCGGAACCTTATTTTCTTGCAATATTCCAACGATATTTTTGTAACAGAACAAAAATAAATAAATCTCAACATTTAGACTTTGCTGGTCGAAATACTTGATTACCAACAATTTTGTCATTTTATAAACAATTGAAAGTATTATTAAATTAGTCATACATTTAGTAAATTGATTAAAACTGCAGTACAAGAATGTAAATACAACAAAAAATTTACGAGTAAATAAATGTCTCCTCCTCCATTAAGTTTAAAATTCAAACTCATGATAAAGAATTACCCTAATAAAAAAAAATGCTTACATGTGATTTAATTTAAAATAATAATAATAATAATAATAATAATAATGATAATAATAATAATAATAATAATGATAATAGTGCTCTGGAAGTTTGGCAGACTCTCCATAATTTCAACAAACAACCCAGGCTAAAGTTTGCTCCTCCCCTTTGTAGAACAATTTTAATCTCTCTGTTCAGGGTTATAATCATTTTGGATTTTTCATTACAGTTACTTTTTATTTCATTTTTAGTGTTATTTTTTTCAATTCAGTTCATTTTGATCAGTTTTAAGAGCAGGTTTGTCAGTTTTTATTGTTTTTTTTAAAGGTCACAATAAGTGTTTAATCATAAGCTGCAATTCTAAAGCGACTGTGACCGTCCGATTTATTTTTATTTTTTTTTAATAAACCCTGAAAGCTCATGCATGGAATTAATTGACAAATGGACATTTTTTTGCTGTAATTATAGTTAATTTTATACATGTAAAATGTAGCTTCAGTTGTCAATAATTTTTTTAAAGGGCTCCTTTTTATTGTATTTCATTAAGTTTTTTTTTTTTTCCAAATTTTAGTTTTAATTTTGAGATGTATTGAGTCAACATACTTCTTTGACACCAATTGCTACTTTCCTTCCGCAGAAAAACGTGACTAGCAAACCACAAATGGGCGCGGCTTCACTATTTTTTTTTTAACTGTAGTGAGATAATAAAAAGGAGCTTATCATCTAATAATGACTCAAATAACGACTTTTATGCGAGTCTCATATATGAGGTCAGGTCAGCATAAAGCATCGTCGGTCCTTGAGCGCGGCGCTCGTGCACGGGCCTGCCTGCACGCATGCCGAATGCGCTGCTCGCTAAGCCGCGTGTACACAGCATCAAAACGGCCGCCGTTTGCGCTCCGCAAGCTGCCCGAGCGCTCCCAGCAGCAATCGCGCGGGCGCCACCTTCGCCGAGGCCCGTCCTTTGTTCGTCCGCGACCCAAATAGCGTCGTCCGGGCTTGTCGGAATCGCAGCTACCGTGCAAGCTGTAGTTTCAACGATCAAGTGTCAACTCTTGCCGGGGAGTTGCGTGGAGATCCCGACAGATGTTTTGGACCCAAAATGTTGATAAAGCAGTCAAATGTTGGAGTTCAGTTCGATAAGCACAGTGGGAAGAAATGAAGTTCAAACTGTTGCTTTGGCGCCATCTGCTGGCAATTTTGAGCCAAGCAGCTATGTTGAACTGAGGGGGAGGAGCTTCATTTAGTCAGGCCATAACTTTGTCTAATAGAAAAAAAGTGCTTTGCTGCCACCTTGTGGTGTCCATCAGCAATTATAAACTCCAGTGTTCCTCAATTACTCGGGGATTTGTGCAACTAATTAGCTGGTGTGTACTTCACTACTGTTATTAAGTAGATTTTCAGGTGTATGTTTTTGATGTGTTATGATATGGATCTGACTTTACTTTTTTTCCATTCAACAAATACCCTTTTACTCCTTACTTTGTTGAAAGCTGTTAACTATTCAATTAGGGGGAAAAAAAACAAAAGTATAGCGCAATGTATGTTATTACATTGCATTTTTACTCGTGTAACGTGTAATTATCATGTAATAACTGTGTAATAACTCATAGTGCCTATAGAGTTGTGTAAAAATATACATATATATATATATATATATATATATATATATATATATATATATATATATATATATATATATAACAAACATGTAATAGTCTCTGATCATGCCCCAAGTCTGTACTCAATGTCTAATAGTGTCAAATAAAATATATAAACAGTGTAATAACATATATGTGTAATAAGAAATGCTGAGGTTGTTCTGCTAAACAAGCTGGCTGATGAAGACATTTCTATAAAAATGTAAGATATAAAAATAGCTACAGTATGCAATCTCTCTGAGGGTTGAGGATGAGCGAAGGACGTAACCTCCCTCTGTCAGCGCTTGAGTGGTCGAATTTGCAGCATTGTTGTTTTCCCGAGTCTTTGCGGGGGCCGGAATGTTGTCCTTATCTGATGCACACGATAACGTCGCGGAAACGGGCAACTGTCAGTGGCGGCTTGTGCAAACGTGGCAAGAGGACATTTCAGTCAGATTGTGTTCAGAGAGGGCTTAAGCGAGTTTTAGAGGACATGCTAAAAAGTTTTAGCTGATTGCTACAGACACATTTGTACCATATTGGCACAAGTATAGATATCTGTGTGAAAAACTTCAGTAAAAGTAGCATTATTAACTAAAATGCACTTAAGTGCAAAAGTAAGAATGAATTATTTCTGTCAATTAGATACAAAACCTGTTTTGATAACTTGGCACAATGAAAGAAAATACGTTATACAAAAAAAATATAGAATATAAAGGTAAAACATTGTAAAAAATAAAGTAAACAAATTCATTTGTTAAACTAATGCTATTATACATTATACACTTAGCCAGTATAACAGAATTATTACATAGTTATTACACTATTACTAATTTCCTGTTCTGATATATTAGACATTTATTACACAGCTGTTACATTATTTCACACTGTTACACATTTATTACATAGTTACAACACTATTTTAATGTGATATTAAATTATTGGGCACTATAAAACATTTCTTAAATAGATATTCCACTTTTATACAGTTGTTGCACGATCAGACACTGTTACCTGTTTATTACATAGTTATTGCAGTATTACATAGTTTTTACATCTTATGGTACTATTACACATTTATAACAGTTATTACATTAGAACACAAACTTTTGAGCAATACCCTTTGTCAAGTCTTTAGCGGACTAAGCTGTCAAACATGGCGACCAAAATTACTTCAGTGTCCGCCGTCTCCCCGCCGACGCCACTGACTTGTCACCTGGTGTCACGTCAACGTGTCACCCAGCGTCAAATCCATGTTAACACCTCGGGCGGGGCGGGAAATGGGCGGTCCAGCTGACAGACGGCCTCCGATGACCTCACCGCCAACCCGCTCGTAGACGACTGCTTTCATGGCGGCGAGTACCCCACAGAGGCGTTGCGTTGATGTTTACATAGCAACGAATGCCCGCTCAACTGGGGTCAAAGGTCAATTGAAGTCTTGCAAGGGCCCACAAGTGCATTAATGATTAGAGAAGTCCCTCCTTGACCAATTCAATCAATAAATCAATAAATAACCCAAGTGAACTCTCCAATGATGATGATGATGATGATGATGATGATGATGATGATGGGCGAGTTGAATGCTCTTTTTTTTGGGGGGGGGGGCTGATAAGCTTGCGCCGCTGGGGTGCGAGCTCCTACCACAACACAACGGTGGTCGTGAGGTAACGTTCGCGTAAACATTCACTCAGAGTCAACACGCAACTACAACACGGGAATGTCCACATGCGATCTTGTTGATTGTTTAACCGCTCACAGACAACTCAAGACATTTATTTTAGTACATCGCATTATTTATGAAGTAATTACAAGTAAATAAGTTCCATTTTTTGAGTCCACCTTAAAAGTTTGAGTTATGTTCCCTCATGAGCAACTTTGATCGATACTTTTACAGATTGATACTGCAAAAAAAAAGAAAGAAAAAAAAAAAGTTTCTCCCGTCTGCACGTAATCACACTTTTTTTTTTTTTTTTTTTTCCCCCAAAGCCAATCTGCTGTCCGGGATCAGCGAGGAAGCCGGCGCACCTTAACAAGGTAACCAGAGCTGTGCGGGCCAATGTGGACCAGCTGTGGGGGCTCATGTGGGACCTTACGAGGAATTTGGGGGGCCACTGCGCCGACTTTAATTGAGCATTAATTACGAATAGCGCAATTTCCCCCTAAAAAAGAAAAAAGAAAAAAAAAAGATTGCGGTGCGATTACCCTGATTTTCAGATTACTCTCTTTGTTGTCTCATTTTGGCTGATTTCCTGTAATGTCCACCATGTTTACAATCGCCATTTCCTCGCTGTGAAGCAAAATATACAGTCAACCCCCACCATATGTCGTGTCCCGTTAATCACAGATTTTTTTAAACCATCATTGTTTTGTTTTTTTAAATAGTTTTTTGCATTTAACTGTAAAGTTGTGCACCTTTGGTGTAGTACCACCTTCAGCCATATCGTTTCTGGGCAGTACTGAGCTGCACGAGAGGAAAAGAGGTAGACAATGTCGAGCAAAAGCAAAGCACGGGTGGTGGTCTTAGTTCCTTTGCCAAGTCATGTGTTGCTGCTTGCTTTTCGTTTCAGGCTGGGCGGGGCTCACTCACACCTGCGCATCGTCGGCAATCAAACTCCAGTGAAAAGCCAGTGTGACCTTCTTGCAGGTGCCAGATGATTCCTGCTGGTACTTTGGTGAACTTGACTGTGCGTAGCAAGTGTTCTTTGAGTGTCTTGTCCTTGTTTCAGTTTTCTTTTCTTTTACCTTGCATCAGTGCCTCCAGTTTGTTCCCGAGCCGCTGTCCCAGCCCTATCCGGCCTCGCCAACAACTCACCTGCTCGCCTGTGGACTTCTCCCATTCCCACCGTTGCATAATCTGTATTAAGTAGGAGTTGTTTGGAGGCTAATATTTACCATAGCATTGATGCTAATTTTCCTTAGACCATCTATGACATTTGACATTAAATGTTAGCATTGAGCTAGAAATTGTTTGAATGTTTATATTAACCATAACATTTTTCACATACTGTATGTTAACGTTGCGTTAGTAGTTGTTTTGCAGTAAATATTGTTTTTTTTCGAATTACATGTTAGCGTTGAGGTAGTAGCTGTTTGAAAATGTGTATAAAAAAACTGACGCTAATTTCATTTAGCATGTTTTTTTTTTTTTTACATTATATATTACCTAGCAGATGTTTGAAGGTTTATATTTGTGCTAACATTTCTAATTTCATTTAGCATGTTTCTTCACATTACATGTTGTTTGTCAACTATTTAGTGTTAGATTATTGCGAATTTCACTTTGCCCATCTGTTAAAATTTACAATACATGTTCACATTAAGCTCTCAGATTTTTGTTATGTAAAATGCCATGGTTGGTTGAACTTTTTTGTGTATCATATGAACATTTTCTAATTGTCCTTTATTTGTCACTTTTACACATATTTTGTCTATTTTTCCAGAAACTGGGAGTGGTCTTTTTTCTTTTTTCTTTTTTTTTAAATTTTCAAAACGCCTTACTATACATGGCCGTTTAAAAAAAGGAAAAAAAAAAAAAGCCTTACTATACATGGCCAATTAAAAAAAAACAAAAAACATTTATTTATTTCGTTTATAGAAAAAAATAACGCCTTACTATATATAGTCATTTATAAAAAAAAAAAAAAAAAGCCTGACTATACATGGCCATTTAAAAAAAATAAAATAAAAAAATAAAGACCTTACTATACATGGTCGTTTAGAAAAAAAAAATGCCTTACTATACATGGTCGTTTAGAAAAAAAAAATGCCTTACTATACATGGTCGTTTAAAAAAAAAAAAACACGCCTTACTATACATGGTCGTTTAAAAAAAAATGCATTACTATACATGGTCGTTTTAAAAAAACAAACAAAAAAAACCCACCTCACTATACATGGTCTTTTTAAAAAAAACAAAAAACAAAAAAAAACGCCTTACTATACATGGTCGTTTAAAAAAAATCAAAACAAAAAAAACGCCTTACTATACATGGTCGTTTAAAAAAAAAAAAAAAAACACCTTACTATACATGGTCTTTTAAAAAAAAAAACAACAAAAAAAACGCCTAACTATACATGGTCGTTTAAAAAAAAAACGCCTTACGGGACATGGTCGTTTAAAAAACACAAAAAAAACCCGCCTTACTATACATGGTCGTTTAAAAAAAACAAATAAAAAAAAAAAAAAAAAACGCCTTACTATACATGGTCGTTTAAAAAAAAAAAAAAAAACACCTTACTATACATGGTCTTTTAAAAAAAAAAAAAAACGCCTTACTATGCATGGTCTTTTTTAAAAAAAAAAAAAAACGCCTTACTATACATGGTCACTTAAAAAAAAAGAAACGCCTTACTATGCATGGTCGTTTTAAAAAAAAAAAAAAACGCCTTGCTATACATGGTCGTTTAAAAAAAAACGCCTTACGGGACATGGTCGTTTAAAAAACACAAAAAAAACCCGCCTTACTATACATGGTCGTTTAAAAAAACAAAAAAAACAAAAAACGCCTTACTATACATGGTCGTTTTAAAAAAAAAAAAAAAACACCTTACTATACATGGTCTTTCAAAAAAAAAAAAAAACGCCTTACGATACATGGTCGTTTAAAAAAACGCCTTACTATACATGGTCGTTTAAAAAAAATGCATTACTATACATGGTCGTTTTAAAAAAAAACAAAAAAAAAAACACCTCACTATACATGGCCTTTTAAAAAACAAAACAAAAAAAAAACGCCTTACTATACATGGTCTTTTTAAAAAAAAAAAAAAACGCCTTACTATACATGGTCGTTTAAAAAAGAAAAAAACGCCTTACTATACATGGTCGTTTAAAAAAAAAAAAAATGCCTTACTATATATGGTCTTGTAAAAAAGAAAAAAAATGCCTTACTATACATGGTCGTTTAAATAAAAAAAACGCCTTACTATACATGGTCGTTTAAATAAAAAAAACGCCTTACTATACATGGTCGTTTTAAAAAAAAAAAACGCCTTACTATACATGGTCGTTTAAAAAAAATGCATTACTATACATGGTCACTTAAAAAAAAAGAAACGCCTTACTATGCATGGTCGTTTAAAAAAAAAAAAAAAAACGCCTTACTATACATGGTCGTTTAAAAAAAAATGCATTACTATACATGGTCACTTAAAAAAAAAGAAACGCCTTACTATACATGGTCGTTTAAATAAAAAAAACGCCTTACTATACATGGTCGTTTAAAAAAAATGCATTACTATACATGGTCACTTAAAAAAAAAGAAACGCCTTACTATGCATGGTCGTTTAAAAAAAAACAAAAAACGCCTTACTATACATGGTCGTTTAAAAAAAAACGCCTTACTAGACATGGTCGTTTAAAAAACACAAAAAAAACCCGCCTTACTATACATGGTCGTTTAAAAAAACAAATTAAAAAAAAAAAAAACGCCTTACTATACATGGTCTTTAAAAAAAAAAAAAAAAAAGCCTTACTATACATGGTCGTTTAAAAAAAAAAAAAAAAAAAAATGCCTTACTATACATGGTCGTTTAAAAAAAAAAAACGTCTTACTATACATGGTTGTTTAAAAAAATGCCTTACTATACATGGCCGTTAAAAACAAAAAAACAAAAAAAAAACGCCTTACTATACATGGCTGTTAAAAAAAATGCCTTCCTATACATGGTCGTTTAAAAAAAAAAAAAAAAAACGCCTTACTATACATGGTCGTTTAAAAAAAAAAAAAAACGCCTTACTATACATGGTCTTTTTAAAAAAAAAAAACAAAAACGCCTTACTATACATGGTCTTTTAAAAAAAAAAAAAAAAAACGCCTTACTATACATGGTCTTTTTAAAAAAAAAAAAAAAACGCCTTACTACACATGGTCGTTTTAAAAAAAACAAAAAAAAACCTTACTATACATGGTTTAAAAAAATGCCTTACTATACATGGTCGTTTAAAAAAATGCCTTACTATACATGGCCGTTAAAAAAAAAAAAAAAAACAAAAAAAAAAAAACGCCTTACTATACATGGTCATTTAAAAAAAAAAGTGCCTTACTATACATGGCCGTTTAAAAAAAAAAAAAAAAAAAAAAAAAAAAAAAAAACACGCCTTACTATACATGGTCGTTTAAAAAAAATGCATTACTATGCATGGTCGTTTAAAAAAAATAAAATAAACGCCTTACTATACATGGTCGTTTAAAAAAAAACGCCTTACTAGACATGGTCGTTTAAAAAACACAAAAAAAACCCGCCTTACTATACATGGTCGTTTAAAAAAACAAATTAAAAAAAAAAAAAACGCCTTACTATACATGGTCGTTTAAAAAAAAAAAAAAAAACACCTTACTATGCATGGTCTTTAAAAAAAAAAAAAAAACGCCTTACGATACATGGTCGTTTAAAAAAACGCCTTACTATACATGGTCGTTTAAAAAAAAAAATGCCTTACTATACATGGTAGTTTAAAAAAAATGCATTACTATACATGGTCGTTTAAAAAAAAACAAAAAAAAAAACACCTCACTATACATGGTCTTTTTAAAAAAACAAACAAAAAAAAACGGCTTACTATACATGGTCTTTTTAAAAAAAAAACGCCTTACTATACATGGTCGTTTAAAAAAAACAAAAACGCATTACTATACATGGTCTTTTTTAAAAAAAAAACTCCTTACTATACATGGTCTTTAAAAAAAAAAAAAAAAAGCCTTACTATACATGGTCGTTTAAAAAAACGCCTTACTATACATGGTCGTTTAAAAAAAAAACGCCTTACTATACATGGCCGTTTAAAAAAAAAAAAAAGCCTTACTATACATGGTCGTTTAAAAAAATAAAAATAAAAAAAAACGCCTTACTATACATGGTCGTTAAAAAAAAAAAAAAAAAAAAAACGCCTTCTATACATGGTCGTTTAAAAAACAACAAAAAAAAAAAAAACGCCTTACTATACATGGTCGTTTAAAAAAATTGCCTTACTATACATGGTCGTCTAAAAAAAAATGCCTTACTATACATGGCCATTTAAAAAAGAAAAAACAAAAACAAAAAAAAACGCCTTACTATACATGGTCGTTTAAAAAAAGTGTATTACTATACATGGTCGTTTAAAAAAAAAAAAAAAAGGCCTTACTATGCATGGTCGTTTAAAAAAATAAAAAAAACGCCTTACTATACATGGTCGTTTAAAAAAATTGCCTGGTCGTCTACAAAAAAAAATGCCTTACTATACATGGCCATTTAAAAAAGAAAAAACAAAACAAAAAAAAAACGCCTTACTATACATGGTCGTTTAAAAAAAGTGTATTACTATACATGGTCGTTTAAAAAAAAAAATAAAAGGCCTTACTATGCATGGTCGTTTAAAAAAATAAAAAAAAACGCCTTACTATACATGGTCGTTTAAAAAAATTGCCTGGTCGTCTACAAAAAAAAACGCCTTACTATACATGGTCGTTTAAAAAAAGTGTATTACTATACATGGTCGTTTAAAATAAAAAAAAAAATGCCTTACTATACATGGTCGTTTAAAAAAAAAACGCCTTACTATACATGGCCATTAAAAAAAAAAAATGCCTTACTATACATGGTCGTTTAAAAAAAAACGCCTTACTATACATGGCCATTAAAAAAAAAAATGCCTTACTATACATGGTCGTTTAAAAAAAAAAAGCCTTACTATACATGGCCGTTTAAAAAAACAAAAAAAACCAAAAAAAAACGCCTTACTATACATGGTCTTTAAAAAAAAAAAAAAAAAAAGCCTTACTATACATGGTCGTTTAAAAAAAAAAAAAAAAAAAAATGCCTTACTATACATGGTCGTTTAAAAAAAAAAACGCCTCACTATACATGGTCTTTTTTTAAAAAAAAAACGCCTTACTATACATGGTCGTTTAAAAAAAAAAACGTCTTACTATACATGGTTGTTTAAAAAAATGCCTTACTATACATGGCCGTTAAAAACAAAAAAACAAAAAAAAAACGCCTTACTATACATGGCTGTTAAAAAAAATGCCTTCCTATACATGGCCGTTTAAAAAAAAAAAAAAAAAACGCCTTACTATACATGGTCGTTTAAAAAAAAAAAAAACGCCTTACTATACATGGTCTTTTTAAAAAAAATAAAAAAAAACGCCTTACTATACATGGTTGTTTAAAGAAAAACGCCTTACTATACATGGTCGTTTAAAAAAAATGCATTACTATACATGGTCGTTTAAAAAAAAACAAAAAAAAACGCCTTACTATACATGGTCGTTTAAAAAAAAAACCCCGCCTTACTATACATGGTCATTTAAAAAAATGCCTTTCTATACATGGCCGTTTAAAAAAAATGCCTTACTATACATGGCCGTTAAAAAAAAAACAAAAAAAAACGCCTTACTATACATTGTCATTTAAAAAAGAAAGTGCCTTACTGGCCGTTTAAAAAAAAACAAAAAAAAAACGCCTTACTATACATGGTCGTTTAAAAAAAATGCATTACTATACATGGTCGTTTAAAAAAAAAAACCGTCTTACTATACATGGTTGTTTAAAAAAATGCCTTACTATACATGGCCGTTAAAAACAAAAAAACAAAAAAAAAAACGCCTTACTATACATGGCTGTTAAAAAAAATGCCTTCCTATACATGGTCGTTTAAAAAAAAAAAAAAAAAACGCCTTACTATACATGGTCGTTTAAAAAAAAAAAACCGCCTTACTATACATGGTCGTTTAAAAAAAAAACGCCTTATTATACATGGCCGTTAAAAAAAAAGCCTTACTATACATGGTCTTTTAAAAAAAAAAAAAAAAATGCCTTACTATACATGGTCGTTTAAAAAAAAACGCCTTACTATACATGGCCATTAAAAAAAAAAAATGCCTTACTGTACATGGTCGTTTAAAAAAAAAAAGCCTTACTATACATGGCCGTTTAAAAAAACAAAAAAAAACAAAAAAAAACGCCTTACTATACATGGTCTTTTAAAAAAAAAAAAAAAAAAGCCTTACTATACATGGTCGTTTAAAAAAAAAAAGCCTTACTATACATGGTCGTTTAAAAAAACGCCCTACTATACATGGTCTTTAAAAAAAATAAAATAAATCCTTACTATACATGGTCGTTTAAAAAAAAAACGATTTACTATACATGGCCGTTTAAAAAAAAAAAGCCTTACTATACATGGTCGTTAAAAAAAAAAAAAAAAAAAAAACGCCTTACTATACATGGTCGTTAAAAAACAACAACAACAAAAACGCCTTCTATACATGGTCGTTTAAAAAAAAAATGCCTTACTATACATGGCCATTTAAAAAAGAAAAAACAAAAACAAAAAAAAACGCCTTACTATACATGGTCGTTTAAAAAAAAAAAGCCTTACTATACATGGTAGTTTAAAAAAACGCCTTACTATACATGGTCTTTAAAAAAAAAAAAAAAAAAGCCTTACTATACATGGTCGTTTAAAAAAACGCCTTACTATACATGGCCGTTTAAAAAAAAAAAAGCCTTACTATACATGGTCGTTTTAAAAAATAAAAATAAAAAAAAACGCCTTACTATACATGGTCGTTAAAAAAAAACAACAACAAAAACGCCTTCTATACATGGTCGTTTAAAAAAAAAAGAAAAGGCCTTACTATGCATGGTCGTTTAAAAAAATAAAAAAAACGCCTTACTATACATGGTCGTTTAAAAAAATTGCCTGGTCGTCTACAAAAAAAAATGCCTTACTATACATGGCCATTTAAAAAAGAAAGAACAAAACAAAAAAAAAACGCCTTACTATACATGGTCGTTTAAAAAAAATGCCTTACTATACATGGCCATTTAAAAAAAAAAAAAAAAAAATGCCTTACTATACATGGTCGTTTAAAAAAAATGCCTTACTATACATGGTCGTTTAAAAAAAAGCCTTACTATACATGGTCGTTTAAAATAACGCCTTACTATACATGGTCGTTTAAAAAAAAACGCCTTACTATACATGGTCGTTTAAAAAAAAAACGCCTTACTATACATGGTCGTTTAAAAAAAACCAAAAAAAAAACCGCCTTACTATACATGGTCTTTAAAAAAAAAAAAAAAAAAACGCCTTACTATACATGGTCGTTTAAAAAAAATGCCTTACTATACATGGCCATTTAAAAAAAAAAAAAAAATGCCTTACTATACATGGTCGTTTAAAAAAAATGCCTTACTATACATGGTCGTTTAAAAAAACTCCTTACTATACATGGTCGTTTAAAAAAAAAAAAAAAAAAAAAACGCCTTACTATACATGGTCGTTTAAAAAAAAACAAAAAAAAAAACGCCTTACTATACATGGTCGTTTAAAAAAACGCCTTACTATACATGGTCGTTTAAAAAAAAACGCCTTACTATACATTGTCGTTTAAAAAAAAAAACACACAAAAAAAAAACACACACAAAAAAAAACGCCTTCCTATACATGGTCGTTTAAAAAAAATGCATTACTATACATGGTCGTTTTAAAAAACAAAACAAAACAAAAAAAACCCGCCTTACTATACATGGTCGTTTAAAAAAATTGCCTTACCATACATGGCTGTTTAAAAAAAACAAAAAAAAACGCCTTACTATACATGGTTGTTTTAAATAAACCAAAATACAAAAAAAATGCCTTACTATACATGGCCGTTAAAAAAAAAAACGCCTTATTATACATGGTCTTTTTTTTTTTTTTTTAAACGCCTTACTATACATGGTCGTTTAAAAAAATGCCTTACTATACATGGCCGTTAAAAAAACAAAACAAAACAAAAACGCCTTACTATACATGGTCTTTTTTTTAAAAACGCCTTACTATACATGGTCGTTTAAAAAAAAACAACGCCTTACTATACATTGTCGTTTTAAATAAACAAAAAAAAAAAAACAAAAAAAAATGCCTTACTATACATGGTCTTTTTAAAAAAAAAAAACGCCTTACTATACACGGTCGTTTAAAAAAACAAAAACAAAAAAAAACGCCTTACTATACATGGTCTTTTTAAAAAAAACGCCTTACTATACATGGTCGTTTAAAAAAAAACAAAAAAAAAACGCCTTACTATACATGGTCGTTTAAAAAAATTGCCTTACTATCTAAAAAAAATGCCTTACTATACATGGCCATTGGAAAAAAAAATGCCTTACTATACATGGCCATTTGAAAAAAAAAAAAAAAAAAAAATGCCTGACTATACATGGTCGTTTAAAAAAATGCCTTACTATACATGGCTGTTTAAAAAAAATGCCTTACTATACATGGCCATTAAAAAAAAATAAAATAAAAAAACGCCTTACTCTACATGGTCTTTTTAAAAAAAAACGCCTTACTATACATGGTCGTTTAAAAAAAATAAATAAATAAATGCCTGACTATACATGGTTGTTTAAAAAAATGCCTTACTATACATGGCTGTTTAAAAAAAATGCCTTACTATACATGGCCGTTAAAAAAAAATAATAATAAAAAAACGCCTTACTATACATGGTCTTTTAAAAAAAATAAATAAATAAAAAAAAATGCCTTACTATACATGGCCATTTAAAAAAGAAAAAAAACAAAAAAACAGAAACGCCTTACTATACATGGTCGTTTAAAAAAAATGCCTTACTATACATGGCCATTGGAAAAAAAAAATGCCCTACTATACATGGCCATTTGAAAAAAAATAAATAAATAAATGCCTGACTATACATGGTTGTTTAAAAAAATGCCTTACTATACATGGCCGTTAAAAAATAAATAAAATAAAAAAACGCCTTACTATACATGGTCGTCTAAAAAAAAAATGCCTTACTTTACATGGCCATTTAAAAAAGAAAAAACTAAACAAAAAAAAAAGCCTTACTATACATGGTCGTTTAAAAAAATTGCCTTACTATACATGGTCGTTTAAAAAAAAAAAAAAAAAGCCTTACTATACATGGTCGTTTAAAAAAATTGCCTTACTATACATGGTCGTCTAAAAAAAAAATGCCTTACTATACATGGCCATTTAAAAAAGAAAAAAAACAAAAAAACAGAAACGCCTTACTATACATGGTCGTTTAAAAAAATGCCTTACTATACATGGCCATTGGAAAAAAAAAATGCCTTACTATACATGGCCATTTGAAAATAAATAAATAAATAAATGCCTGACTATACATGGTTGTTTAAAAAAATGCCTTACTATACATGGCCGTTAAAAAATAAATAAAATAAAAAAACGCCTTACTATACATGGTCTTTTAAAAAATAAAAAATAAAAAAATAAAAATAAAAACGCCTTACTATACATGGTCGTCTAAAAAAAAAATGCCTTACTTTACATGGCCATTTAAAAAAGAAAAAACTAAACAAAAAAAAAAGCCTTACTATACATGGCCATTGGAAAAAAAAATGCCTTACTATACATGGCCATTTGAAAAAATAAAAATAAAAATGCCTGACTATACATGGTTGTTTAAAAAAATGCCTTACTATACATGGCCGTTTAAAAAAAAAAAAATGCCTTACTATACATGGCCGTTAAAAAAAAACAAAAAAAAAAAACGCCTTACTATACATGGTTGTTTTAAAAAAAAACGCCTTACTATACATGGTCGTTTAAAAAAAAATAAAAAAAAACGCCTCACTATACATGGTCTTTTTAAAAAAAACAAAACGCCTTACTATACATGGTCGTTTAAAAAAAACAAAAAAAAAAATGCCTTACTATACATGGTTGTTTAAAAAAAACGCCTTACTATACATGGTCGTTTAAAAAAAAACAAAAAAAAAAACGCCTTACTATACATGGTCATTTAAAAAAAAAAGTGCCTTACTATACATGGCCGTTTAAAAAAAAAAAAAATGCCTTACTATACATGGCCGTTTAAAAAAAAAACAAAAAAAAACGCCTTACTATACATGGTTGTTTAAAAAAAAAACGCCTTACTATACATGGTCGTTTAAAAAAAAAAAAAAAAAAACGCCTTACTATACATGGTCGTTTAAAAAAATGCCTTACTATACATGGTCGTTTTAAAAAAAAAAAAAAAACGCCTTACTATACATGGTCGTTTAAAAAAATTGCCTTACTATACATGGTCGTCTAAAAAAAAATGCCTTACTATACATGGCCATTTAAAAAAGAAAAAAAACAAAAAAACAAAAACGCCTTACTATACATGGTCGTTTAAAAAAAATGCCTTACTATACATGGCCATTTGAAAAAAAATAAATAAATAAATGCCTGACTATACATGGTTGTTTAAAAAAATGCCTTACTATAAATGGCTGTTTAAAAAAAATGCCTTACTATACATGGCCGTTAAAAAAAAAAAATAAATAAAAAAACGCCTTACTATACATGGTCTTTAAAAAAAAAACAAAAAAAAAAAACAAAACGCCTTACTATACATGGTCGTTTAAAAAAAGTGCCTTACTATAGATGGTTGTCTAAAAAAAAAATGCCTTACTTTACATGGCCATTTAAAAAAGAAAAAACTAAACAAAAAAAAAATGCCTTACTATACATGTCCATTTGAAAAAATAAAAATAAAAATGCTGACTATACATGGTCGTTTAAAAAAATGCCTTACTATACATGGCCGTTAAAAAAAATGCCTTACTATACATGGTTGTTTAAAAAAAAAAATGCCTTACTATACATGGCCGTTTAAAAAAAATAAATAAATAAATGCCTGACTATACATGGTTGTTTAAAAAAATGCCTTACTATACATGGCTGTTTAAAAAAAATGCCTTACTATACATGGCCGTTAAAAAAAAATAATAATAAAAAAACGCCTTACTATACATGGTCTTTTAAAAAAAATAAATAAATAAAAAAAAATGCCTTACTATACATGGCCATTTAAAAAAGAAAAAAAACAAAAAAACAGAAACGCCTTTCTATACATGGTCGTTTAAAAAAAATGCCTTACTATACATGGCCATTGGAAAAAAAAAATGCCCTACTATACATGGCCATTTGAAAAAAAATAAATAAATAAATGCCTGACTATACATGGTTGTTTAAAAAAATGCCTTACTATACATGGCCGTTAAAAAATAAATAAAATAAAAAAACGCCTTACTATACATGGTCGTCTAAAAAAAAAATGCCTTACTTTACATGGCCATTTAAAAAAGAAAAAACTAAACAAAAAAAAAAGCCTTACTATACATGGTCGTTTAAAAAAATTGCCTTACTATACATGGTCGTTTAAAAAAAAAAAAAAAAACGCCTTACTATACATGGTCGTTTAAAAAAATTGCCTTACTATACATGGTCGTCTAAAAAAAAAATGCCTTACTATACATGGCCATTTAAAAAAGAAAAAAAACAAAAAAACAGAAACGCCTTACTATACATGGTCGTTTAAAAAAATGCCTTACTATACATGGCCATTGGAAAAAAAAAATGCCTTACTATACATGGCCATTTGAAAATAAATAAATAAATAAATGCCTGACTATACATGGTTGTTTAAAAAAATGCCTTACTATACATGGCCGTTAAAAAATAAATAAAATAAAAAAACGCCTTACTATACATGGTCTTTTAAAAAATAAAAAATAAAAAAATAAAAATAAAAACGCCTTACTATACATGGTCGTCTAAAAAAAAAATGCCTTACTTTACATGGCCATTTAAAAAAGAAAAAACTAAACAAAAAAAAAAGCCTTACTATACATGGCCATTGGAAAAAAAAATGCCTTACTATACATGGCCATTTGAAAAAATAAAAATAAAAATGCCTGACTATACATGGTTGTTTAAAAAAATGCCTTACTATACATGGCCGTTTAAAAAAAAAAAATGCCTTACTATACATGGCCGTTAAAAAAAAACAAAAAAAAAAAACGCCTTACTATACATGGTTGTTTAAAAAAAAAACGCCTTACTATACATGGTCGTTTAAAAAAAAATAAAAAAAAACGCCTCACTATACATGGTCTTTTTAAAAAAAAAAAAACGCCTTACTATACATGGTCGTTTAAAAAAAAAAAAAAAAAAACGCCTTACTATACATGGTCGTTTAAAAAAATGCCTTACTATACATGGTCGTTTTAAAAAAAAAAAAAAAACGCCTTACTATACATGGTCGTTTAAAAAAATTGCCTTACTATACATGGTCGTCTAAAAAAAAATGCCTTACTATACATGGCCATTTAAAAAAGAAAAAAAACAAAAAAACAAAAACGCCTTACTATACATGGTCGTTTAAAAAAAATGCCTTACTATACATGGCCATTTGAAAAAAAATAAATAAATAAATGCCTGACTATACATGGTTGTTTAAAAAAATGCCTTACTATAAATGGCTGTTTAAAAAAAATGCCTTACTATACATGGCCGTTAAAAAAAATAAATAAATAAAAAAACGCCTTACTATACATGGTCTTTAAAAAAAAAAAAAAAAAAAAAAAAAACGCCTTACTATACATGGTCGTTTAAAAAAAGTGCCTTACTATAGATGGTTGTCTAAAAAAAAAATGCCTTACTTTACATGGCCATTTAAAAAAGAAAAAACTAAACAAAAAAAAAATGCCTTACTATACATGTCCATTTGAAAAAATAAAAATAAAAATGCTGACTATACATGGTCGTTTAAAAAAATGCCTTACTATACATGGCCGTTAAAAAAAATGCCTTACTATACATGGTTGTTTAAAAAAAAAAATGCCTTACTATACATGGCCGTTTAAAAAAACAAACAAAAAAAAACGCCTTACTATACATGGTCATTTAAAAAAAAATGCCTTACTATACATGGTCGTTTAAAAAAATGCCTTACTATACATGGTCGTTTAAAAAAAAAACGCCTTACTATACATGGTCGTTTAGAAAAAAAAATGCCTTACTATACATGGTCGTTTAAAAAAATGCCTTACTATACATGGCCGTTAAAAAAAATGCCTCACTATACATGGTTGTTTAAAAAAAAAAATGCCTTACTATACATGGCCGTTTAAAAAAACAAACAAAAAAAAACGCCTTACTATACATGGTCATTTAAAAAAAAAAATGCCTTACTATACATGGTCGTTTAAAAAAATGCCTTACTATACATGGTCGTTTAAAAAAAAAACGCCTTACTATACATGGTCGTTTAAAAAAAAAAAAAAAACGCCTTACTATACATGGCCGTTAAAAAAAATGCCTTACTATACATGGTCGTTTAAAAAAAAAAAAAAAAAGCCTTATTATACATGGCCGTTTAAAAAAAAAAAAAAAAACACGCCTTACTATACATGGTCTTTTTTTAAAAAAAACGCCTTACTATACATGGTCGTTTAAAAAAACAAAACAAAAAGGCCTTACTATACATGGTCGTTTAAAAAAATGCCTTACTATACATGGTCATTTAAAAAAAAATTAAAAAAAACGCCTCACTATACATGGTCTTTTTTTAAAAAAAAACCGCCTTACTATACATGGTCGTTTAAAAAAAAAAAAAAAAAAACGCCTTACTATACATGGTTGTTTAAAAAAAACGCCTTACTATACATGGTTGTTTAAAAAAAAACAAAAAAAAAACGCCTTACTATACATGGTCTTTTAAAAAAAAAATGCCTTACTATACATGGTCGTTAAAAAAAACAAAAAAAACGGCTTACTATACATGGTCGTTTAAAAAAAAAAACGCCTTACTATACATGGCTGTTAAAAAAAATGCCTTACTATACATGCCCGTTTAAAAAAAAAAAAACGCCTTACTATACATGGTCGTTTAAAAAAAAAAAAAAAAAAAAAAAAAAGATGCCTTACTATACATGGCCGTTTAAAAAAAAAAAAAAAAAAACACGCCTTACTATACATGGTCTTTTTTTTTAAAAAACGCCTTACTAAACATGGTCGTTTAAAAAACAAAACAAAACGCCTTACTATACATGGTCGTTTAAAAAAATGCCTTACTATACAGGGTCGTTTAAAAAAAAAACAACAAAAAACGCCTCACTATACATGGTCGTTTAAAAAAAAAAAAAAAGCCTTACTATACATGGTTGTTTAAAAAAAAAACGCCTTACTATACATGGTCGTTTAAAAAAAATGCCTTACTATACATGGCCGTTAAAAAAAAAAAAAAAAAAAAAAAAAAATGCCTTACTATACATGGTCATTTTAAAAAAAAAACACAAAAAAAACACGCCTTACTATACATGGTCGTTTAAAAAAAATGCATTACTATACATGGACGTTTAAAAAAATGCCTTACTATACATGGTCGTTTAAAAAAAAAAAATGGCTTACTATACATAGTTGTTTAAAAAAAAACGCCTTACTTTACATGGTCGTTTAAAAAACAAAACAAAAAAAAACCGCCTTACTATACATGGTCGTTAAAAAAATAAAAAATAAAAAAATAAAACGCCTTACTATACATGGTCATTTAAAAAAAAAAAGTGCCTTACTATACATGGGCGTTTAAAAAAAAACAAAAAAAAACGCCTTACTATACATGGTCGTTTAAAAAAATGCCTTACTATACATGGTCGTTTAAAAAAAAAAAAAAAAACGCCTTACTATACATGGTCGTTTAAAAAAATTGCCTTACTATACATGGTCGTCTAAAAAAAAATGCCTTACTATACATGGCCATTTAAAAAAGAAAAAAAACAAAAAAACAAAAACGCCTTACTATACATGGTCGTTTAAAAAAAATGCCTTACTATACATGGCCATTTGAAAAAAAAAAAATAAATAAATGCCTGACTATACATGGTTGTTTAAAAAAATGCCTTACTATAAATGGCTGTTTAAAAAAAATGCCTTACTATACATGGCCGTTAAAAAAATAAATAAATAAAAAAACGCCTTACTATACATGGTCTTTAAAAAAAAAAAAACGCCTTACTATACATGGTCGTTTAAAAAAAGTGCCTTACTATAGATGGTTGTCTAAAAAAAAAATGCCTTACTTTACATGGCCATTTAAAAAAGAAAAAACTAAACAAAAAAAAAATGCCTTACTATACATGTCCATTTGAAAAAATAAAAATAAAAATGCTGACTATACATGGTCGTTTAAAAAAATGCCTTACTATACATGGCCGTTAAAAAAAATGCCTTACTATACATGGTTGTTTAAAAAAAAAAATGCCTTACTATACATGGCCGTTTAAAAAAACAAACAAAAAAAAACGCCTTACTATACATGGTCATTTAAAAAAAAATGCCTTACTAAACATGGTCGTTTAAAAAAATGCCTTACTATACATGGTCGTTTAAAAAAAAAACGCCTTACTATACATGGTCGTTTAGAAAAAAAAATGCCTTACTATACATGGTCGTTTAAAAAAATGCCTTACTATACATGGCCGTTAAAAAAAATGCCTCACTATACATGGTTGTTTAAAAAAAAAAATGCCTTACTATACATGGCCGTTTAAAAAAACAAACAAAAAAAAACGCCTTACTATACATGGTCATTTAAAAAAAAAATGCCTTACTATACATGGTCGTTTAAAAAAATGCCTTACTATACATGGTCGTTTAAAAAAAAAACGCCTTACTATACATGGTCGTTTAAAAAAAAAAAAAAAACGCCTTACTATACATGGTCGTTTAAAAAAAAAACGCCTTACTATACATGGCCGTTAAAAAAAATGCCTTACTATACATGGTCGTTTAAAAAAAAAAAAAAAAAGCCTTATTATACATGGCCGTTTAAAAAAAAAAAAAAAAAACACGCCTTACTATACATGGTCTTTTTTAAAAAAAAACGCCTTACTATACATGGTCGTTTAAAAAAACAAAACAAAAAGGCCTTACTATACATGGTCGTTTAAAAAAATGCCTTACTATACATGGTCATTTAAAAAAAAATAAAAAAAAACGCCTCACTATACATGGTCTTTTTTAAAAAAAAAACCGCCTTACTATACATGGTCGTTTAAAAAAAAAAAAAAAAAAACGCCTTACTATACATGGTTGTTTAAAAAAAACGCCTTACTATACATGGTTGTTTAAAAAAAAACAAAAAAAAAACGCCTTACTATACATGGTCTTTTAAAAAAAAAATGCCTTACTATACATGGCCATTTAAAAAAAAAAAAAAAAAGCCTTATTATACATGGCCATTTAAAAAAAAACAAAAAAAAAACGCCTTACTATACATGGTCGTTAAAAAAAACAAAAAAAACGGCTTACTATACATGGTCGTTTAAAAAAAAAAACGCCTTACTATACATGGCTGTTAAAAAAAATGCCTTACTATACATGCCCGTTTAAAAAAAAAAAAACGCCTTACTATACATGGTCGTTTAAAAAAAAAAAAAAAAAAAAAAAAAGATGCCTTACTATAGTAAGGCCGTTTAAAAAAAAAAAAAAAAAGATGCCTTACTATACATGGCCGTTTAAAAAAACAAAAAAAAAACACGCCTTACTATACATGGTCTTTTTTTTTAAAAAACGCCTTACTAAACATGGTCGTTTAAAAAACAAAACAAAACGCCTTACTATACATGGTCGTTTAAAAAAATGCCTTACTATACAGGGTCGTTTAAAAAAAAAACAACAAAAAACGCCTCACTATACATGGTCGTTTAAAAAAAAAAAAAAAAAGCCTTACTATACATGGTTGTTTAAAAAAAAAACGCCTTACTATACATGGTCGTTTAAAAAAAATGCCTTACTATACATGGCCGTTAAAAAAAAAAAAAAAAAAAAAAAAATGCCTTACTATACATGGTCATTTTAAAAAAAAAACACAAAAAAAACACGCCTTACTATACATGGTCGTTTAAAAAAAATGCATTACTATACATGGACGTTTAAAAAAATGCCTTACTATACATGGTCGTTTAAAAAAAAAAAATGGCTTACTATACATAGTTGTTTAAAAAAAAACGCCTTACTTTACATGGTCGTTTAAAAAACAAAACAAAAAAAAACCGCCTTACTATACATGGTCGTTAAAAAAATAAAAAATAAAAAAATAAAACGCCTTACTATACATGGTCATTTAAAAAAAAAAAGTGCCTTACTATACATGGCCGTTTAAAAAAAAAAAAAAAAACACGTCTTACTATACATGGTCGTTTAAAAAAATGCATTACTATACATGGTCGTTTAAAAAAATGCCTTACTATACATGGTCGTTTAAAAAAAAACAAAAAAAAACGCCTTACTATACATGGTCGTTTAAAAAAAATGCATTACTATACATGGTTGTTTAAAAAAATGCCTTACTATACATGGCCGTTTAAAAAAAAACGCCTTAATATACATGGTCGTTTAAAAAAAAAAAACGCCTTACTATACATGGTCGTTTAAAAAAACAAAACAAAAAGCCTTGCTATGCATGGTCGTTTAAAAAAGAAAAAAAGCCTTATTATACATGGTTGTTTAAAAAAAAAACAAAAAAAAACCGCCTTACTATACATGGTCATTTAAAAAAGAAAAAAAAGCCTTACTATACATGGTTGTTTAAAAAAAAACGCCTTACTATACATGGTCGTTTAAAAAAAAAAAAAACACCTTACTATACTTGGTCGTAAAAATGCCTTACTATACATGGTCGTTTAAAAAATTGCCTTACTATACATGGTCGTTTAAAAAAAAAAAAAAAAAAAAACGCCTCACTATACATGGTCTTTTAAAAAAAAAAAAAAAACCTTACTATACATGGTCGTTTAAAAAAAAAAAAAAAAACGCCTTACTATACATGGTCGTTTAAAAAAAACAAAAAACAAAAACGCCTTACTATACATGGTCGTTTAAAAAAAACAAAAAACAAAAACGCCTCACTATACATGGTCTTTTTAAAAAAAAAAAAAAAACCTTACTATACATGGTCGTATAAAATAAAAATAAAAAACGCCTTACTATACAGGGTCGTTTGAAAAAATGCCTTACTATACATGGTCGTTTAAAAAAAAAACAAAAAACGCCTTAATATACATGGTCGTTTAAAAAAAAAAACGCCTTACTATACATGGCCGTTAAAAAAAATGCCTTACTATACATGGCCGTTTAAAAAAAAACGCCTTACTATACATGGTCGTTAAACAAAAAAAAAAAAGCCTTATTATACATGGCCGATTAAAAAAACAAAAAAAAAAAAAAAAAAAAAAAACGCCTGACTATACATGGTCATTTAAAAAAAAAAATGCCTTACTATACATGGTCGTTTAAAAAAACGCCTTACTATACATGGTCGTTTAAAAAAAACAAAAAACAAAAACGCCTCACTATACATGGTCTTTTTAAAAAAAAAAAAAAAACCTTACTATACATGGTCGTTTAAAATAAAAATAAAAAACGCCTTACTATACAGGGTCGTTTAAAAAAATGCCTTACTATACATGGTCGTTTAAAAAAAAAAAAAAAAACGCCTTAATATACATGGTCGTTTAAAAAAAAAACGCCTTATTATACATGGCCGATTAAAAAAAAAAAAAAAAAAAAAAAAAAAAAAAACGCCTGACTATACATGGTCATTTAAAAAAAAAAATGCCTTACTATACATGGTCGTTTAAAAAAATGCCTTACTATACATGGTCGTTTAAAAAAAAAAAAAACACCTTACTATACTTGGTCGTTTAAAAAAATGCCTTACTATACATGGTCGTTTAAAAAAATGCCTTACTATACATGGTCGTTTAAAAAAAACAAAAAAAAAAAACGCCTCACTATACATGGTCTTTTTAAAAAAAAAAAAAAACCTTACTATACATGGTCGTTTAAAAAAAAACAAAAAAAACGCCTTACTATACATGGTCGTTTAAAAAAATGCCTCACTATACATGGTCTTTTTAAAAAAATGCATTACTATACATGGTCATTTAAAAAAAAAAATGCCTTACTATACATGGCCGTTTAAAAAAAAAAAAAAAAAAAACACGCCTCACTATACATGGTCTTTTTTAAAAAAAAAATGCCTTACTATACATGGCCGTTAAAAAAAAACAAAAAAAAAAACGCCTTACTATACATGGTCGTTTTAAAAAAATGCATTACTATACATGGTCATTTAAAAAAAAAAATGCCTTACTATACATGGCCGTTTAAAAAAAAAAAAAAAAAAAACACGCCTCACTATACATGGTCTTTTTTAAAAAAAAAAATGCCTTACTATACATGGCCGTTAAAAAAAAACAAAAAAAAAAACGCCTTACTATACATGGTTGTTTAAAAAAACAAAAACAAAAAACTCCTTACTATACATGGTCGTTTAAAAAAATGCCTTACTATACATGGTCGTTTTAAAAAAAAACAAAAAATGCCTTACTATACATGGTCGTTTTAAAAAAAAACAAAAAACGCCTTACTATACATGGTCGTCTAAAAAAAACAATGCCTTACTATACATGGCCATTTAAAAAAGAAAAAAAACAAAAAAACAAAAACGCCTTACTATACATGGTCGTTTAAAAAAAAAATGCCTTACTTTACATGGCCGTTTAAAAAAAAAAAAAAAAACACGCCTTACTATACATGATCTTTTTAAAAAAAAAAAAAAAACGCCTTACTATACATGGTCGTTTAAAAAAATGCCTTACTATACGTGGTCGTTTAAAAAAAAAAAAAAAAAAACGCCTCACTATACATGGTCTTTTTAAAAAAAAAAAAAACGCCTTACTATACATGGCCGTTTAAAAAAAAACACACAAAAAACACGCCTTACTATACATGGTCGTTTAAAAAAAAAAAAAAACGCCTTACTATACATGGTCGTTTAAAAAAAAAACGCCTTACTATACATGGTCGTTTAAAAAAAAAAAAAAGCCTTATTATACATGGCCGTTTAAAAAAAAAAAAAAAACACGCCTTACTATACATGGTCTTTTTTTTTAAAAACCGCCTTACTATACATGGTCGTTTAAAAAAAAACAAAAAACGCCTTACTATACATGGTCGTTTAAAAAAATCCCTTACTATACATGGTCGTTTAAAAAAAAACAAAAAATAACGCCTCACTATACATGGTCTTTTTAAAAAAAAAAAACGCCTTACTATACATGGTTGTTTAAAAAAAAACGCCTTACTATACATGGTCGTTTAAAAAACAAACAAAAAAAACGCCTTACTATACATGGTCATTTAAAAAAATGCCTTACTATACATGGCCGTTTAAAAAAAAAAAAAATGCCTTACTATACATGGCCGTTTAAAAAAAAACACAAAAAAAACACGCCTTACTATACATGGTCGTTTAAAAAAAAAAAAACGCCTTACTATACATGGTCGTTTAAAAAAAAAACGCCTTACTATACATGGTCGTTTAAAAAAAAAAAAAAGCCTTATTATACATGGCCGTTTAAAAAAAAAAAAAAACACGCCTTACTATACATGGTCTTTTTTTTAAAAAACCGCCTTACTATACATGGTCGTTTAAAAAAAAACAAAAAACGCCTTACTATACATGGTCGTTTAAAAAAATCCCTTACTATACATGGTCGTTTAAAAAAAAACAAAAAATAACGCCTCACTATACATGGTCTTTTTAAAAAAAAAAAACGCCTTACTATACATGGTTGATTAAAAAAAAACGCCTTACTATACATGGTCGTTTAAAAAACAAACAAAAAAACCGCCTTACTATACATGGTCATTTAAAAAAATGCCTTACTATACATGGCCGTTTAAAAAAAAAAAAAATGCCTTACTATACATGGCCGTTTAAAAAAAATGCATTACTATACATGGTCGTTTAAAAAAAAAAACGCCTTACTATACATGGTCGTTTAAAAAAAAAAAAAAACGCCTTACTATACATGGCCGTAAAAAAAAAAAAATGCCTTACTATACATGGTCGTTTAAAAAAAAAATGCCTTACTATACATGGCCGTTTAAAAAAAAAACGCCTTACTATACATGGTCATTTAAAAAAAAAAAGTGCCTTACTATACATGGCCGTTTAAAAAAAAACACAAAAAAAACACGCCTTACTATACATGGTCGTTTAAAAAAAATGCATTACTATACATGGTCGTTTAAAAAAAAACAAAAAAAAACGCCTTACTATACATGGTCGTTAAAAAAAAAAAACGCCTTACTATACATGGCCGTTTAAAAAAAAAAAAATGCCTTACTATACATGGCCGTTTAAAAAAAAAAAAAAAAACACGCCTTACTATACATGATCTTTTTTTTAAAAAAAAAAACGCCTTACTATACATGGTCGTTTAAAAAAATGCCTTACTATACGTGGTCGTTTAAAAAAAAAAAAAAAAAAAACGCCTCACTATACATGGTCTTTTTAAAAAAAAAAAAAACGCCTTACTATACATGGTCGTTTAAAAAAAAAAAAAAAAAAACGCCTTACTATACATGGTCGTTTAAAAAAAAACAAAAAATAACGCCTCACTATACATGGTCTTTTTAAAAAAAAAAAAAACGCCTTACTATACATGGTTGTTTAAAAAAAAACGCCTTACTATACATGGTCGTTTAAAAAACAAACAAAAAAAACGCCTTACTATACATGGTCATTTAAAAAAATGCCTTACTATACATGGCCGTTTAAAAAAAATAAAAATGCCTTACTATACATGGCCGTTTAAAAAAAATGCATTACTATACATGGTCGTTTAAAAAAAAAACGCCTTACTATACATGGTCGTTTAAAAAAAAAAAAAAAAACGCCTTACTATACATGGTCGTTTAAAAAAAAAAAAAAAACGCCTTACTATACATGGCCGTTAAAAAAAAAAAATGCCTTACTATACATGGTCGTTTAAAAAAAAAAATGCCTTACTATACATGGCCGTTTAAAAAAAAAAAAAAACGGCTTACTATATATGGTCGTTTAAAAAAAAAACGCCTTACTATACATGGCCGTTAAAAAAAATGCCTTACTATACATGGTCGTTTAAAAAAAAACACGCCTTACTATACATGGTCTTTTTTTTTCTTTTAAACGGCTTACTATACATGGTCGTTTAAAAAAAAAACAAAAAAAAACGCCTTACTATACATGGTCATTTAAAAAAAAAATGCCTTACTATACATGGCCGTTTAAAAAAAAAAAAAAAACACGCCTTACTATACATGGTCTTTTTTAAAAAAAACGCTGTCGTTTAAAAAAAAACAAAAAAACGCCTTACTATACATGGTCATTTAAAAAAAAAATGCCTTACTATACATGGCCGTTTAAAAAAAAAAAAAAAAACACGCCTTACTATACATGGTCTTTTTTAAAAAAACGCTGTCGTTTAAAAAAAAACAAAAAAACGCCTTACTATACATGGTCGTTTAAAAAAATGCCTTACTATACGTGGTCGTTTAAAAAAATGCCTTACTATGCATATTCGTTTAAAAAAAAAAAAAACGCCTCACTATACATGGTCTTTTTTTAAAAAAAAAACGTCTTACTATACATGGTCGTTTAAAAAAAAAAAACGTCTTACTATACATGGTTGTTTAAAAAAATGCCTTACTATACATGGCCGTTAAAAACAAAAAAACAAAAAAAAAACGCCTTACTATACATGGCTGTTAAAAAAAATGCCTTCCTATACATGGTCGTTTAAAAAAAAAAAAAAAAACGCCTTACTATACATGGTCGTTTAAAAAAAAAACGCCTTATTATACATGGCCGTTAAAAAAAAAGCCTTACTATACATGGTCTTTTTAAAATAAAAAAAAAAACGCCTTACTATACCTGGTTGTTTAAAGAAAAACGCCTTACTATACATGGTCGTTTTAAAAAAAAACAAAAAAACCCTTACTATACATGGTTGTTTAAAAAAATGCCTTACTATACATGGTCGTTTAAAAAAATGCCTTACTATACATGGCCGTTAAAAAAAAAAAAAAAAAAAAAAAAAAAAAAAAAAAACGCCTTACTATACATGGTCATTTAAAAAAAAAATGCATTACTATACATGGTCGTTTAAAAAAAAACAAAAAAAAACGCCTTACTATACATGGTCATTTAAAAAAAAAAACCCGCCTTACTATACATGGCCGTTTAAAAAAAAAAAAAAAAAAAACACGCCTTACTATACATGGTCGTTTAAAAAAAAAAACCGTCTTACTATACATGGTTGTTTAAAAAAATGCCTTACTATACATGGCCGTTAAAAACAAAAAAACAAAAAAAAAACGCCTTACTATACATGGCTGTTAAAAAAAATGCCTTCCTATACATGGTCGTTTAAAAAAAAAAAAAAAAACGCCTTACTATACATGGTCGTTTAAAAAAAAAAATGCATTACTATACATGGTCGTTTAAAAAAAAACAAAAAAAAACGCCTTACTATACATGGTCATTTAAAAAAAAAAACCCGCCTTACTATACATGGCCGTTTAAAAAAAAAAAAAAAAAAAACACGCCTTACTATACATGGTCGTTTAAAAAAAAAAACCGTCTTACTATACATGGTTGTTTAAAAAAATGCCTTACTATACATGGCCGTTAAAAACAAAAAAACAAAAAAAAAACGCCTTACTATACATGGCTGTTAAAAAAAATGCCTTCCTATACATGGTCGTTTAAAAAAAAAAAAAAAAACGCCTTACTATACATGGTCGTTTAAAAAAAAAAAACGCCTTACTATACATGGTCGTTTAAAAAAAAAAAAAACGCCTTACTACACATGGTCGTTTTAAAAAAAAACAAAAAAAACCCTTACTATACATGGTTGTTTAAAAAAATGCCTTACTATACATGGTCGTTTAAAAAAATGCCTTACTATACATGGCCGTTAAAAAAAAAAAAAAAAAAAAAAAAAAAAAAAAAAAAAAAACGCCTTACTATACATGGTCATTTAAAAAAAAAAGTGCCTTACGATACATGGCCGTTTAAAAAAAAAAAAAAAAAAAAACACGCCTTACTATACATGGTCGTTTAAAAAAAATGCATTACTATACATGGTCGTTTAAAAAAAAACAAAAAAAAACGCCTTACTATACATGGTCGTTTAAAAAAAAAAAAACGCCTTACTATACATGGTCATTTAAAAAAATGCCTTTCTATACATGGCCGTTAAAAAAAAAACAAAAAAAAAACGCCTTACTATACATTGTCATTTAAAAAAGAAAGTGCCTTACTGGCCGTTTAAAAAAAAACAAAAAAAAAACGCCTTACTATACATGGTCGTTTAAAAAAAATGCATTACTATACATGGTCGTTTAAAAAAAAACAAAAATAAACGCCTTACTATACATGGTCGTTAAAAAAAAAAAAAAAAAAAAAAAAAAGATGCCTTACTATACATGGCCGTTTAAAAAAAAAAAAAAAAAGATGCCTTACTATACATGGCCGTTTAAAAAAAACAAAAAAAAAACACGCCTTACTATACATGGTCTTTTTTTTTTAAAAACGCCTTACTAAACATGGTCGTTTAAAAAACAAAACAAAACGCCTTACTATACATGGTCGTTTAAAAAAATGCCTTACTATACAGGGTCGTTTAAAAAAAAAACAACAAAAAACGCCTCACTATACATGGTCGTTTAAAAAAAAAAAAAAAAGCCTTA
The DNA here is from genome assembly GCF_051991245.1 of Festucalex cinctus. NCBI lineage: Eukaryota > Metazoa > Chordata > Actinopteri > Syngnathiformes > Syngnathidae > Festucalex > Festucalex cinctus. Next base: position 13,469,742 of record NC_135428.1, on the reverse strand, counting down.
CTATACATGGTTGTTTAAAAAAAAACGCCTTACTATACATGGTCGTTTAAAAAAAAACAAAAAAAAAAACGCCTTACTATACATGGTCGTTTAAAAAAAAAAAAAAAGCCTTCCTATACATGGTTGTTTAAAAAAAAACGCCTTACTATACATGGTCGTTTAAAAAAAAACAAAAAAAAAAAACGCCTTACTATACATGGCCGTTAAAAAAAAAAAAAAAAAAAAAAAAAAAAAAAAAATGCCTTACTATACATGGTCATTTAAAAAAAAAACACAAAAAAAACACGCCTTACTATACATGGTCGTTTAAAAAAATGCATTACTATACATGGACGTTTAAAAAAATGCCTTACTATACATGGTCGTTTAAAAAAAAAAAAATGGCTTACTATACATAGTTGTTTAAAAAAAAACGCCTTACTTTACATGGTCGTTTAAAAAACAAAACAAAAAAAAACCGCCTTACTATACATGGTCGTTAAAAAAATAAAAAAAAAAAAAAAAAAGTGCCTTACTATACATGGCCGTTAAAAAAAAAAAAAAAAACACGTCTTACTATACATGGTCGTTTAAAAAAATGCATTACTATACATGGTCGTTTAAAAAAATGCCTTACTATACATGGTCGTTTAAAAAACCCCCAAAAAAAACGCCTTACTATACATGGTCGTTTAAAAAAAATGCATTACTATACATGGTTGTTTAAAAAAATGCCTTACTATACATGGTCGTTTAAAAAAAAACGCCTTAATATACATGGTCGTTTAAAAAAAAAAAAACGCCTTACTATACATGGTCGTTTAAAAAAACAAAACAAAAAGCCTTGCTATGCATGGTCGTTTAAAAAAGAAAAAAAGCCTTATTATACATGGTTGTTTAAAAAAAAATGCCTTACTATACATGGTCGTTTAAAAAAAAACAAAAAAAAAACGCCTAACTATACATGGTCATTTAAAAAAGAAAAAAAAGCCTTACTATACATGGTTGTTTAAAAAAAAACGCCTTACTATACATGGTCGTTTAAAAAAGAAAAAAAAAAAAAAACGCCTTACTATACATGGCTGTTTAAAAAAAAATGCCTTACTATACATGGCCGTTTAAAAAAAAACAAAAAAAAACGCCTTACTATACATGGTCGTTTAAAAAAACAAAAAAACACCTTACTATACTTGGTCGTAAAAATGCCTTACTATACATGGTCGTTTAAAAAATTGCCTTACTATACATGGTCGTTAAAAAAAAAAAAAAAAAAAAACGCCTCACTATACATGGTCTTTTAAAAAAAAAAAAAAAAACCTTACTATACATGGTCGTTTAAAAAAAAACAAAAACAAAAACGCCTTACTATACATGGTCGTTTAAAAAAAACAATAAACAAAAACGCCTCACTATACATGGTCTTTTTAAAAAAAAAAAAAAAACCTTACTATACATGGTCGTTTAAAATAAAAATAAATAACGCCTTACTATACATGGTCGTTTAAAAAAATGCCTTACTATACATGGTCGTTTAAAAAAAAAAAAAAAAACGCCTTAATATACATGGTCGTTTAAAAAAAAAAACGCCTTACTATACATGGCCGTTAAAAAAAATGCCTTACTATACATGGCCGTTTAAAAAAAAACGCCTTACTATACATGGTCGTTAAACAAAAAAAAAAAAGCCTTATTATACATGGCCGATTAAAAAAAAACAAAAAAAAAACAAAACCAAAAAAACGCCTGACTATACATGGCCGTTAAAAAAAATGCCTTACTATACATGGTCGTTTAAAAAAATGCCTTACTATACATGGTCGTTTAAAAAAAAAAAAAAACACCTTACTATACTTGGTCGTTTAAAAAAATGCCTTACTATACATGGCCGTTTAAAAAAAACAAAAAAAAAACACGCCTCACTATACATGGTCTTTTTAAAAAAAAAAACGCCTTACTATACATGGCCGTTTTAAAAAAAAAAAAATGCCTTACTATACATGGCCGTTAAAAAACAAAACAAAAAAAAACGCCTTACTATACATGGTTGTTTAAAAAAACAAAAACAAAAAACTCCTTACTATACATGGTCGTTTAAAAAAATGCCTTACTATACATGGTCGTTTTAAAAAAAAACAAAAAACGCCTTACTATACATGGTCGTTTAAAAAAATTGCCTTACTATACATGGTCGTCTAAGAAAAACAATGCCTTACTATACATGGCCATTTAAAAAAGAAAAAAAACAAAAAAACAAAAACGCCTTACTATACATGGTCGTTTAAAAAAAAAAAAAACGCCTTACTATACATGGTCGTTTAAAAAAAAAAACGCCTTACTATACATGGTCGTTTAAAAAAAAAAAAAAAGCCTTATTATACATGGCCGTTTAAAAAAAAAAAAAACACGCCTTACTATACATGGTCTTTTTTTTTAAAAACCGCCTTACTATACATGGTCGTTTAAAAAAAAACAAAAAACGCCTTACTATACATGGTCGTTTAAAAAAATCCCTTACTATACATGGTCGTTTAAAAAAAAACAAAAAATAACGCCTCACTATACATGGTCTTTTTAAAAAAAAAAACGCCTTACTATACATGGTTGTTTAAAAAAAAACGCCTTACTATACATGGTCGTTTAAAAAACAAACAAAAAATAACGCCTCACTATACATGGTCTTTTTAAAAAAAAAAACGCCTTACTATACATGGTTGTTTAAAAAAAAACGCCTTACTATACATGGTCATTTAAAAAAATGCCTTACTATACATGGCCGTTTAAAAAAAAATAAAAATGCCTTACTATACATGGCCGTTTAAAAAAAATGCATTACTATACATGGTCGTTTAAAAAAAAAAACGCCTTACTATACATGGTCGTTTAAAAAAAAAAAAAAAACGCCTTACTATACATGGTCGTTTAAAAAAAAAAAAAAAAACGCCTTACTATACATGGCCGTTAAAAAAAAAAAAAGCCTTACTATACATGGTCGTTTAAAAAAAAAAATGCCTTACTATACATGGCCGTTTAAAAAAAAAAACGCCTTACTATACATGGTCATTTAAAAAAAAAAAGTGCCTTACTATACATGGCCGTTTAAAAAAAAACACAAAAAAAACACGCCTTACTATACATGGTCGTTTAAAAAAAATGCATTACTATACATGGTCGTTTAAAAAAAAACAAAAAAAAACGCCTTACTATACATGGTCGTTAAAAAAAAAAAAAAAAAAAAAAAAAAAGAAAGATGCCTTACTATACATGGTCGTTTAAAAAAAATGCATTACTATACATGGTCGTTTAAAAAAAAAACAAAAAAAAACGCCTTACTATACATGGTTGTTTAAAAAAAAACGCCTTACTATACATGGTCGTTTAAAAAACAAACAAAAAAAAACGCCTTACTATACATGGTTGTTTAAAAAAAAAAAAAATGCCTTACTATACATGGCCGTTTAAAAAAATGCATTACTATACATGGTCGTTTAAAAAAAAAAACGCCTTACTATACATGGTCGTTTAAAAAAAAAAAAAAAACGCCTTACTATACATGGTCGTTTAAAAAAAACAAAAAAAACGCCTTACTATACATGGGCGTTAAAAAAAAAATGCCTTACTATACATGGTCGTTTAAAAAAAAAAATGCCTTACTATACATGGTCGTTTAAAAAAAAAACGCCTTACTATACATGGCCGTTAAAAAAAACTAAAAAAAACGGCTTACTATACATGGCCGTTAAAAAAAAAAAAAAAACGGCTTACTATATATGGTCGTTTAAAAAAAAAAAAACGCCTTACTATACATGGCCGTTAAAAAAAATGCCTTACTATACATGGTCGTTTAAAAAAAAATGCCTTACTATACATGGCCGTTTAAAAAAAAAAAAAAAAACACGCCTTACTATACATGGTCTTTTTTTTTTTTTTAAACGGCTTACTATACATGGTCGTTTAAAAAAAAAACAAAAAAAAACGCCTTACTATACATGGTCATTTAAAAAAAAAATGCCTTACTATACATGGCCGTTTAAAAAAAAAAAAAAAACACGCCTTACTATACATGGTCTTTTTTAAAAAAAACGCTGTCGTTTAAAAAAAAACAAAAAAACGCCTTACTATACATGGTCATTTTAAAAAAAAATGCCTTACTATACATGGCAGTTTAAAAAAAAAAAAAAAAACACGCCTTACTATACATGGTCTTTTTTAAAAAAACGCTGTCGTTTAAAAAAAAACAAAAAAACGCCTTACTATACATGGTCGTTTAAAAAAATGCCTTACTATACGTGGTCGTTTAAAAAAATGCCTTACTATGCATATTCGTTTAAAAAAAAAAAAAAACGCCTCACTATACATGGTCTTTTTTAAAAAAAAAAACGCCTTACTATACATGGTCGTTTAAAAAAAAAAAACGTCTTACTATACATGGTTGTTTAAAAAAATGCCTTACTATACATGGCCGTTAAAAACAAAAAAACAAAAAAAAAACGCCTTACTATACATGGCTGTTAAAAAAAATGCCTTCCTATACATGGTCGTTTAAAAAAAAAAAAAAAAACGCCTTACTATACATGGTCGTTTAAAAAAAAAAAAACGCCTTACTATACATGGTCGTTTAAAAAAAAAACGCCTTATTATACATGGCCGTTAAAAAAAAAGCCTTACTATACATGGTCTTTTTAAAAAAAAAAAAAAAAACGCCTTACTATACCTGGTTGTTTAAAGAAAAACGCCTTACTATACATGGTCGTTTAAAAAAAAAAAAAAAACGCCTTACTACACATGGTCGTTTAAAAAAAAAAAAAAAAAACCCTTACTATACATGGTTGTTTAAAAAAATGCCTTACTATACATGGTCGTTTAAAAAAATGCCTTACTATACATGGCCGTTAAAAAAAAAAAAAAAAAAAAAAAAAAAAAAAAAAAAAACGCCTTACTATACATGGTCATTTAAAAAAAAAAGTGCCTTACTATACATGGCCGTTTAAAAAAAAAAAAAAAAAAAAACACGCCTTACTATACATGGTCGTTTAAAAAAAATGCATTACTATACATGGTCGTTTAAAAAAAAACAAAAAAAAACGCCTTACTATACATGGTCGTTTAAAAAAAAAAACCCGCCTTACTATACATGGCCGTTTAAAAAAAAAAAAAAAAAAAACACGCCTTACTATACATGGTCGTTTAAAAAAAAAAAACGTCTTACTATACATGGTTGTTTAAAAAAATGCCTTATTATACATGGCCGTTAAAAACAAAAAAACAAAAAAAAAACGCCTTACTATACATGGCTGTTAAAAAAAATGCCTTCCTATACATGGTCGTTTAAAAAAAAAAAAAAAAACGCCTTACTATACATGGTCGTTTAAAAAAAAAAAAACGCCTTACTATACATGGTCGTTTAAAAAAAAAAAAAAAACGCCTTACTACACATGGTCGTTTTAAAAAAAAACAAAAAAAAACCTTACTATACATGGTTGTTTAAAAAAATGCCTTACTATACATGGTCGTTTAAAAAAATGCCTTACTATACATGGCCGTTAAAAAAAAAAAAAAAAAAAAAAAAAAAACGCCTTACTATACATGGTCATTTAAAAAAAAAAGTGCCTTACTATACATGGCCGTTTAAAAAAACAAACAAAAAAAAACACGCCTTACTATACATGGTCGTTTAAAAAAAATGCATTACTATACATGGTCGTTTAAAAAAAAACAAAAAAAAACGCCTTACTATACATGGTCGTTTAAAAAAAAAAACCCGCCTTACTATACATGGTCATTTAAAAAAATGCCTTTCTATACATGGCCGTTAAAAAAAAACAAAAAAAAAAAACGCCTTACTATACATTGTCATTTAAAAAAGAAAGTGCCTTACTGGCCGTTTAAAAAAAAACAAAAAAAAAAACGCCTTACTATACATGGTCGTTTAAAAAAAATGCATTACTATACATGGTCGTTTAAAAAAAAAAAAAAAAAACGCCTTCCTATACATGGTCGTTAAAACAAAAAAAAACAAAAAAAAAAAAGATGCCTTACTATACATGGCCGTTTAAAAAAAAAAAAAAAAAAGATGCCTTACTATACATGGCCGTTTAAAAAAAACAAAAAAAAAACACGCCTTACTATACATGGTCTTTTTTTTTTAAAAACGCCTTACTAAACATGGTCGTTTAAAAAACAAAACAAAACGCCTTACTATACATGGTCGTTTAAAAAAATGCCTTACTATACAGGGTCGTTTAAAAAAAAAAAAAAAAAAACGCCTCACTATACATGGTCGTTTAAAAAAAAAAAAAAAAGCCTTACTATACATGGTTGTTTAAAAAAAAACGCCTTACTATACATGGTCGTTTAAAAAAAAACAAAAAAAAAAACGCCTTACTATACATGGTCGTTTAAAAAAAATGCCTTACTATACATGGCCGTTAAAAAAAAAAAAAAAAAAAAAAAAAAAAAAAAATGCCTTACTATACATGGTCATTTAAAAAAAAAACACAAAAAAAACACGCCTTACTATACATGGTCGTTTAAAAAAAATGCATTACTATACATGGACGTTTAAAAAAATGCTTTACTATACATGGTCGTTTAAAAAAAAAAAAATGGCTTACTATACATAGTTGTTTAAAAAAAAACGCCTTACTTTACATGGTCGTTTAAAAAACAAAACAAAAAAAAACCGCCTTACTATACATGGTCGTTAAAAAAATAAAAAATAAAAAAATAAAACGCCTTACTATACATGGTCATTTAAAAAAAAAAAGTGCCTTACTATACATGGCCGTTTAAAAAAAAAAAAAAAAAACACGTCTTACTATACATGGTCGTTTAAAAAAATGCATTACTATACATGGTCGTTTAAAAAAATGCCTTACTATACATGGTCGTTTAAAAAAACCCAAAAAAAAACGCCTTACTATACATGGTCGTTTAAAAAAAATGCATTACTATACATGGTTGTTTAAAAAAATGCCTTACTATACATGGTCGTTTAAAAAAAAACGCCTTAATATACATGGTCGTTTAAAAAAAAAAAACGCCTTACTATACATGGTCGTTTAAAAAAACAAAACAAAAAGCCTTGCTATGCATGGTCGTTTAAAAAAGAAAAAAAGCCTTATTATACATGGTTGTTTAAAAAAAAATGCCTTACTATACATGGTCATTTAAAAAAGAAAAAAAAGCCTTACTATACATGGTTGTTTAAAAAAAACGCCTTACTATACATGGTCGTTTAAAAAAGAAAACAAAAAAAAAACGCCTTACTATACATGGCTGTTTAAAAAAAAATGCCTTACTATACATGGCCGTTTAAAAAAAAACAAAAAAAAACGCCTTACTATACATGGTCGTTTAAAAAAACAAAAAAACACCTTACTATACTTGGTCGTAAAAATGCCTTACTATACATGGTCGTTTAAAAAATTGCCTTACTATACATGGTCGTTTAAAAAAAAAAAAAAAAAACCTTACTATACATGGTCGTTTAAAAAAAAAAAAAAAAACGCCTTACTATACATGGTCGTTTAAAAAAAACAAAAAACAAAAACGCCTTACTATACATGGTCGTTTAAAAAAAACAATAAACAAAAACGCCTCACTATACATGGTCTTTTTAAAAAAAAAAAAAAAACCTTACTATACATGGTCGTTTAAAATAAAAATAAAAAACGCCTTACTATACATGTTCGTTTAAAAAAATGCCTTACTATACATGGTCGTTTAAAAAAAAAAAAAAAAACGCCTTAATATACATGGTCGTTTAAAAAAAAAAACGCCTTACTATACATGGCCGTTAAAAAAAATGCCTTACTATACATGGCCGTTTAAAAAAAAACGCCTTACTATACATGGTCGTTAAACAAAAAAAAAAAAGCCTTATTATACATGGCCGATTAAAAAAAAACAAAAAAAAAACAAAACAAAAAAAACGCCTGACTATACATGGTCGTTTAAAAAAAAAAAAAAACACCTTACTATACTTGGTCGTTTAAAAAAATGCCTTACTATACATGGTCGTTTAAAAAAATGCCTTACTATACATGGTCGTTTAAAAAAAAAAAAAAAAAAAAACGCCTCACTATACATGGTCTTTTTAAAAAAAAAAAAAAACCTTACTATACATGGTCGTTTAAAAAAAAACAAAAAAACGCCTTACTATACATGGTCGTTTAAAAAAATGCCTCACTATACATGGTCTTTTTAAAAAAATGCATTACTATACATGGTCGTTTAAAAAAAAACAAAAAAAAAACAAAAGAAAAACACGCCTTACTATACATGGTCGTTTTAAAAAAATGCATTACTATACATGGTCATTTAAAAAAAAAAAATGCCTTACTATACATGGCCGTTTAAAAAAAAAAAAAAAAAAACACGCCTCACTATACATGGTCTTTTTAAAAAAAAAAAACGCCTTACTATACATGGCCGTTTAAAAAAAAAAAATGCCTTACTATACATGGCCGTTAAAAAAAAAAAAAAAAAAAAACGCCTTACTATACATGGTTGTTTAAAAAAACAAAAACAAAAAACTCCTTACTATACATGGTCGTTTAAAAAAATGCCTTACTATACATGGTCGTTTTAAAAAAAAACAAAAAACGCCTTACTATACATGGTCGTTTAAAAAAATTGCCTTACTATACATGGTCGTCTAAAAAAAACAATGCCTTACTATACATGGCCATTTAAAAAAGAAAAAAAACAAAAAAACAAAAACGCCTTACTATACATGGTCGTTTAAAAAAAAAATGCCTTACTATACATGGCCGTTTAAAAAAAAAAAAAAAAACACGCCTTACTATACATGATCTTTTTTTTTTTTAAAAACGCCTTACTATACATGGTCGTTTAAAAAAATGCCTTACTATACGTGGTCGTTTAAAAAAAAAAAAAAAAAAACGCCTCACTATACATGGTCTTTTTAAAAAAAAAAAAAAAACGCCTTACTATACATGGTCGTTTAAAAAAAAAAAAAAAAAAAACGCCTTACTATACATGGTCATTTAAAAAAAAAAGTGCCTTACTATACATGGCCGTTTAAAAAAAAACACAAAAAAAACACGCCTTACTATACATGGTCGTTTAAAGAAAAAACGCCTTACTATACATGGTCGTTTAAAAAAAAAAAAAAGCCTTATTATACATGGCCGTTTAAAAAAAAAAAAAAAACACGCCTTACTATACATGGTCTTTTTTTTTAAAAAACGCCTTACTATACATGGTCGTTTAAAAAAAAACAAAAAATAACGCCTCACTATACATGGTCTTTATTAAAAAAAAAAAACGCCTTACTATACATGGTTGTTTAAAAAAAAACGCCTTACTATACATGGTCGTTTAAAAAACAAACAAAAAAAACGCCTTACTATACATGGTCATTTAAAAAAATGCCTTACTATACATGGCCGTTTAAAAAAAATGCATTACTATACATGGTCGTTTAAAAAAAAAAACGCCTTACTATACATGGTCGTTTAAAAAAAAAAAAAAACGCCTTACTATACATGGTCGTTTAAAAAAAAAAAAAAAAACGCCTTACTATACATGGCCGTTAAAAAAAAAAAAATGCCTTACTATACATGGTCGTTTAAAAAAAAAAATGCCTTACTATACATGGCCGTTTAAAAAAAAAACGCCTTACTATACATGGTCATTTAAAAAAAAAAAGTGCCTTACTATGCATGGCCGTTTAAAAAAAAACACAAAAAAAACACGCCTTACTATACATGGTCGTTTAAAAAAAATGCATTACTATACATGGTCGTTTAAAAAAAAAAAAAAAAAAAACGCCTTACTATACATGGTTGTTTAAAAAAAAACGCCTTACTATACATGGTCGTTTAAAAAACAAACAAAAAAAACGCCTTACTATACATGGTCATTTAAAAAAAATGCCTTACTATACATGGCCGTTTAAAAAAAAAAAAAATGCCTTACTATACATGGCCGTTTAAAAAAATGCATTACTATACATGGTCGTTTAAAAAAAAAAACGCCTTACTATACATGGTCGTTTAAAAAAAAACAAAAAACGCCTTACTATACATGGTCGTTTAAAAAAAACAAAAAAAACGCCGTACTATACATGGCCGTTAAAAAAAAAAATGCCTTACTATACATGGTCGTTTAAAAAAAAAAAAAACGCCTTACTATACATGGTCGTTTAAAAAAAAACAAAAAAAAAACGCCTTACTATACATGGTCATTTAAAAAAAAAAAGTGCCTTACTATAGATGGCCGTTTAAAAAAAAACACAAAAAAAACACGCCTTACTATACATGGTCGTTTAAAAAAAAAACGCCTTACTATACATGGTCGTTTAAAAAAAAAAAAAAGCCTTATTATACATGGCCGTTTAAAAAAAAAAAAAACACGCCTTACTATACATGGTCTTTTTTTAAAAAAAACGCCTTACTATACATGGTCGTTTAAAAAAAAACAAAAAACGCCTTACTATACATGGTCGTTTAAAAAAAATCCCTTACTATACATGGTCGTTTAAAAAAAAACAAAAAATAACGCCTCACTATACATGGTCTTTTTAAAAAAAAAAACACGCCTTACTATACATGGTTGTTTAAAAAAAAACGCCTTACTATACATGGTCGTTTAAAAAACAAACAAAAAAAACGCCTTACTATACATGGCCGTTAAAAAAAAAAAATGCCTTACTATACATGGTCGTTTAAAAAAAACAAAAAAAACGCCTTACTATACATGGCCGTTAAAAAAAAAAATGCCTTACTATACATGGTCGTTTAAAAAAAAAAATGCCTTACTATACATGGCCGTTTAAAAAAACACACAAAAAAACACGCCTTACTATACATGGTCGTTTAAAAAAAAACAAAAAACGCCTTACTATACATGGTTGTTTAAAAAAAAACGCCTTACTATACATGGTCGTTTAAAAAACAAACAAAAAAAACGCCTTACTATACATGGTCATTTAAAAAAATGCCTTACTATACATGGTCGTTTAAAAAAAAAAACGCCTTACTATACATGGTCGTTTAAAAAAAAAAAAAAAACGCCTTACTATACATGGTCGTTTAAAAAAAAAAAAAAAACGCCTTACTATACATGGCCGTTAAAAAAAAAAAATGCCTTACTATACATGGTCGTTTAAAAAAAAAAATGCCTTACTATACATGGCCGTTTAAAAAAAAAACGCCTTACTATACATGGTCATTTAAAAAAAAAAAGTGCCTTACTATACATGGCCGTTTAAAAAAAAACACAAAAAAAACACGCCTTACTATACATGGTCGTTTAAAAAAAATGCATTACTATACATGGTCGTTTTAAAAAAAAAAAAAAAAAAAAACGCCTTACTATACATGGTCGTTTAAAAAACAAACAAAAAAAACGCCTTACTATACATGGTCATTTAAAAAAATGCCTTACTATACATGGCCGTTTAAAAAAAAAAAAAAATGCCTTACTATACATGGCCGTTTAAAAAAATGCATTACTATACATGGTCGTTTAAAAAAAAAAAAAATGCCTTACTATACATGGCCGTTTAAAAAAATGCCTTACTATACATGGCCGTTTAAAAAAATGCCTTACTATACATGGCCGTTTAAAAAAATGCATTACTATACATGGTCGTTTAAAAAAAAAAAAAAAACGCCTTACTATACATGGTCGTTTAAAAAAAACAAAAAAAACGCCTTACTATACATGGCCGTTAAAAAAAAAAATGCCTTACTATACATGGTCGTTTAAAAAAAAAAAAGCCTTACTATACATGGCCGTTTAAAAAAACACACAAAAAAACACGCCTTACTATACATGGTCGTTTAAAAAAAACAAAAAAAACGCCTTACTATACATGGCCGTTAAAAAAAAAAACGGCTTACTATATATGGTCGTTTAAAAAAAAAACGCCTGACTATACATGGCCATTTAAAAAAAATAAAATAAAAAAATAAAGACCTTACTATACATGGTCGTTTAAAAAAAAATGCCTTACTATACATGGCCGTTTAAAAAAAAAAAAAAAAAACACGCCTTACTATACATGGTCTTTTTTTTTTTTTTTAAACGGCTTACTATACATGGTCGTTTAAAAAAAAAAAAAAAAAAACGCCTTACTATACATGGTCATTTAAAAAAAAAATGCCTTACTATACATGGCCGTTTAAAAAAAAAAAAAAAACACGCCTTACTATACATGGTCTTTTTTAAAAAAAACGCTGTCGTTTAAAAAAAAACAAAAAAACGCCTTACTATACATGGTCATTTAAAAAAAAAATGCCTTACTATACATGGCCGTTTAAAAAAAAAAAAAAAACACGCCTTACTATACATGGTCTTTTTTAAAAAAACGCTGTCGTTTAAAAAAAAACAAAAAAACGCCTTACTATACATGGTCGTTTAAAAAAATGCCTTACTATACGTGGTCGTTTAAAAAAATGCCTTACTATGCATATTCGTTAAAAAAAAAAAAAAAACGCCTCACTATACATGGTCTTTTTTTAAAAAAAAAACGCCTTACTATACATGGTCGTTTAAAAAAAAAAAACGTCTTACTATACATGGTTGTTTAAAAAAAATGCCTTACTATACATGGCCGTTAAAAAAAATGCCTTCCTATACATGGTCGTTTAAAAAAAAAAAAACGCCTTACTATACATGGTCGTTTAAAAAAAAAAAAACGCCTTACTATACATGGTCTTTTTAAAAAAAAAAAAAAAACGCCTTACTATACATGGTTGTTTAAAGAAAAACGCCTTACTATACATGGTCGTTTAAAAAAAAAAAAAAACGCCTTACTACACATGGTCGTTTTAAAAAAAAACAAAAAAAAACCTTACTATACATGGTTGTTTAAAAAAATGCCTTACTATACATGGTCGTTTAAAAAAATGCCTTACTATACATGGCCGTTTCAAAAAAAAAAAAAAAAAAACACGCTACTATACTTGGTCGTAAAAATGCCTTACTATACATGGTCGTTTAAAAAATTGCCTTACTATACATGGTCGTTTAAAAAAAAAACGCCTCACTATACATGGTCTTTTAAAAAAAAAAAAAAAACCTTACTATACATGGTCGTTTAAAATAAAAATAAAAAACGCCTTACTATACATGGTCGTTTAAAAAAATGCCTTACTATACATGGTCGTTTAAAAAAAAAAAAAAAAACGCCTTAATATACATGGTCGTTTAAAAAAAAAAACGCCTTACTATACATGGCCGTTAAAAAAAATGCCTTACTATACATGGCCGTTTAAAAAAAAACGCCTTACTATACATGGTCGTTAAACAAAAAAAAAAAAGCCTTATTATACATGGCCGATTAAAAAAAAACAAAAAAAAAACAAAACAAAAAAAACGCCTGACTATACATGGCCGTTAAAAAAAATGCCTTACTATACATGGTCGTTTAAAAAAATGCCTTACTATACATGGTCGTTTAAAAAAAAAAAAAATGCCTTACTATACATGGTCGTTTAAAAAAAAAAAAAACACCTTACTATACTTGGTCGTTTAAAAAAATGCCTTACTATACATGGTCGTTTAAAAAAATGCCTTACTATACATGGTCGTTTAAAAAAAAACAAAAAAAAAACGCCTCACTATACATGGTCTTTTTAAAAATAAAAAAAAACCTTACTATACATGGTCGTTTAAAAAAAAACAAAAAAACGCCTTACTATACATGGTCGTTTAAAAAAATGCCTCACTATACATGGTCTTTTTAAAAAAATGCATTACTATACATGGTCGTTTAAAAAAAAACAAAAAAAAAACAAAAAAAAAACACGCCTTACTATACATGGTCGTTTTAAAAAAATGCATTACTATACATGGTCATTTAAAAAAAAAAATGCCTTACTATACATGGCCGTTTAAAAAAAACAAAAAAAAAACACGCCTCACTATACATGGTCTTTTTAAAAAAAAAAACGCCTTACTATACATGGCCGTTTTAAAAAAAAAAAAATGCCTTACTATACATGGCCGTTAAAAAAAAAAACAAAAAAAAACGCCTTACTATACATGGTTGTTTAAAAAAACAAAAACAAAAAACTCCTTACTATACATGGTCGTTTAAAAAAATGCCTTACTATACATGGTCGTTTTAAAAAAAAACAAAAAACGCCTTACTATACATGGTCGTTTAAAAAAATTGCCTTACTATACATGGTCGTCTAAGAAAAACAATGCCTTACTATACATGGCCATTTAAAAAAAAAAAAAAACACGCCTTACTATACATGGTCTTTTTTTTTAAAAACCGCCTTACTATACATGGTCGTTTAAAAAAAAACAAAAAACGCCTTACTATACATGGTCGTTTAAAAAAATCCCTTACTATACATGGTCGTTTAAAAAAAAACAAAAAATAACGCCTCACTATACATGGTCTTTTTAAAAAAAAAAAACGCCTTACTATACATGGTTGTTTAAAAAAAAACGCCTTACTATACATGGTCGTTTAAAAAACAAACAAAAAATAACGCCTCACTATACATGGTCTTTTAAAAAAAAAAAAAACGCCTTACTATACATGGTTGTTTAAAAAAAAACGCCTTACTATACATGGTCATTTAAAAAAATGCCTTACTATACATGGCCGTTTAAAAAAAAATAAAAATGCCTTACTATACATGGCCGTTTAAAAAAAATGCATTACTATACATGGTCGTTTAAAAAAAAAAACGCCTTACTATACATGGTCGTTTAAAAAAAAAAAAAAAACGCCTTACTATACATGGTCGTTTAAAAAAAAAAAAAAAAACGCCTTACTATACATGGCCGTTAAAAAAAAAAAAAGCCTTACTATACATGGTCGTTTAAAAACAAAAATGCCTTACTATACATGGCCGTTTAAAGGTACACTCAGTATTATACAGTGGCATCTAGTGGTGAAATAATAAATCATTCGGAAAAAAAAAACAATTGTTTGTGTTAGTAGTATGTAAAAAGATATGTTGTATCGCATAAACGTACTTTTTTAAAATATAACGGTTAGTCTAGAAATCGCAAATTATCTTACATGTCCGCGCCTCGCCTGCTAGTGTCTGCCATGTTTCGCCGCCATCTTTCTGCTACGGGTGCCGTCAAAGACAAATTTCAGCGCTCCATTTCTTAACGCGTTTTTGGAACGCACTTCCGGTTTGTATGGCGACCGCATGTCCACGAAGAAGAAGAGTTTCCGGTCCCCGAAGAGAGCATTATCAAGCATCACACTTACTTTGGGAATTTATTTTATTTCAGCGCGACAAAACAAGAGTTTATATTGTAGCCGCATTTGCCAGATGGAGAGAAATGAGGAACAGACTAGGTTTGGGACGTGCCGGTGCCTTCGACTGCTTTCTACTTGACCGGTAAGTAAGAGTACATTTGTGTTTACGTTTTGAGAGCGAGAGAAAAAGTATACACTGTACTAATTAATACGATGTTCGTACCTTTGTTTTACGATCACTGTAGCTGTTGATTAGCAACTCCGCACCACTCGAACGATTTCGTTATGTAGCTACTTGCTTTGAAAAAAAAAAAAGATTCCCGCTGGCACGTTATATTTAGAGTAAATGCGCAAGTTATTGTGTAATGTAATGTAACTGTGATTTCGGAGGTATATTTGCCCATAACTTCAATAGAGAATCTAAAGCATACTGTATTAGTGGAGGAGTTGAAAATGATTTTCGTTGTGGTTGGTGAAAATAGGGTTCTCGAAATTAATTTTCGGCAGGGAATAACTTTCTGGACTTAAATGCTGGCTGTACCGTAAGCACTGCTAGAGTCTGAACTCTCTCACTCAAGTGTGTACTGGTCCATTGTGTAATTGGGTGCACAAGAATTTACAGGCTGCCACGTTTTCCACGGAAATTCGACAAGCAAGCAGCCTTTGCATATTCTATGCAGTATGCAGTCAAGTTACTTTTATCTAGCTAATACAATGTTTTGGGCCCAAAAACTAAAGATCTTACCTCTATTTTGGGGGCTTTGTTGGAAAGTTGGTGACATATAGTAGTATCATCAATTATTCTATTTTATTTTATAATTGTGTTTTTGTTTGTGTCACACTAGATCAACAGCCAAACTTGAGGGGTTCCAGAACCATATTCTGATGTATACAAGCATTCATGCACCGTTTAAATACATCACCGACCTGCAAGAAAAAAAAATATCAAGGGGAGAGTCAGCAGCCATATTGGAATGCCCCGAATGAGGACACTTGAATGGAGGACCCCAGAAGGCTTCGGTGTTGTACCACCAGTATCTCCACCTACCATATCTGAGCTGCAACAAACTGAAGTCAGCCGACGTCTTGGTATGTCATTTACATATGGACGGCATTGCACACTACATGAACTTTTTGTGTGAAGCAATACGGAATGGTCACATGTACAAGCACCACTTGTTTTACACAGGACCTGCTGACCAGGTGTCTGAAGCCATGGAGTGACTCCTCCCTCACTTTCCTCAGCAAGCCTTTGAAGAATATGATATCATCGTTGGTGGGAACATGCCCTCACTCCATAACATGTACTTGTGCAGTCAAGGAGCATGTCAAACTTAATAAAACCAGCAAACATTGAAGTGACTTCATTTTTACTGCAGTCTGTTCACACAATCAATGGACAAGCCTTCCTTAATTTTGCCCCAATAACATCATAGAGTAGGCGAAAAGTAGTGTTACAGATCATACTGTGTTCGGGAGAGTTTGAGGAATGTTGCAATGTTAATGGGGGGCAATGTCAGCACACACACACACACACACACACAAAAAAAACCATCATGGTATTGAGTTAATCAGATATTTTAGCTGTGTACAACACATACCTGCTCTGTAACACTACTTTTGGCCCAAACCTGTATGTCTATTTTCCATATTTTGAAATGCACAGCGTATTGGTAAAATTCTGGAACAACTGCAATTCATGTAGCTCATTATATTCTAACAGCATTTTTTTTTTTTTTTAGTTAATATGTTCATTTCATGTAGACTTTTATTTTACTTTATTTTATTCATTCATTTTCATGTACTGTACCTTACATTCATTGGCCAATGAAGAATTCCTTGTCATTGCAAGCATTTATAATAATTCTCCAGGCTTTTGATGTTTTACATTTCTGGTCATGTAAAATAGTGTTAGGTTAGGTGTCGAATGAACACTGCATGTTGACGCCAAAGGAAATAGTATTTTTTTAGTTATTCAAAATGTACAAATTAACACACAACAACAATATACAAGTTATACAAACTACAACAACAAGTGTCAGACATGGACTAATTATATGCCAGGTAAAAAACCTTTGTATTGTCCTCAAGGATCTGGGAAAGTGTCACTTATTTGCTACAAGTCCACCAAGGTGCTGCAGTCTGGGATCCAGGTACAGGAAATCATGGTGGTGCTGATGTGGGATCCAGGTACAGGAAATCATGGTGGTGCTGATGTGTCAAAAAGTATTTCTTGGTGTCAGTCTATCAGCTGGACTTGGATATCTTCATGTTCCTCCATGGTCATTTCCTGTACGAGTCTCTGCAAGAAGGTAACAATTGTATGTCAGATGAGGTACCAAACAATGAACTGAAAGTCACTGAGCCAATGAAGTACATTATTACATGAGCAAGACTATTTGTGAAAGCCATGTAAATTCCTGCACATCGAAGTACAAGGAAGCTGTTGTATCTTCAATCAAAACTAATTAAGTTGCTTAGTGATATTTATTAGGTAAAATTGTTCAACATGGTGACAAATCGATATCTGAGTAAAGGGTTTCAAATGTTTTTGTAAGCAGCACTTTTCTGAGTGGTTAGTAGCAACAAGACACGGGGGGGTTACGAGTCTGAGTTGCAGATGTGTCGTTCAGTTAACACCATTATTTTTGCACGATATACTAAACATATCAGCAAACTATGTAATCTAAATACCACATATTCCAAGCAAAGGTATGTTTTGAGCCATTCACATGCATGCTCGAATGGAATTATTTTTCCATGATGACATAATTGTACGTTACGAGGCACCGCGTTCTCTTCCTCGTCGTCTCTCTCGCCCCCTTTGAGATGGTCCACATGTCTATAAAACGTATAACATAACTGTGTGTTCTCTGTTGCATGGTTTAGTTACACTAACAAATATGAACATAGATAGCCATTATCATTAGCTGACGTACAGTATTTCCAAACAATGCCGACAAAAATATTAATTCTGAAATTAAATGACTAAATCACAATTATTAGGGATCTGTACAGTATGTCTAACAAATGCAATTCACTTACGTCATCACTCGAGGGAATACCAGAAGTTGTTTGCGTTCTGTTCCGGTGAAATTGGTGGTAGGCTGTTGAAGTAGGGTCTCTCTGGGACGCCGTAGTTCGTGTGCTTAAAATCATTGCATTATCTTGTTTGACCGATAGATGGCGGTCGTGAGCTACACACTGGGGCTTTAAAAAAAAAAACGCCTTACTATACATGGTCATTTAAAAAAAAAAAGTGCCTTACTATACATGGCCGTTTAAAAAAAAACACAAAAAAAACACGCCTTACTATACATGGTCGTTTAAAAAAAATGCATTACTATACATGGTCGTTTAAAAAAAAACAAAAAAAAACGCCTTACTATACATGGTCGTTAAAAAAAAAAAAAAAAAAAAAAAAAGAAAGATGCCTTACTATACATGGTCGTTTAAAAAAAATGCATTACTATACATGGTCGTTTAAAAAAAAAAAAAAAAAAACGCCTTACTATACATGGTTGTTTAAAAAAAAACGCCTTACTATACATGGTCATTTAAAAAAATGCCTTACTATACATGGCCGTTTAAAAAAAAAAAAAATGCCTTACTATACATGGCCGTTTAAAAAAATGCATTACTATACATGGTCGTTTAAAAAAAAAAACGCCTTACTATACATGGTCGTTTAAAAAAAAAAAAAAAACGCCTTACTATACATGGTCGTTTAAAAAAAAAACGCCTTACTATACATGGCCGTTAAAAAAAACTAAAAAAAACGCCTTACTATACATGGCCGTTAAAAAAAAAAAAAAAACGGCTTACTACATATGGTCGTTTAAAAAAAAAAAAACGCCTTACTATACATGGCCGTTAAAAAAAATGCCTTACTATACATGGCCGTTTAAAAAAAAAAAAAAAACACGCCTTACTATACATGGTCTTTTTTTTTTTTTTAAACGGCTTACTATACATGGTCGTTTAAAAAAAAAACAAAAAAAAACGCCTTACTATACATGGTCATTTAAAAAAAAAATGCCTTACTATACATGGCCGTTTAAAAAAAAAAAAAAAACACGCCTTACTATACATGGTCTTTTTTAAAAAAAACGCTGTCGTTTAAAAAAAAACAAAAAAACGCCTTACTATACATGGTCATTTAAAAAAAAAATGCCTTACTATACATGGCAGTTTAAAAAAAAAAAAAAAAACACGCCTTACTATACATGGTCTTTTTAAAAAAAACGCTGTCGTTTAAAAAAAAACAAAAAAACGCCTTACTATACATGGTCGTTTAAAAAAATGCCTTACTATACGTGGTCGTTTAAAAAAATGCCTTACTATGCATATTCGTTTAAAAAAAAAAAAAAAACGCCTCACTATACATGGTCTTTTTTAAAAAAAAAAACGCCTTACTATACATGGTCGTTTAAAAAAAAAAAACGTCTTACTATACATGGTTGTTTAAAAAAATGCCTTACTATACATGGCCGTTAAAAACAAAAAAACAAAAAAAAAACGCCTTACTATACATGGCTGTTAAAAAAAATGCCTTCCTATACATGGTCGTTTAAAAAAAAAAAAAAAAAACGCCTTACTATACATGGTCGTTTAAAAAAAAAAAAACGCCTTACTATACATGGTCGTTTAAAAAAAAAAACGCCTTATTATACATGGCCGTTAAAAAAAAAGCCTTACTATACATGGTCTTTTTAAAAAAAAAAAAAAAAACGCCTTACTATACCTGGTTGTTTAAAGAAAAACGCCTTACTATACATGGTCGTTTAAAAAAAAAAAAAAAACGCCTTACTACACATGGTCGTTTAAAAAAAAAAAAAAAAAAACCCTTACTATACATGGTTGTTTAAAAAAATGCCTTACTATACATGGTCGTTTAAAAAAATGCCTTACTATACATGGCCGTTAAAAAAAAAAAAAAAAAAAAAAAAAAAAAAAAAAACGCCTTACTATACATGGTCATTTAAAAAAAAAAGTGCCTTACTATACATGGCCGTTTAAAAAAAAAAAAAAAAAAAAACACGCCTTACTATACATGGTCGTTTAAAAAAAATGCATTACTATACATGGTCGTTTAAAAAAAAACAAAAAAAAACGCCTTACTATACATGGTCGTTTAAAAAAAAAAACCCGCCTTACTATACATGGCCGTTTAAAAAAAAAAAACGTCTTACTATACATGGTTGTTTAAAAAAAATGCCTTATTATACATGGCCGTTAAAAACAAAAAAACAAAAAAAAAACGCCTTACTATACATGGCTGTTAAAAAAAATGCCTTCCTATACATGGTCGTTTAAAAAAAAAAAAAAAAACGCCTTACTATACATGGTCGTTTAAAAAAAAAAAAACGCCTTACTATACATGGTCGTTTAAAAAAAAAAAAAAAACGCCTTACTACACATGGTCGTTTTAAAAAAAAACAAAAAAAAACCTTACTATACATGGTTGTTTAAAAAAAAACAAAAAAACGCCTTACTATACATGGTCGTTTAAAAAAATGCCTCACTATACATGGTCTTTTTAAAAAAATGCATTACTATACATGGTCGTTTAAAAAAAAAAAAAAAAAAAAAAAAAAAAAACACGCCTTACTATACATGGTCGTTTTAAAAAAATGCATTACTATACATGGTCATTTAAAAAAAAAAAATGCCTTACTATACATGGCCGTTTAAAAAAAACAAAAAAAAAACACGCCTCACTATACATGGTCTTTTTAAAAAAAAAAACGCCTTACTATACATGGCCGTTTTAAAAAAAAAAAAATGCCTTACTATACATGGCCGTTAAAAAAAAAAAAAAAAAAAAAACGCCTTACTATACATGGTTGTTTAAAAAAACAAAAACAAAAAACTCCTTACTATACATGGTCGTTTAAAAAAATGCCTTACTATACATGGTCGTTTTAAAAAAAAACAAAAAACGCCTTACTATACATGGTCGTTTAAAAAAATTGCCTTACTATACATGGTCGTCTAAGAAAAACAATGCCTTACTATACATGGCCATTTAAAAAAGAAAAAAAACAAAAAAACAAAAACGCCTTACTATACATGGTCGTTTAAAAAAAAAATGCCTTACTATACATGGCCGTTTAAAAAAAACACAAAAAAAACACGCCTTACTATACATGGTCGTTTAAAAAAAAAAAAAACGCCTTACTATACATGGTCGTTTAAAAAAAAAAACGCCTTACTATACATGGTCGTTTAAAAAAAAAAAAAAAGCCTTATTATACATGGCCGTTTAAAAAAAAAAAAAAACACGCCTTACTATACATGGTCTTTTTTTTTAAAAACCGCCTTACTATACATGGTCTTTTTTAAAAAAAACGCTGTCGTTTAAAAAAAAACAAAAAAACGCCTTACTATACATGGTCATTTAAAAAAAAAATGCCTTACTATACATGGCAGTTTAAAAAAAAAAAAAAAACACGCCTTACTATACATGGTCTTTTTTAAAAAAACGCTGTCGTTTAAAAAAAAACAAAAAAACGCCTTACTATACATGGTCGTTTAAAAAAATGCCTTACTATACGTGGTCGTTTAAAAAAATGCCTTACTATGCATATTCGTTTAAAAAAAAAAAAAAAACGCCTCACTATACATGGTCTTTTTTAAAAAAAAAAACGCCTTACTATACATGGTCGTTTAAAAAAAAAAAACGTCTTACTATACATGGTTGTTTAAAAAAATGCCTTACTATACATGGCCGTTAAAAACAAAAAAACAAAAAAAAAACGCCTTACTATACATGGCTGTTAAAAAAAATGCCTTCCTATACATGGTCGTTTAAAAAAAAAAAAAAAAACGCCTTACTATACATGGTCGTTTAAAAAAAAAAAAACGCCTTACTATACATGGTCGTTTAAAAAAAAAACGCCTTATTATACATGGCCGTTAAAAAAAAAGCCTTACTATACATGGTCTTTTTTAAAAAAAAAAAAAAAACGCCTTACTATACCTGGTTGTTTAAAGAAAAACGCCTTACTATACATGGTCGTTTAAAAAAAAAAAAAAAACGCCTTACTACACATGGTCGTTTTAAAAAAAAACAAAAAAAAACCTTACTATACATGGTTGTTTAAAAAAATGCCTTACTATACATGGTCGTTTAAAAAAATGCCTTACTATACATGGCCGTTAAAAAAAAAAAAAAAAAAAAAAAAAAAACCGCCTTACTATACATGGTCATTTAAAAAAAAAAGTGCCTTACTATACATGGCCGTTTAAAAAAAAAAAAAAAAAAAAACACGCCTTACTATACATGGTCGTTTAAAAAAAATGCATTACTATACATGGTCGTTTAAAAAAAAACAAAAAAAAACGCCTTACTATACATGGTCGTTTAAAAAAAAAAACCCGCCTTACTATACATGGTCATTTAAAAAAATGCCTTTCTATACATGGCCGTTAAAAAAAAAAAAAAAAAAAACGCCTTACTATACATGGTCGTTTAAAAAAAATGCATTACTATACATGGTCGTTTAAAAAAAAACAAAAAAAAACGCCTTACTATACATGGTCGTTAAAAAAAAAAAAAAAAAAAAAAAAAAAAGATGCCTTACTATACATGGCCGTTTAAAAAAAAAAAAAAAAAAGATGCCTTACTATACATGGCCGTTTAAAAAAAACAAAAAAAAAACACGCCTTACTATACATGGTCTTTTTTTTTTAAAAACGCCTTACTAAACATGGTCGTTTAAAAAACAAAACAAAACGCCTTACTATACATGGTCGTTTAAAAAAATGCCTTACTATACAGGGTCGTTTAAAAAAAAAAACAAAAAACGCCTCACTATACATGGTCGTTTAAAAAAAAAAAAAAAAGCCTTACTATACATGGTTGTTTAAAAAAAAACGCCTTACTATACATGGTCGTTTAAAAAAAAACAAAAAAAAAACGCCTAACTATACATGGTCGTTTAAAAAAAATGCCTTACTATACATGGCCGTTAAAAAAAAAAAAAAAAAAAAAAAAAAAAAAAAAAATGCCTTACTATACATGGTCATTTAAAAAAAAAAACACAAAAAAAACACGCCTTACTATACATGGTCGTTTAAAAAAAATGCATTACTATACATGGACGTTTAAAAAAATGCTTTACTATACATGGTCGTTTAAAAAAAAAAAAATGGCTTACTATACATAGTTGTTTAAAAAAAAACGCCTTACTTTACATGGTCGTTTAAAAAACAAAACAAAAAAAAACCGCCTTACTATACATGGTCGTTAAAAAAATAAAAAACAAAAAAATAAAACGCCTTACTATACATGGTCATTTAAAAAAAAAAAAGTGCCTTACTATACATGGCCGTTTAAAAAAAAAAAAAAAAAACACGTCTTACTATACATGGTCGTTTAAAAAAATGCATTACTATACATGGTCGTTTAAAAAAATGCCTTACTATACATGGTCGTTTAAAAAAAAACAAAAAAAAACGCCTTACTATACATGGTCGTTTAAAAAAAATGCATTACTATACATGGTTGTTTAAAAAAATGCCTTACTATACATGGTCGTTTAAAAAAAAACGCCTTAATATACATGGTCGTTTAAAAAAAAAAAACGCCTTACTATACATGGTCGTTTAAAAAAACAAAACAAAAAGCCTTGCTATGCATGGTCGTTTAAAAAAGAAAAAAAGCCTTATTATACATGGTTGTTTAAAAAAAAATGCCTTACTATACATGGTCATTTACAAAAGAAAAAAAAGCCTTACTATACATGGTTGTTTAAAAAAAAACGCCTTACTATACATGGTCGTTTAAAAAAGAAAACAAAAAAAAACGCCTTACTATACATGGCTGTTTAAAAAAAAATGCCTTACTATACATGGCCGTTTAAAAAAAAACAAAAAAAAACGCCTTACTATACATGGTCGTTTAAAAAAACAAAAAAACACCTTACTATACTTGGTCGTAAAAATGCCTTACTATACATGGTCGTTTAAAAAATTGCCTTACTATACATGGTCGTTTAAAAAAAAAAAAAAAAAACCTTACTATACATGGTCGTTTAAAAAAAAAAAAAAAAACGCCTTACTATACATGGTCGTTTAAAAAAAACAAAAAACAAAAACGCCTTACTATACATGGTCGTTTAAAAAAAACAATAAACAAAAACGCCTCACTATACATGGTCTTTTTAAAAAAAAAAAAAAAACCTTACTATACATGGTCGTTTAAAATAAAAATAAAAAACGCCTTACTATACATGTTCGTTTAAAAAAATGCCTTACTATACATGGTCGTTTAAAAAAAAAAAAAAAAACGCCTTAATATACATGGTCGTTTAAAAAAAAAAACGCCTTACTATACATGGCCGTTAAAAAAAATGCCTTACTATACATGGCCGTTTAAAAAAAAACGCCTTACTATACATGGTCGTTAAACAAAAAAAAAAAAGCCTTATTATACATGGCCGATTAAAAAAAAACAAAAAAAAAACAAAACAAAAAAAACGCCTGACTATACATGGTCATTTAAAAAAAAAAATGCCTTACTATACATGGTCGTTTAAAAAAAAAAAAAACACCTTACTATACTTGGTCGTTTAAAAAAATGCCTTACTATACATGGTCGTTTAAAAAAATGCCTTACTATACATGGTCGTTTAAAAAAAAAAAAAAAAAAAAACGCCTCACTATACATGGTCTTTTTAAAAAAAAAAAAAAAACCTTACTATACATGGTCGTTTAAAAAAAAACAAAAAAACGCCTTACTATACATGGTCGTTTAAAAAAATGCCTCACTATACATGGTCTTTTTAAAAAAATGCATTACTATACATGGTCGTTTAAAAAAAAACAAAAAAAAACCAAAAGAAAAACACGCCTTACTATACATGGTCGTTTTAAAAAAATGCATTACTATACATGGTCATTTAAAAAAAAAAAATGCCTTACTATACATGGCCGTTTAAAAAAAAAAAAAAAAAAACACGCCTCACTATACATGGTCTTTTTAAAAAAAAAAAACGCCTTACTATACATGGCCGTTTAAAAAAAAAAAATGCCTTACTATACATGGCCGTTAAAAAAAAAAAAAAAAAAAAACGCCTTACTATACATGGTTGTTTAAAAAAACAAAAACAAAAAACTCCTTACTATACATGGTCGTTTAAAAAAATGCCTTACTATACATGGTCGTTTTAAAAAAAAACAAAAAACGCCTTACTATACATGGTCGTTTAAAAAAATTGCCTTACTATACATGGTCGTCTAAAAAAAACAATGCCTTACTATACATGGCCATTTAAAAAAGAAAAAAAACAAAAAAACAAAAACGCCTTACTATACATGGTCGTTTAAAAAAAAAATGCCTTACTATACATGGCCGTTTAAAAAAAAAAAAAAAAACACGCCTTACTATACATGATCTTTTTTTTTTAAAAAAACGCCTTACTATACATGGTCGTTTAAAAAAAAAAAAAAAAAAAACGCCTCACTATACATGGTCTTTTTAAAAAAAAAAAAAAAACGCCTTACTATACATGGTCGTTTAAAAAAAAACAAAAAAAAAACGCCTTACTATACATGGTCATTTAAAAAAAAAAGTGCCTTACTATACATGGCCGTTTAAAAAAAAACACAAAAAAAACACGCCTTACTATACATGGTCGTTTAAAGAAAAAACGCCTTACTATACATGGTCGTTTAAAAAAAAAAAAAAAGCCTTATTATACATGGCCGTTTAAAAAAAAAAAAAAACACGCCTTACTATACATGGTCTTTTTTTTAAAAAAACGCCTTACTATACATGGTCGTTTAAAAAAAAACAAAAAATAACGCCTCACTATACATGGTCTTTATTAAAAAAAAAAAACGCCTTACTATACATGGTTGTTTAAAAAAAAACGCCTTACTATACATGGTCGTTTAAAAAACAAACAAAAAAAACGCCTTACTATACATGGTCATTTAAAAAAATGCCTTACTATACATGGCCGTTTAAAAAAAATGCATTACTATACATGGTCGTTTAAAAAAAAAAAAAAAACGCCTTACTATACATGGTCGTTTAAAAAAAAAAAAAAAAAACGCCTTACTATACATGGCCGTTAAAAAAAAAAAAATGCCTTACTATACATGGTCGTTTAAAAAAAAAAATGCCTTACTATACATGGCCGTTTAAAAAAAAAAACGCCTTACTATACATGGTCATTTAAAAAAAAAAAGTGCCTTACTATACATGGCCGTTTAAAAAAAAACACAAAAAAAACACGCCTTACTATACATGGTCGTTTAAAAAAAATGCATTACTATACATGGTCGTTTAAAAAAAAAAAAAAAAAAAACGCCTTACTATACATGGTTGTTTAAAAAAAAACGCCTTACTATACATGGTCGTTTAAAAAACAAACAAAAAAAACGCCTTACTATACATGGTCATTTAAAAAAATGCCTTACTATACATGGCCGTTTAAAAAAAAAAAAAATGCCTTACTATACATGGCCGTTTAAAAAAATGCATTACTATACATGGTCGTTTAAAAAAAAAAAACGCCTTACTATACATGGTCGTTTAAAAAAAAACAAAAAACGCCTTACTATACATGGTCGTTTAAAAAAAACAAAAAAAACGCCGTACTATACATGGCCGTTAAAAAAAAAAATGCCTTACTATACATGGTCGTTTAAAAAAAAAAAAAACGCCTTACTATACATGGTCGTTTAAAAAAAAACAAAAAAAAAACGCCTTACTATACATGGTCATTTAAAAAAAAAAAGTGCCTTACTATAGATGGCCGTTTAAAAAAAAACACAAAAAAAACACGCCTTACTATACATGGTCGTTTAAAAAAAAAACGCCTTACTATACATGGTCGTTTAAAAAAAAAAAAAAGCCTTATTATACATGGCCGTTTAAAAAAAAAAAAAACACGCCTTACTATACATGGTCTTTTTTTTAAAAAAACGCCTTACTATACATGGTCGTTTAAAAAAAAAAAAAAAACGCCTTACTATACATGGTCGTTTAAAAAAAATCCCTTACTATACATGGTCGTTTAAAAAAAAACAAAAAATAACGCCTCACTATACATGGTCTTTTTAAAAAAAAAAAACGCCTTACTATACATGGTTGTTTAAAAAAAAACGCCTTACTATACATGGTCGTTTAAAAAACAAACAAAAAAAACGCCTTACTATACATGGTCATTTAAAAAAATGCCTTACTATACATGGTCGTTTAAAAAAAAAAACGCCTTACTATACATGGTCGTTTAAAAAAAAAAAAAAACGCCTTACTATACATGGTCGTTTAAAAAAAAAAAAAAAAACGCCTTACTATACATGGCCGTTAAAAAAAAAAAATGCCTTACTATACATGGTCGTTTAAAAAAAAAAATGCCTTACTATACATGGCCGTTTAAAAAAAAAACGCCTTACTATACATGGTCATTTAAAAAAAAAAAGTGCCTTACTATACATGGCCGTTTAAAAAAAAACACAAAAAAAACACGCCTTACTATACATGGTCGTTTAAAAAAAATGCATTACTATACATGGTCGTTTAAAAAAAAAAAAAAAAAAAAAACGCCTTACTATACATGGTTGTTTAAAAAAAAACGCCTTACTATACATGGTCGTTTAAAAAACAAACAAAAAAAACGCCTTACTATACATGGTCATTTAAAAAAATGCCTTACTATACATGGCCGTTTAAAAAAAAAAAAAATGCCTTACTATACATGGCCGTTTAAAAAAATGCATTACTATACATGGTCGTTTAAAAAAAAAAAAAATGCCTTACTATACATGGCCGTTTAAAAAAATGCCTTACTATACATGGCCGTTTAAAAAAATGCATTACTATACATGGTCGTTTAAAAAAAAAAAAAAAACGCCTTACAAAACATGGTCGTTTAAAAAAAACAAAAAAAACGCCTTACTATACATGGCCGTTAAAAAAAAAAATGCCTTACTATACATGGTCGTTTAAAAAAAAAAATGCCTTACTATACATGGCCGTTTAAAAAAACACACAAAAAAACACGCCTTACTATACATGGTCGTTTAAAAAAAACAAAAAAAACGCCTTACTATACATGGCCGTTAAAAAAAAAAACGGCTTACTATATATGGTCGTTTAAAAAAAAAACGCCTGACTATACATGGCCATTTAAAAAAAATAAAATAAAAAAATAAAGACCTTACTATACATGGTCGTTTAAAAAAAAATGCCTTACTATACATGGCCGTTTAAAAAAAAAAAAAAAAAACACGCCTTACTATACATGGTCTTTTTTTTTTTTTTTAAACGGCTTACTATACATGGTCGTTTAAAAAAAAAAAAAAAAAAAACGCCTTACTATACATGGTCATTTAAAAAAAAAATGCCTTACTATACATGGCCGTTTAAAAAAAAAAAAAAAACACGCCTTACTATACATGGTCTTTTTTTAAAAAAACGCTGTCGTTTAAAAAAAAACAAAAAAACGCCTTACTATACATGGTCATTTAAAAAAAAAATGCCTTACTATACATGGCCGTTTAAAAAAAAAAAAAAAACACGCCTTACTATACATGGTCTTTTTTAAAAAAACGCTGTCGTTTAAAAAAAAACAAAAAAACGCCTTACTATACATGGTCGTTTAAAAAAATGCCTTACTATACGTGGTCGTTTAAAAAAATGCCTTACTATGCATATTCGTTTAAAAAAAAAAAAAAACGCCTCACTATACATGGTCTTTTTTTTAAAAAAAAACGCCTTACTATACATGGTCGTTTAAAAAAAAAAAACGTCTTACTATACATGGTTGTTTAAAAAAAATGCCTTACTATACATGGCCGTTAAAAAAAATGCCTTCCTATATATGGTCGTTTAAAAAAAAAAAAACGCCTTACTATACATGGTCGTTTAAAAAAAAAAAAACGCCTTACTATACATGGTCTTTTTTAAAAAAAAAAAAAAAAACGCCTTACTATACATGGTTGTTTAAAGAAAAACGCCTTACTATACATGGTCGTTTAAAAAAAAAAAAAAACGCCTTACTACACATGGTCGTTTTAAAAAAAAACAAAAAAAACCCTTACTATACATGGTTGTTTAAAAAAATGCCTTACTATACATGGTCGTTTAAAAAAATGCCTTACTATACATGGCCGTTTCAAAAAAAAAAAAAAAACACGCCTTACTATACATGGTCGTTTAAAAAAAATGCATTACTATACATGGTCGTTTTAAAAAAAAACAAAAAAAAACGCCTTACTATACATGGTCGTTTAAAAAAAAAAACCCGCCTTACTATACATGGTCATTTAAAAAAATGCCTTTCTATACATGGCCGTTTAAAAAAAATGCCTTACTATACATGGCCGTTAAAAAAAAAAAAAAAAAAAACGCCTTACTATACATTGTCATTTAAAAAAGAAAGTGCCTTACTGGCCGTTTAAAAAAAAACAAAAAAAAAACGCCTTACTATACATGGTCGTTTAAAAAAAATGCATTACTATACATGGTCGTTTAAAAAAAAAAAACGTCTTACTATACATGGTTGTTTAAAAAAATGCCTTACTATACATGGCCGTTAAAAACAAAAAAACAAAAAAAAAACGCCTTACTATACATGGCTGTTAAAAAAAATGCCTTCCTATACATGGTCGTTTAAAAAAAAAAAAAAAAACGCCTTACTATACATGGTCGTTTAAAAAAAAAAAAACGCCTTACTATACATGGTCGTTTAAAAAAAAAACGCCTTATTATACATGGCCGTTAAAAAAAAAGCCTTACTATACATGGTCTTTTTAAAAAAAAAAAAAAAACGCCTTACTATACATGGTTGTTTAAAGAAAAACGCCTTACTATACATGGTCGTTTAAAAAAAAAAAAAAAACGCCTTACTACACATGGTCGTTTTAAAAAAAAACAAAAAAAACCCTTACTATACATGGTTGTTTAAAAAAATGCCTTACTATACATGGTCGTTTAAAAAAACGCCTTACTATACATGGTCGTTTAAAAAAAAAAAAAAAACGCCTTACTACACATGGTCGTTTTAAAAAAAAACAAAAAAAAACCCTTACTATACATGGTTGTTTAAAAAAATGCCTTACTATACATGGTCGTTTAAAAAAATGCCTTACTATACATGGCCGTTAAAAAAAAAAAAAAAAAAAAAAAAAAAAAAAAAAAAAACGCCTTACTATACATGGTCATTTAAAAAAAAAAAGTGCCTTACTATACATGGCCGTTAAAAAAAAACAAAAAAAAACACGCCTTACTATACATGGTCGTTTAAAAAAAATGCATTACTATACATGGTCGTTTAAAAAAAAACAAAAAAAAACGCCTTACTATACATGGTCGTTTAAAAAAAAAAACCCGCCTTACTATACATGGTCATTTAAAAAAATGCCTTTCTATACATGGCCGTTTAAAAAAAATGCCTTACTATACATGGCCGTTAAAAAAAAACAAAAAAAAAACGCCTTACTATACATTGTCATTTAAAAAAGAAAGTGCCTTACTGGCCGTTTAAAAAAAAACAAAAAAAAAACGCCTTACTATACATGGTCGTTTAAAAAAAATGCATTACTATACATGGTCGTTTAAAAAAAAACAAAAAAAAAACGCCTTACTATACATGGTCGTTTAAAAAAATGCCTTACTATACATGGTCGTTTAAAAAAAAAAAAAAAAAAAAATACTACACATGGTCGTTTATAAAAACAAACAAAGAAATAAAAAACGCCTTACTATATATATAGTCGTTTAAAAAAAAAAAAATCCTGACTATACATGGCCGTTTAAAAAAAAACATACTATGCATGGTTGTTTAAAAAAATAAAAATAAACACCTCACTATACATGGTCATTTTAAAAAAATGCCTTACTATACATGGTCGTTTAAAAAAAAAAAAAAAAAAAAATACTACACATGGTCGTTTATAAAAACAAACAAAGAAATAAAAAACGCCTTACTATATATATATAGTCGTTTAAAAAAAAAAAAATCCTGACTATACATGGCCGTTTAAAAAAAAACATACTATGCATGATTGTTTAAAAAAAATGAACACCTTCCTATACATGGTCATTCAAAAGAAATGCCTTACTATACATGGTCGTTTTAAAAAAACAAAAAACAAAAACACACTATACATGGTCGTTTATAAAATAATAATAATAATAATAAACACCTTACTATATATAGTCGTTTAAAAACAACAACAACAAAAAGCTTTATTATACATGGCCGTTTAAAAAACACATATACTATTATCCATGGTCGTTTATAAAAAACAAAAAAACTATAAAAGCCTTACTATATATAGTCATTTAAAAAAGAACACACACATACTATCCATTGTCGCTTAAAAAAAAAAAACAGAAAAAAAACATACACTTAAGGGACAATTTGGAGCACCCAATTAACCTGTCATGCATGTCTTTGGAATGTGGGAGGAGACCAGAGAACCCAGAGAAGACCCACACAGGCAGGGGGAGAACATGCAAACTCCACCCAGAAAGGCCGGAGCCTGGACTCGAACCCAAGTCCTCAGAACTGGGAGGCGAACGTGCTCACTCACCCACCCACTATGGCCCACATGCTAATTAGAAAAATTTTTACTGTCCATGGTCGTTTAAAAAAAATGTATTACTGTACATGGCCGTTAAAAAAAAAATAAAAATGCCTTACTATACTTGATCGTTATTTATTTATTTATTTATTTATTTATTTATTCATTCATTCATTTAAAACAAACAAACAAACAAAAACACCTCACTATACATGGTTGTTTTAAAAAACCAAACAAAAAAAAAACAAAAAAAAACAAAACAAACAAACAAACAAACAAGCCTTACTGTACTGTTTTTTTTTTTAAACACCTTACTATATATGGTCATTTAAAAAAATTTAAACACCTTACTATATATGGTCATTTAAAAAATTGCCTTATCCTTTTTTTAAAAATGCCTTTCTATACATGGCCCTTTAAAAAAAAAAAAGACGCCTTACTATAGTTGGTTACTTAAAAAAATACTTTACTATACATGGCTATCTTTGAATAAATGTTTTAATATACATGGTAACATTTTTTTAAAGAAATAATAAAAGCATTACTATATATGGTCATTTACTTATTTTTTTATAATAAACATCTTAGTATACATGATTTTCTTTTTCTATAAATGCCTTATAACAAGGTCATGCTTTTAAAAATGCTTTACTACATGTGGTCATTAAAAAAGCCATAAAAAACCTTAAATCATTATGTTTTTTTAAACATACTGGTATACATTATTTAAAAAGAAAAAAAAAACACCTAACATGGTCATTTTTTTTTAATAATAATAGCCTTAATATACTTTGTCTTTTTTGTGAGAGAAAAAAAAGCCTTACTATAAATTATTTTTAAATAAATAAATAAGTAAATAAATAAATAAATAAATATATTAATTAAAAATAAATTAGTGCATGGTCGTTATTTATTTTATTATTTTTTTTAATAAAAGCTGTACTACTGTTCATGACCACCTACAAAAAAAAAGAAAAAATAATCAGCCTTACTATATACATGGTTGTTTTTTTGTTTTTGTTTTCAAGAAAAAAACAAAACAAAACACCTGACTCAGGGAATTTGACACTGTCATTGCTGCACTGCTGACGTTGAAGGCTATGCGGTTTGTGTCAAATCTGTTGGCCCTTTGGCAATTGCCTGCCTTGTATCGTGATGGTATAAGCTACGCCTCTGGCATTGACTGGATTACCAAAATTTAATGGAGTGTCCACTTAAATCATTTATGCTGGACCCGAGTGATTAGAAGCGTAAAAGAAGACGCGTTTGATGGTGGTGATGGTTCATCTTGACGCCCTCTGAGTGGTAACAAAACACACGCACACACACAAGTGCCCTCCCGAAAGGTCAAATGTCCACGGGTGCTTTCATCCCGAGATAAATGCACGCTCGTTTGTATACAGCGAGGGACACATAAAAGGTGTGATAGCGTAAACAGCACTCAATCCTCTGCCGAGGCCTTCAGCAACTTTTTGGTGAGGGTCAAAGTCAAAGCAGGACCACCGCCCGGCGTATCTCCATTTCTTTCTTTCTATTTTTTTCTTTTTTTTGGCCTAATTAGCATGCTAATGTTAGCATTCTGTTAAGTTTTGAGTGCAAAAGAAGTTGTACGAAATATATTTGTTTCAAATGATTTTGACTTCAAACAAGCTAATGTGTATCTCCATTTCATTTCTTTTTTTCTCCTAATTAGCATGCTAATGTTAGCATTCTGTTAAGTTTTGAGTGCAAAAGAAGTTGTACTAAATATATTTGTTTCAAATGTTTTTGCCTCAAAACAAGCTAATGCTAATGTGTCATTCATCTCCTTTTTCGGCCTCTCAATGTCAAGCAAGAGTTTCTTCGTTTTCCATCTTTGCGGTTGAGTTGCAGACTAATGATGGTCTCCTCATTTCCAGCGACATTAATAAGCAAAGTCGGACAAGATAAATGACGTCCACGTTGGCATGTTTGACATTTGTCAGCAACCACCTGCTCCTTTCATCCCTCCTTTAGCGTTGCGGATGATCAGATGGGATCTATCGGCAATGATGACCCCCCTCGCAGGGTCACACGAGGGTCTCATCAACATTTGTTGCTGCTCGTCACTTTTGTCGCGTTCAACGTTTATTTGGTCTTCGGCGCCAAACACATCCGAATTTCCTGGTTTGATGAGACAATAAAAAAATACGGTTAAAAAAAAAAAATGATAACAAAAGTTGCAAGAATCGTCAATACAGGCGTGAACCCGAGTAAAATAATAATTTGAAGTGGAAAAAAGTTTCACAAATAGAATTAATTTGTATAAATATGTCATCATGTGTTTGTTGTGTTGCCGTGGCGGCGTAACGCCGGCGTTGGTTAAGGTCGTCACGCTGGCTGCGCTCGGGTTTCCGATTGATTGTCTTTGGGAGGATTAGCGGTAGCAGCCGCTCTGTCTCCACCGCCGACTCGTCTCCAGTTACGCCGCATGCGCCCCGTCGTTCGAGGATGCGCTCGCTCGCTGCGTTCAGGGATGCTAACGGTGCATGCTAACTTTAGTATTTATTTTTTTATTTTTTTAAACTTTTATGGTCACATATTGAAGCACAGTTTTAATGTTTAAACCAAATAATTTTCCGACTGAAAACATTTAATTTGAAATTTAAAAAAAGTTTCAAGGGAAAAAAAAATATAAAAAAGTAAATCATCATGAGAATAAAGTAAAAAAAAAAAAAAAAAAAAAAAAAAGTTGTGATTTGACATCTATTTTTAAAATCTTTTTTATTCAATTTTTCATATAGCACCGATTTAAAAAAACAAAGCAAAACAATGGCGACATCTTGACCCGGTTTTCACGCCTATGTGGGCCACACGTCCATCTTTTGTGCCGTGTGTTTTGGGTGCCTGGCTCTTCAAGAGTTAAGCAGTCGCCCTTGATACATTCAGGAAGACGGGACCTCCAGCCCGGACCTGTCGCTCACACGCACAAACATACAGAGTGAGGGCGTGCGGTGTCATCCGTCCTCCATTTGGAGTTCAAAGTCCATGAGGACAATGCGGTGCAATTAGGAGCTTACAGGAGGATTTTGGGCTTTTCGCTGCCACCTTCTCGCACGTTAACACGCACAATTTGTGTGTGTGCACGTTTGTGTGTGTTTGTCTCTCTTTTGTAGAAATAAATCCCAAGGAAGTTGACATATATATTCATTTCATAAACATGTATGTATCACCAACTGTGTTTTAATTTTACACCAAATTGATGTAATTTCAGTTCGTTGATTTGAAGGAGCAAAAAAATAAAAATAAATTGAGTTGAGAGCTCGGTGCCCGACTTCAACTTGTAAGTCAAGGTACAACCGTCTTTCGGGAGTCCTCGACACTGTTGCCACGGAGACGGCTTCAAAAGCCTCATGTCATGTGACACTAAGCCTGGGAGGAAGTCAGCCGGCGTCAGTCGGGCTCAAAGGCCCCCCCGCCCGACTCACCAAAGCACATCCTTGTGAAAAGTCAAAATAATCGGCGTCAAGGAAGTGTGATTTAATGACATTTTTTGTGAGAAACGCTGATTCAGCAGGTCCACGTTTGCACGTAAGGTGGCCAACAAAAGAAGACGACTTGAAAGACGACTTGAGTCACCAAAGCTCGCCCTTGGGGTGAGCCTTCATCTTGGGTGGGTGCGTTGAGGCTGCTGGGGGGGTCACCTCTGTCTGTGGTGACATCAAAAAGCTTGAAGCTGCGCGCCCCTTTAAGAAGGTTGGGATCCAAAACAGCCGCAGGCCGATTGGGGAGGTGTGGACTGACAGGTGGTCAGCAGCCCCCACCCACTCCAGAAAACAGGAGGGGGCATTTAGTTGAGGTCATTTTTGGTCTATCAATTGATTTGTGATTTTTTTTTTCTTCTAAGAACTCAAATCTAAAAGCTTTGTTTTTCTGAGGGTAAAAAAAAGAAGGAATTTATTTGAGGTGAGGCATTTATTTATCATGAGAAAAATTTAGCTTATACACGTTTATACGGTCAAATATTCATACGCCGTCCTAACCGTTGTTTTTATCTTGAGTCCAATAAAGGTGGTGTCTATTTGAGGTGACGCATTTAATTATGATCAAGTTTGTTTTTGTTTTGTTTTCAACACGTTTAAATAGAGCACAAAAATGGCACCACCTGTTTTTATATTGCGCCCAAAAAAAAGGACGTGCCTATTTGAGGTGAGGCATTTAATTATGCTTAACTGATGTGTTTTTGGTTTCGACAGGACAATAATGGCAACACTTGTTTTTTTTAATTGGGAAAAAAGGGTGTGTCTATTTGAGATTAGGCGTTTAATTGTGATAATTTAATTTCAACCTAGTTGGCGCTTTCCTAAGAGGAAAAAAACGGTATCGATTTGAGATGAGGCATTTATTTGTGGTCTTTTATTTGATTTTTTTTTAACAGTCTGCCATAGATGTCAAATGCTTTCTTGAAGGCAGAAAAGGCTTCTTTTTTTTTTTTATCCTTACACAATTCTATCATAAAAGTTCATTACAATAATCTAAAAGCACCACCTGTTGTTTTTATTATTAAAGACTCGCCTATTTTCTGGGTTTGCTCATGTGACGTTCGCAAGTTGAGCCCGCCCAGCAATGTGATGTCATTTTCAGGTGACAGCAAAGTGACAAAATGGCCGCCCCAAGACGGATAAAAACAGTTGGATGTAGCTGATTAACTTATATCCCATTATTCAAGTGGGGGCTCATACAGCATATTATTGGAAAGAACATTTTTGATTGACTTCCCATGCAGTTGAAAAGAGGCCACCATTCAGTAACTTCCCTGTCATACAGTTTTCCAAAGCAGCTGAGCAAATACACGTTTATCCTTTTTGAATCGTTTTCTTTTTTGACTGTCGTCATGCTTTGATGCTCGTCACTTAAGCGTGTTTTCAAACACTGTCTAGGTTCCAACTCAAGCAGGGACAAGTTCTGTTTTCTTCCCACTTCTGGATTTTGACACACAAAAAAACCTGACGGCGGGTTCGAATGCGTGGGGGAGGATCTTTATGATTTGCATGGAGATCCCCGCCTGTCACCACCGAGGTCTCTTTTATCTTTAGAGGTGCCTTGAGTGGCTCTCCTGAGCTACTACAGAGGGTGGGTGTAGGGGGATCGGGGTGCTTTCCCTCCCGGACGCGGCCCACAATCCTCTGGGGCAAAGCCGCCGTGAATCACCTTGAGCTTAATGATTTGCAGATCCGCCGAGAGGCTTGGAACCTGCAGGGCCGGAGTTTATCTGCCGGGCTTGACCCCGTCGGATCTGGCCCTCAGATTAACCCGCGCGTGTGCAGTGTGTGCGCGGCCTTGGATAACCTCACAATAACCCCCGTTGAGACCGGCCAACACCAATAAAAGGCAATTTACAGCTGCGCCGATGCGTTCAAGGACCGTCAGTTGGCGTGGGTCTTCTCATAAAATGGCCGCCTTGCGCCCACAGGACACTTCATTAGGGACACCGCAAGGCAACAGTTGCTGCTTAAAAGGTTGCGACGCCGCAATTTGGATGCTAGTTTCTTGAGCCCGTCTATGGTGTTTTGCATTGTTTGTTAGCATTAAGCTAACAGTTGTGTGGTTGTTTTTAATGCAAAATCTGCTAAGTCACTAGGGATGTAACGATATATTATCACGATATGAAGCTCACAACACGATAATTATCATGATATTGTGGGGAGGTTGGCGATATTTA
The DNA here is from genome assembly GCF_051991245.1 of Festucalex cinctus. Taxonomy (NCBI): domain Eukaryota; kingdom Metazoa; phylum Chordata; class Actinopteri; order Syngnathiformes; family Syngnathidae; genus Festucalex; species Festucalex cinctus. Next base: position 13,432,333 of record NC_135428.1, on the reverse strand, counting down.
AAAAAGGTCACAATATTATTTTTATTTTTTTAAAGAAAGAGCATAATATCGTGCTCTTGTACATAACACCAATGCATAAAAACAACCTACAATATCTAATAACACTTCATATTGAGGCACTTACTTGCTAATGCTAGCACAAATTGAGTTCCTACACATATTGACTCGCTTCACAAACATATTATTCATCTGACCATTAACATGGATTTTAAACATAGAAGGCCAAAACATCCCAAATGAATGAAATGAGTTCTCGCCACCAGAGGGTGCTAGAACTGCACAAATGGAAATCAACCTGACATTTTGAACAGATGTGCTGCTTTTAAATATCGTGAACATGACGACGACGATATTGTGGCAGTTTTAATATCACGATATCACGATATTGCCCTTAAGTCACACCCCAAATTTTGGCTCACAAGTTAAAACGAAACAACAGGTCTTAGCTCTTATCTCAAAACATTAAGTCAGTCACATCTCAAGGCGCCGATGCAGTTGAATCTACGAGTGGCAATCATGAAGCCTTGCGCTTTTGGTGGTGGATCTGACACACGCATCAGCATTCACGTTGGATGGGGGGGGCTCAGCTCAAAGCTCTTCACACCGACAACGCGGGATCAGGACAGAATATTTGACGGCTTGATCCACCCTTTGTTTGATTGACAGTCGCAGCGGCCTTCCATTAGGGGCATATTTGATCAAAATATATACAGCGCCCCCCGAAAGAGGCGGAAGGAAGGAGGGAGGGCAGGGGGGGAAGGAGACAAGCGAGGGACTCAAAAGCTCCCATTCCAGATGAAAATCCTAAATCAGCAGCCGCGGTGCGCTGGGAGGAGAGGATTGCTTTTAATTTATTCTCCTAAGCTGGGGAATCAGGCCATCAAAAGGTGGCCGGCTATCGAGTTGCCGGCGCTAAGTGTGAGGAGGCCGGCCCGGGGGAGGGATTTAACCCTTTTGGGGTGTCACGGAGAGCAGCAGAAGCTGACATGAAGGAGTGTGGGGGAGGAGGGAAGGATAGTGGCTGTCTGTCTGTCCTCATGTTGGAGAGTCCTCCTTCAGTCCACTTTAATGGCCGAGGATCATGGAGGATTATTCAAGGGACGCCGGCCCGGCTCCTTGTTAGCATCGCAGAAAAAAACAAAAACAAAAACTGCCGACTAGGCTGTTTTTGATTAAGTTGCCTAATCAGTACATCATAAATAATAAACAGGAGATGCCCTACAATCGCGCCCTGAGGAACACCAGTGTTGATAGTGGACAGGGAAATAAACCAATTAGCCTATAATCACATGTATCAGGTTGATTTAAGACTCTAATTTGTCCAGTGGTGTGAACGCAAGCTGAAATATTTGTTTGTCCTGCAACTGACTGGCGACCAATCCAGGGTACACCCCATTTTCTCTACAAAATCATCTTACCCAAAACACAGACTTGGACACAGGCACCAGAGAATGGATGAGAGAAAATGAACCGTGCTAAAGTGCCTTGCCACTGCCTTGCAGTTGTAAGGTTCTGGGTTAGAATCTTCTCCCACATTTTCTCCCACATCCTAAAAAGTTGCCTTGAAGGCCAAAAAATGTAGGTCCTCTAGAAATCTAGAAATTGCCATTGGGGGGGGAAAAAAATGCATTGCATATCCTGGTTAATAGAACCACAAACACAAAAAATACATATACATTTTAAACAAATATTTAAAATGAGTTGATGAGTTGAATTTTACTTCCAAACAAATGTCTAAAATTTTTCTAAAAGTTAGTGTGCCAAAAGGCTACCGTGGCTTTTAAAGGGTTAATTTTGTCCACTATCAACACTAGTGTTCCTCAGGGCTCCAATGTAGGGAATCTCCTCATTTTGTTAAAATGCACAATTTAGTCTAAATTGTCCATTATGTGAGGATTACTCCTTCAATTGACTGGCGACCAGTCCAGGGTGGACACTACACATCTTGAGCTGTCAAATGGAGAATTCAGTGTTTTTCCCAGGAAAACGTTATCACTTTATTACCGTCCTGGGAAAATCGTATCTGGAGATCAGAGACACGATCACGCTCATAAGAAACTCCCCCCCCCACAAGCATTGACCCTCTTCTCCTCCTTGATCTTCTCTCCAATGTTTGCTTTATTTTATTCCATGTTTTCCCTCCACCCTCGCTCAATTTTTCGTGCAAAGAATAAAATTTCATCAGGCCGGGCTCTGGGAAACGTAGCCCTCGGATTGGCCCTTGCCCGGGACACATGCTTTGAATTTACGGAGCTTTTTCTTTTTTTGTTTTTTTCTCGGGACAGTTGGATGTTGGGATGGATGTGGGCTGGACGGGAATGGGGGAATAGCGGCTGAAACCTGGCTGTATTTCCTGGGGATTAGGCCTCAGATGGGCTGCCCTCAGAGGGGGTCTCAGGTCCCGGCCTCCCCGGATGGCTGGGAAAATGACCCCCATCTGACTCCGCCGAAACGCCAGCCTGCCCGCCCTTTGGAGTTTTTTTGCGATATGAGCCGCCGATTGAGCAATTTTTACTGTTGACTCATGTTTGGCAAATATTCAAACTATTTGATGCCACTCTCATCTGGAGTTCACTTTAAATCTAAACATAAAACAAAGGCAATTACCCATTGAGCACTTAACCACGTTACTTTGATTTGGGAAAGTCTGCTTAGATTAATGCCAACAAACAAACGTAAAATGACATGCTAAGAGTTAGCATCAATAGTTGGGATTTTAGAAGCAATGGATAATTGAAGGCAAATGTTAAAGCAACACATGGAGGCAGATATTCTTTATCTTCTATGAAAATTTACTAATTTTACCGCATTTTAATCAACTGGATTGAAGAAATAAATATTGATGCACAAAGCGCTCAATTCTTTACGTTCTATTTAAATTAATGACGCTATGTTTTCCAATTTTATAGAATGCAATTTTGTTCATTAAAAAACACTTTTACCACAAGTGTGTTACGTAGCGAGCTACCTCATCAGAAAAATGGATCTTCCGTGGACGCAACAATTTACAAAACAGGTCAGTGTTATTTAAAGTCCCAAGTGGGGAGATGACACCATGGAAGCCTGCTAGCGCTTGAGCGGCTAGCGCCTCTCGGTGGGATAGATTCCAGCCACCGGAGGCTTTAATTGGATATATTTTAGCGGCTTCAACATGTAGAGATGTGTAGCATGCTAAAGATGCAGGCGTGGCGGTATTTGAGTGACAGTTTAGCCGGTGTCGTTCCAGGATTGTGAAGCCTTATCTATCTATGCCAATATATATTTTTTTAATCATTCATGTTTGGGAGGGTTGTGGTGTCAAACTAATGACGTTCATTGTCACTTTACAGGGACTTTAATTTGCTAAAAAACGCTAAATGCAACCCATCAAGCAATTCCATATTGTTTAGATATGACAGTTACTCATGCTGGTTTCTTCCCAAATTGAAAATGTACGGATTTTGCATCTTTAGCACATTTTAAAGAGAAAAAAATGTATTGTATTGTTGGTGAATTCTGTCAGCTACGCACTAACTTCAACGGACGGCTTTAAATCAATAACCTGGCCAATTCCCAGCCACCGAAAGTTCACCAGGGGTGAAGTGAAGTCTGCTGTCATTGATTGACAGGCTTTGCATACACACACTCAAACACACCTTCGCAATTCACAAAAGGCTTCAAAAGACTTCAATATTGTGTCCAGGCGGGAAAAAAAAAATTCTTAGAGAACACTACAATGGAGTGACACTAAAATTAAATTTCAATTGGAAAAAAAAAAAAAAACTTGAAATGAAACATAAAACCCTGTTTTCCTCTTCTTCTTTTTTTTTTAATAGGTAATAACACAATATTTTGTGTGAGTTTTCAAAGATAGTTTATTATCCGAGTGCGTACAATTTGTTTATTTTTTTGCGTAGTCAGCAAATGTACATAGTAATTCTTTAGAAAATTTCCCCTCAATAATCATAAGAAAGTTGAAAATTCTTCTGTTTACATCCATCAAAACCAAATTCCAAGCGAGGAGGACCTGACCATTCCTTATCGCAGTGCGCCACCTAGCGGCCACAGCAGTTACAACACCTCCCACTTCTAAGTTCTTTTGATGCATTTGTTTTGTTTTGTTATTTGTACGGCTAAATGAGGACAAAAGACACACACACACACACACACACACAAAGAACAACGTGCGCCACGGCTAGCTTCCAAATTAAACAGTGCCTTTTTAAGATGTGCAAATTCAATATACAACATAATCAGCTATGTAATTTTCAACAAGAACTTTTCCACAAATACTCCATCTAGAAACATCGATAGAAACACGCCTTGAGAAAACAGCACTGCCCTGCAAAAAAGAAAAAACAAACAAAAAAAACAAAAACAAAACTCACCTCTCTAAATGGCAATAATGTTGATTAGGGCCAGTCAGAGTTTATATTAAATTTGACTCTTTTGGAGTGAAACTAAAAAAAAAAATTATCTACAGGGGTAAAAAGTAAACAAACACGACACGCAGCACACAAAAAAGCAAAATTAGGAATTTCCTCGACAGAAAAAAATGGCGACACGTAAAAACACAATTACGAGTGCTACATAGATGAAAACTAAGGTGAAAAGAGCTTTTTGTTTGTTTTGTTTTTTTAACCATCAATACTGCTGTTAACATGCATATACCCGTTTCAGAAAATTAAACTCTCTTTTCTTATCTACTCGACACTGCTTGCGTTAAAAAGGTCAGCTCAGTGCGAGACAATGTCTGGAAAACAAACTTTTAGGAAAAATTAAGAACCAGATAGGAAAGAATACAAACGTAATGCAAAAAACAAGTTCCCGGCCGTTTAGAAAGATTTGTCTCGTCTCGCTAGGAAACAAAAGGATTTTAGCAAAGCTTCTAACTGGCCTCCAGTTTGGCCATTTCCTGCACGTAGATGCCGATGCTCTCGCTGTCGAAGAGCACAAAGTAAACCGTCTTGATGGTGGACGACATGGTGGCCACAAAGTAGCTGGAGATGGCCTTCAGGATCACCTGGGCCGCCGTCTGCTTCGGAAAGCCGTTCCTGGAAGAACCGGCGTCAAATTAGCGCCAGGTAACTGCAACCATGGCATGGCAAAATGGAAGACATTTTTTTCGTGTGTGTGGGTCTACTCATGATAGACACGCGTACCAAATTCACGTAGAGCGAAATTGGCTTTGGCCGGGGGCAAATTTTCAAGAGCTTTGATCAATTACCCTAAAATGGCCGCTTGGAATCAATATGCCAAACTTCCTGTGTCTTTTCGGACAGAGTTTCTTGAGACTTTTTTGTGAGTCTATTCATGACACACACGCCTACCAAATTTCATGCTCTGCAGTAAAACGAGTGTTGGGGGCTCAATTTTTAGAAACTTGATGGTTGTCAGGCAAAATACAGTACAGTTCATTTTTGAAGGTCCACCGCAGACTTCCTTTAACTTTTGAGGCATGGCTTGATGAGACTTTTTTTGTGGGTCCACTCAAGATAGGCATGTCTACCAAATTTCATTTTGCTCACTGAAACTTCAGGGGCTTCATACCAAAATGGAAGACTTTTTTTTTTTTTGACCATGGCTTCTGGAGACTTTTTGTAGCTCTCCTTGCGATACCAACTGGTTAAGAAAGCGCTGAAAATGCTGATTTATTCAGCAAGGAATGTTTTTTTTTTAATTCTCTTACCTTCCGCTGCCGATAGACGGAAAGGCCACCGACTTGAGTTTCTTCTCGTCGGCCAGCGCCAGGCAGTTCTTCACCGTCTTGTCCAGCATCTCCTCGCACTTGTCGGAGCCCCATGCCGGACTGTTGCAGTGGATGACGTACTTGGCGGGAAGGCCGTAGCCGGCGGTCAACACCGCTGAGGAGCGGAGGAGGGGACAAAAGAAAATAAGACCTCTGCCAAGGTTCATTTGACAACCCTCCTAAGCCCCCAATGAAAGCAGACACTCTTGTCCTTATCTAGGATGTAGGGGAGAGCATGAGCCTTTCCTAGGCTGGACTGGTCGCCAGAGAACATATAGACAGATGACCATTCATACTATCACCCATAGACAATTTAGAATCTTGCATGCCACGATTCTAGGAGCAAGCTCTGTCCACTATCAACAATGGTGTTCCTCAGGGCGCCATTCAAGGGCATCTTTTTTTTTTTTTTTTTTTTTTTTAAACGATATATTCAAACATTTAAAAGGTTAAAATTGTGACTTGACTTACCTCCTGCCACATCCAGAGGCCCGTTCTTTTTCTTCATCTCCAGTACCGCTTCAGCTAACTCCTTGCCACCCTTCTTTTCCAGTGCAGAACCTGCGAAGGAACGCACACACACGCGGGAGTGTCACATACGGGCGGAAAAGACAGAACAAGGAATAGGAGACGACGGCGGCAGCGGCGGAGGCCATGCAAGCGGGCGGGCGTTCAGATTCCCAAGCAGGATGCTGTTAAATCATCTGACATCGTCTCTCTCGAGATCTGTGAGCTCCTGTTTGTTTCTTGCAAGAAGGGCTCTTATTTCGTTAGAGAGGCTCAGGACAAGTTCAACGTGCGACATTGAATTTGGAGCTCATGTGTACGATCAGAGAGAGATGCCACATGGGATGACATCAATATGGAATCAACACAAGATGTCACAATCTGGCGAAGCAGACAAAATGAAGCGACTGGAGCAGTGAGCACTAAAAGAAGCAAGCGGATTGGCATCAAAATTGGCATTAAATTAAAACAGAAGCCTGCACGCTCTAAGGCTGGATTTAAACTTTGCGGTTCAAGTGGCTATGGTGAAATAAATACATAAATAAACAAATAAATAAAGAATAGCCCGCAGGGTCCCTCTTGTGGTATATAAAAGAATCACGACCCAAGTACAGTTCTGTTGTAATTAACTTTTTACTGTGCGACAATATAATTGCAACGAACCATTAAGAATCTTTTGTTTTCAAACTTTTATCAATCATTTCAGATGAATTGTCAAATACGTAGTTTTTCCCCCCCCCATTTTTAGAGCTATTAGCATAGGCAATTAATTATGGTCTAAATATGCAAAATTAGAGATGTTTCAATTCGTAAATAGGCAAAATAATATAATCTGTTTGATTTGATAAAGCGGCAATTGTTTGAAGGTACTGTAACAACTATGCTAGTTATGTTAGACTGTCCCACACTATAGGTCAGCATTAAGCTATCATTAATGTTCGTATGATGCAATAATATGGTTAAAAATGTTGGTGTTGATACAGTGTATCAACAATGTTGAATAATGTTCACTTATTGCCATATATTGACCAATTCTGGAAAGTATCTTCCATGGTAAAACGTCTTCCCTGAATGGACATTAATTAAACTAGAATCGGACACTTGGACCAGCAGTGTAAATTCAGCCTCAGATTCCAATTTCCGTACGCACTTTGTGACCGCTAAGGGTGTTTGAAAGCACGATATAAATAAAGATGACTTGACTTGATCTGAATCCGGATAATTGAATTAGTGTCAAAAGGAGGAGCATTTAGCAGCAGAAGCAGCAGCAGCTTTCTGGAAGACCGCTGGGCAGCCTGGTTTTCCTTTACCTACTTCACCGCCCGTATAGAGGGCCGAGTTGGTCGGGTGAATGACAGCATCGCTCTCCACTATGGAAATGTCGGCTTGGACAACTTGCAACTACGGATGAACCACAAACAACAACACGGCGGTCAAACAACACGGCGAGCACGTCACACCACCTGGCTGATGACATCACAGGGAAACAACATGGTGGATAACCGCCTCGTTTAGTCAGAATGCCAAAATAAAAAAAATAAAAAATTCTATTCAATTTCGATTGTTGAGTGAATATTTATGTCGGTAAATTTGACATTGCAGATTCTGACTAAGCGAGGCATCCGAGTTTCTCGTCGGCAGCAGGCAGTCAACTTCCTGTCAGGCAGGAAGTTCGGATCAAGTGAGAAGATGGCCGCCTGACAGGAAGTCACCCGAAAGGTGGAGGTGCAAACATGGTTGGCGTAAAGTTTCAAAGTCCTGCTGTGGCCGCAGGAAGAAGGTGGGCGGGGTCAGGTGGGGGTGGAAGGGGTGGTGGGGGGAATCTCACCTAGGTCGTCTTTTAGCTCAAGTTCAGCATTGGTGGGGTTGATGACCCCTTCCACGTCAAAGCCAGCCAAGTTACTGACCTCGCTGTGGATGAGGTTGAGCTGCGGGGGCGAGGAGGAGGGGTGAGAGGGATGGGCCATGCCGAGGAAGAGCAAGAAGGAAGGAGGAAGGAAGCAAAGCCGTTAAAAACAAATTCACACCACCTGGGCCTCAAACGACACCTTGACTTTGACTTTTTCTAAAAAAAAAAAAAAAAAAAGATTTTACATCTAACTCATCTAACTCATCACCTGCTAATTTAATTTAATTTTGTTTTGTTTTTTGACCACATTGAATTTTTTTTAATTTGCCAATGAACCGAATTAAAAAAATATATATATTCTTTCTAAAATTTTTAAAATTAATATTTAGTACTAGTTGTGAGTAAATATTTAAACGCAACATATACAGTATGTACATTTTCATTATTATTTTTAAAAAATGGCTGTTAATTTTGTTGTTTTACATACTCCGTTCATTTGAAAATATTTTGTTAAATTGCTTAATTGTTTTGCATCATAAACTTTATTTTGCACGTCAGTCTACTGAAAAAAAAATATTGAATTGCCTTCAGATTCAACAAAATGGCGGCCAAAAACTTCTTTTCTATTTGATGAGGCAAACTACCTGACACTTCAACATAGAGACACATGATGGCACAAAAGCTCTATTTTTATATTTTACATGGCTTTGGCACAAAAACAGTGAATAGGTGAGTTTTTCAGTGAAAAAAAAACAAAAACGTGACGAATAAATGAGTACACACTGACCCTCTTGAGTTGAACCATAAACTCAGCAGTGTCCTGAGCTACCACAAGATGGAGCCAAAGCCCTGACTAACAGGCTGTTAGAAATGGCTGTCAAGGAAGTATGCTGAAGAGATACATCTCCATTGAAAGACTGAAAAAGGGCTTAGCCTGGGTCGTCATGATCTTTGCACTTTCGTTCAATTTTCCCCAAATCAAATCTATCGTTGATATAAAGTAATTCAAATGGAAAAAGTCAAGGTGTCTGTTGAACTGTTCTGTTTTTTTTGTAGCTTTGGCCACATCCTGTTGGGATATCAGGTTAATCTTGACATGCTTTTAATTTGAGATGCACTGACAGTGACGACCAATTATTACTTCTTTTTTTTTTAATTAACAATTTGAGATTTTAAAATCTAACTAGAGTGGATGCACAAAGAGCACGTGCTTTTTTGTGATGAAAAAAAATAAATAAATAAAACTTGAAAATTATTTAAATAAATGTATCTTGTATCTGCACAATGAAAAACAAATCTATTTAAAAAAAAATTAATGCATAACAGTTTGTACTTACAAAATGTATAAAAATAATCAAGTGTCTAACTTGTGTTATGTTGACAGGAATTGCACAGGTTATTGCTTATTCAAAGACAAAATGGGTTTTAATTAAAATTCTATCAATCTATTGTGTCAGCGCATCCCCAGTCATGAAAAGAGCGAGCACGTTTGTGAGGACTTCAAGTTGGCACCAAAGCAGATTATTGCACACAGCGTTGTGAAAAGAGCAATGAAATCAGTCGCTCCCCGTTGTGTCCTAATTAAAAGAAATCAAATTGCAAATGAATGATCATGCTTCAGCAGCGCAAAGGAGAAAGGGACAAATGACATCATCATCATTGCTGGAGGGTTGTGTTGTGTGGTGACTGACTTTTTGACCCAGGAAGAGGCTCTTGGTGGACAGAACGGTGAAGCTGTCCGCCGGAGAGCCCTCGGTGGTGCTGTCCGCCGACGCCGTCTTGCTGGCCTCGCCCTGTTTCTGGAAAATGGGGAAAAAAATTGTCAGCCAGAGGGCGTAGGTGGCGGGACTGGGATCCACCAGGTGGTACCTTGGCCTTGCCGGCGCCCTTCTTGCCGGCCATCTTCTTGCTGGGCGTCTTCTTGGCCGGCTTGGCTTTCTTCTCCGGGGCAGGCGAAAGGGGTGTTTCCAGCTTGCCCTTGGCGCCCCGCTTCTTGGCCAGGAGCTCGGGGTGGATGTTGGGCAGGACGCCGCCCGCCGCGATGGTCACGCCCTTCAGGAGCTGGTTTGAGAGACGGGGAAAAACGTTCATGACCATTTTTGTTACAGAACCTCAAAACCAGAATTATTAATATGACAAGAAAAAAAGGCTTGACCTATTTCAATCCGCGTGTAATGATTCTACGAGTTTAACATTTAGAAACGATATATTATTATTATTTCTAAAGATGTACCTGTATGTAGAATAATATCAGTCATTCTTGGTGGGAGATAAAGGATATATGCCTGTATTGTTATATGATTCATTGAACAATTTTCAGTAGTGAAAAGTTATTTTGTCCAGAATGAATTTCATAACTTCATTATTTTTTATGTACAATTAATACCTTGAAAAAGTAATTTTTCTACTTGCTGTCGACTGATGATATCACCTGTGCTGAGGAAGTAGGAAACGGCCAATCATGACTCACCTGTTTTCTGGGTTGGGTCAGTAAACTGAGCCATGATTGGTCATTACCTACTTCCTTAGCACAGATGATGTCATCATCAGTTGATAGCAAGTACAAAAATTACTTTTAAAAGGTATTAATTGTACATGAAAAATAATAAAGTTACCACATTAATTATAAAAATATTAACTTTTTACTTCTGAAAATGGCTCAATGAGTCAATTATCCCTTTAAGTATCACACTGTTTAAAAAAAAAAAAAAAAAAACAGGACACACATGCTATTCGTTAGCCCATCTATGCTATACAATGCTATGTCTTGCTAAGCTAGGCTATGTTTTGTACTGTTATTTTATTTTATGGCTAAACATAATGTGAAGACAAAAGCTATGTGACCGTTTCTAATACACAAGATGTAATTCTCTGCTTTACGTTTAGCTTCTTATTAAAATGTTTAACATTTTGTTCACTTAAAAAAAAAATCTGGCATATCTTTACACCCCAACTATTTTATATTAGATTAGACTAATTAGGAGTTACGATACAGACAAAAGTCTTGGGACACATTCCACTTACAGAAAGCATAAATAAATGTGGTGTATATCACACGTTTCAGTTCCTAATTATATAATAAATTAGTATTGGAATGCATTAATGATGGAAATGTGATACCTGGTTGAGTTCCTCATCATTGGCGATGGCGAGCAGGATGTGCCGCGGCGTGACGCGACCCTTCTTGTTGTCTCGGGCCGCGTTGCCCGCCAGTTCCAGAATCTCGGCTGCGTCCGAGGAAAGTCATCAATAAACAAACTGACATCAGAGTACGTCATAATTTGATCAAACCAGACAACTTTGAGAAAACTATTTAGTTGCAAACCAATCAGTTGTACCGCATCTGGCGCGTCTTGATCAATAAGAAGCTTTTTAATGCCTCCTGTATGGCATTCCTTCTTATTCGGGACTCACCGGTCAGGTACTCGAGCACAGCGGCCAGGTAGACGGGCGCGCCCACCCCGATGCGGTACTTGGGCAGGCCACGCTTGATGTAGCGCAGCATGCGGCCCACCGGGAAGATGACGCCCGCCTTGGTGGAGCGCGACGTCTTGGTCAGCTTCTTCTTGCCTCCTCGGCTCGACATGTTTCACAGCGGGTCCAGTGACGCGACTGGGGGCCTCCTGCAAAGGGGGGAGGGAACAGCGTTCAAGCAATGGAGTGCACACAAAGACTGGAAGAGTCACAGAAAGGCAAAGAAGTGAAGAGCAAAAGGTCGAGTGTTAAAGTGACTCATACAGAGTCAATTTCAATACGTTTTCTGGGATTAAATAGCTCCACGCTATACAGAGTTGAATTAACACTTTCTAAATAGTTTAACATTTTATTTGCACTGTAGCAGAGTTACTAAACAACAATATGGGAATAGAGAGGTAACACTGCTGAGATGCATTTAACAACCTGGTTAGTTTCACTCCCAGAGTGTTAAAATAATTCAATAATTGCAACAACACGCACTACATATATTAGCGTATATTATAGGTTTGATTTACTTTGATTAACTCTCTGCAGGGTTGGTTTAACACCAAATCAACTATCAAATGACGCCAACACTGACCTCCATTTAACCCAGACAGTGTTAAAAAATACACTTTTGGAATTGAGATCAACTCTGAAACGTTTAACACCAAAATTTAAACACTCCAATTTTTGCTATGTAGACTTCCATGAAAGTCTTCACAAAAAAATCCCTTTAGCGCTTTGTTAGACAACAACTTTTAACTTTTAAAGGGCCATATGATACCAAAATATGTTGTGAAGGTAGATATCCCCCCCTTAAAGCTCTTGTATCTGACAGGCAGAAATCATCAGGCTTGCCAAAGGAAATATTTCAATTTTTCTTAATTGGTGTATATATATTAGTATTTATTTACTACTGGCTAATGCCAGCAACACAGAATCACAGGCAAAAGGCACAATTTCCACCTGTCGCTATTCATACAACAGAATGTCTGTGTGAATAAAACTAAATGAGTACATTTGTGACAGTATCAACTTGAGACAACGTAATTAGTATATATATGGTTAATCAGAAATCACTATTGACAAACACGTGATGAGTAACTGACCCCCTAAAAGGTTTGCAATTGCTTCTAGATGCCACAAGAGTGGCAAAGTACTATTTATATCGTTGAAACTCCTCAACTCATTTCCTTGACATCAAGACGCCTCCAGGTGGCGCCATTTCTGAATGCAAACAATAAATAGGTGACTTTCTCAGCCAGATATATGAAGGTTCATTCATTGGTTATGTCATTCAATGGCACCTTCATGAATATTACACACGTGTCTTTATATTCGCTTTCATTTAAATAGCCAGGCTGGATGTCATCGTTCCAGTAACCCCCATGGACTTGTCATATTCTGCTACCATTCATATTCATTAGGCGTGTTGATGCAGTAATTAGCTAATATTCAAATGAAGTCTCAATGTCATCACAGTCACAAGTTTACTCATAAATATGGGAATATGCTTTGTCTTATGACTCTTAAATAAGAACAATATGGCATAATGTGCTAATAACGTGTTCTTTTCTGGCCATAAAGAGATGTTATGGCACACGTAATCGTGTGTGAACGCTCATGAAGGCTCCATTTTGGAGCGGGGAAAGCAGAGTGGAATGAAGGCAAAGGTTAGCAAGACGCTTGCTTGCATGTCCTCCAGGCGTCGTTCGGCGCCAGGTGGAGGTGGCGGTGGCCTGATTACGGCCCGCCGCGTTCGGAGAGTCGGGACGGACGCTCGGCTAGGCCGCTTCCGAACCGGGTACTGACATTCTGACACACGCGCGGTCCCATCCAAGCATTTCCGCAACATGTCAGTCGAAGCGGCGGGTACGGTTGTTGTTGTGGCCGCGGCGGCGGCGTCTCGCCGGCCCTCGTTCCCCGTGCGAGAGCTCGCCACCTCGGCCTTCGTTTGGCTTCCGCTCGGTTAAAAAAAATAAAAATAAAGAGGGAAAAATACACAACCAACCACGACGACTTATAACCACGGCTTACTTACGTGAAATAAAATAAAAAAAACAACGACAAGGGCGTCAAATGTCTCCCGGTGTGTGAAGGAAGGCTCGGCTGATTCGCTGTTGCTGGTTCCGTCGACTCCCACAATCCACAGCGAGACGAGCTGAAAGCTGCCGGCCGCACAACGACGCCACTCAGCGGGGGAGCAGCCGGCTCAACCTGCCCTATGGCACCCATGGCTTCAGTTTACTTCTTGAACCAACGCCAAAAAACAACAACCGCAAAACAAGAATAGGACACCACAAATACATTAATTGCAATGGAATTATCAAAATGTACATACAGTACTGGGGAAAATAATATGACGCATGATGCATTTTTTTTCCCCCAGTTAATCTCGAGACTGTTTCTGGTGAATTTCCATGGGAAGTTAAGATGGGGAATTTTAAACATATTTTTGTATTCACTTTTAAATAAAGTCACATTTGGTTTGTGTTAATAATTGTAACAATATCCAAACATCACAATACGATATCACAATATGAAGCTCACGATACGATAATTATCACAATACTGTGGGAAGGTTGGCGAGACAAAAAAAATAAAATAATTCACAATATTGTTTTTTTTTTAAAAAGAAGAAAAAAAAGAGCTCATCCTAAAAAAAAAAGCACAATTTGTGATTTTGTACATATCAGCAATGCATATAACAAACTGTTGAGGCACTTGAGGCACCATTAGTGTTGATTTGAAACGTAGAGGGCCAAAACATGACTTGTAAAAATTAAACTGCACTAAAAAACTAGCCACCACAGGGTGCTAAAACTGCACAAATGGAAATCAACCTTTTTTAACAGCTGCTTTTAACCCCTTGACAAATACGATATTGTGGCAGTTTTAATATCACAATATTGCCGTTATCGTGACATCCCTATAGATAATAAACAAAAACTGAATTGTACTGACATTTCCACAAAAAAAGATTGCACACCTCTCCCCCACCCACCTATATATATATATATATATATATATATATATATATATATATATATATATATATATATATATATATATATATATATATATATAACTATTAAAAGAAATATGGAAAAAAATCCACAAATCTGTAGGTGTCGAACTGTGGTTATGCAGGATTATTGCTTTGGAGGAATACAAATTAAACTTTCGTCAATTTTTATCCATCTCAGGGAGCCGCCATTTGACCAATACTGCCCTCTGCTGTTGACTGAAGTTAACTCATTCACTCCCAAAGACGTATTTATACGTTTTTTAGGTTTTTGCTTGCTAGAGTTTTTGTATGAAGGCTTTGATGCAGTTTTTGACCTGAAGTGGAAGATTAAAGCGATGGTAGTTATTAAAAAAAAAAAAAAAAGTGTGCTTCATCTGTTTCATTAATGAAAAAAACTTTAAAAAAAAGTGTAAATACGTCTTTGGGAGTGTGATGAGTTAATGTCAGAAGTAACCTCGATTGCGATCGTCACGTGACCAAACCCAGCAAATATTTTAGCGGACATTCTAGCGTAGTACGGGTTAATGACGTGATGGTTTTCCCATTTTGGTTTCATAGCATCATGTCATCAACCTTCACAATAGTCATCGCAGCATAGACGCTGTTCCGTTAACCGGTTAGCCAGGTTAGTGACAAAAGTGGCTGATTTGTCAACACTGATCAGTGGCTCACCTTTTTTTCTTTTTTTTCCCCCCAGTGGCTCACTTGGTCGCAGTGCCTTATAGCTCTACCCTCGGTTGTCATGGCAACAAAGCCAAGTGACAAATAGATATAAAGAGAAGCATGCTTGAAATCCCTATTCTTTGTGGAATAATGACAAAGGGGTTTCATTAGAACACCTGGGAACTGTTTAAAATTTCGAAAAATGACAATGTTTTATATTGGGGGGAAAAAAAACAAGTCCAAGAATGACTGCAGTGCCAGCATATGACCACTGTGGGTCACACCTGAGCAGTTGACGACAGTGGCTGAATGTTGCCTTCAGCCAATAGACTTCTTCAGGATTGTTTTGGTCGTGCAATTGCAAATATACTCATATAATCACAAATAGAAATAGAATTAACAAATAATAATAATACAGTTGATTATTAGCCCGCGACCCTTGTGAGGAATAAGCAGTCAAGAAAATGGATGGTTGGATGGATTATTAGATTTTTTTGAAATCCATAACAGTACATTTGTTCAGTACAGTTCACTTGTATTTTTACATTTGCATGTAGTCTTTTGGAACTCTTTGTCTTTTTTTTTAACGTTTATGTGCAATACATTATAATTTAATTATTAGACATTATAAGTACTTTTTTTTCCCCATTTAAAGGCAGAAAGTACATGATGTTCAGTTCAGTCTATTCCGTGTATGTCGTCACATGATAGCACACATGCAAGCAGAAAATGTCATGACCTCATATGATTGAAATTTCTTCACATTTGGCGTGTTCAGAAGCGTGTTGCCGTTAACTCGCCTTTCCTGTGCGTCACTGTGACACATCTTTCTTTTCCCATGGCACACAACATGCATGATTAATTTGCTTTGACGCAAACCATACAAATCCATTCCTTTGCACTTCGTCACAAAAATGAGTCAGGACTTTTTTTTTTTTCTTTACATAATGATAATGCATGATATAACATGATATGACAGATTGTACTCCGCCCATGTTTTTTTTCTAATTAGCACAGGTGGCAAAAGTACACATGGTCCAAGTATAGATACAGTGAATATAAAAAAAAAAAAAAAAAAGTCTACACACCCCTTAAAATATTTGTTTTTTGTGATGCCCATTTCAGATTTACACCCCCCCCCCCCCAAAAAAAAATAAAAAATAAAAAATAAATAAATAAATAAATAATCGGAGGGATGTCAAAGTAAATAACTGAGATAATGTTGTAATAGCGTGCACACCTTCTTATAAGTGAGGATGAGTCAAGAGTTAGCTAGCTTTCTCTCTTTTTTTTATTTTTTGATGACTGCTATCTTATGTTTTATGTACACTATTACCACATTATAAAATACTGTCTGGATTTGTGTCAGATATCGACAAATACCAATTATGATAACGTGTCACAGTAGAGGAACACGAGTTTCCCTCTTTTATTAACTTGCATAATTAAGATCCGTACCAACAGAATAACAGAACAAAGTATTTGTATTTCGTTACGTTCCACCACAAGTTACCTTAATTTTCATAAATTATTTAAACCAACGTAAACTACACGTCCAGTGATAAACGTGTAATGTATTGTTTGTTGGTGGCTTCGTTTCTTCAAACACATCGAGGGGAGGAAAACAAACCCGATTTGAAGATTACTAGACAGGCGCCCTTTACTTCCGGGTACCATACTGGTCAGCTGACCCGCAAGGAGCCAATCAGTGTCGCTCATCTGTCTGACAACAAAGCGCGTTTAAAGCAAGCTGGAAGCTGCCCCGACCCAGAACAACACGGCAGCCGAGCAGCACGCACGGAAGGTGAGCTACTTCAAAGCATGCAATGTCGTTTTTTAAAGAGAGTAAATATCATTAATATAGTCGTACTGTGTGTGTGTAAGTCACCTGCACTTTTGTATGTAAATTGGCGAAATATACAAGTTTGAGCTTGTTGATAGTGTCAATTTTTTATTATTATTTTTTTTTAAAGGAAAGGTGACAGTAATTTCATATCCATTTTAATCTAAACATGTACTCTAAATGCAGTCTATATATGTAAATTTTTGTGCCACTTATACAGTATATAAAGTATGCACCTTGACTTACAAGTGTAATTTCAACTGAATTTGTGTCATGTTAAACCAATTTTCCCCTCAAAAATGGTTTTATAAAATATGAGTTAGATGTGTGATGCCAACAAATTGCAATATATTTACAGTAATGTGTTATTTTTTTAGTATGACTATAACTGTACAGTATTTATTGAGTGGTATGTGTAAATATAAATGTGACTGATTGAATTCTCCACGCAAAATATTACAAACAGCTCTTGGCGGAAACTCCATCCCAATTAATGAACATATTAAAATTTCTCTGAGTATGTATGTTACGTAGTACGTCACAGTAGTGGATTCTAACATAAATGTTTAATTTTTTTTTTTCTTTTTTTTTTTTTTAAGAGCTCAGAATTGTTCATTCGGTAGTCTTACCGATTCAACGTCTTATCATCATTGCTCTTTTTTTTGTTTTTTGTTTTTTTGTTTAATATTTTTAATGTTTAATATTTTTAATGAGCTGCAATGTGCAGCGAAACACAAAAAGCAAGTGGTGATATTAAGCCTTGTCTTTCAGAATGGCCAAAACAGACCATTGTTATTTATTTATTTGTTTGCAGACATGAGGGGATCACAAACAAGCAGCAGGCAGGTAAGCACTTGTTCACATGCTCTGCCAACGTGTTGCACGCAAACACGCACGCGCACACGTGGTCTATTGTGTGTCACGCTTCTTGTCTGGACTGTCAGGTTTGTTGGGTTTCAATCGGCACTTTTTATTCTCATTGTGGAAGGGGAAAAAATACCATATGCTATTTAAAAAAAAAAAAAAAAAAAGGAAGAGAAGCGGCAATAAAACAGGCTAATATCCAGATGTCAGGGGAGTCAAGTAGGGCAAGAAACTAGTAGCATATGATTTGTGTAACCAAATGTGAGAACTAAGTCTTAATTGGAGGTTTAAGTGATTTAAGCAGTTCATTCTACAGCAATGTTTTTTGTTTTTTTTTTGGTCCCTGCAGGATGCCTCGGGAGGACTGTGGGATTCCGTGAAGAAAGCAGCAGTTGTCATCGGATCCGGAATCCTGTTCTTGGCGGCGTTCGGTAATTCGCTGACATGGTGCGACCTACTTACTTAATATCACGCTGCTCTGTTTGTTTCTAACCATGTGAGAGAGAAGAGAGAGACTTTTTAGTGTACACTGCGTGGACAAAAATATCGGGACACATTGCTGTTACATGTACTTGTATACGCTGCAGAATTGTGACCAACGCGGTATAACAGATTCCACAATATGTACGTCTACATTTCCTCTGCCCTTTTTCTAAGAACAGCAACAGACCCTTTTCCTAAGGGGGTCTCATCCATCACTGGTTAAGTCATTACTAACTGATAGTGACCCTTTCTTTTTTTCTGTTCCAGGCATCTTCAAAAATTTTGGGGAGCTTCGGGAGACTTTTGGCAAAACTTGTGGACCAAACTCTACGTGATGTTTGAGGGTCACAACGAGGCCTTATTCTACATGGGTAAGCTGCATTGGGTGGAAGAACTGGCAGGGAAAAGTATCCTTTAATCAGATGTTATCTATGGAGGAGGAGATTATCAGCATTATAAAACTAATTATGTCATGTTTGTGCGGATCATAAATTGAATTGCCCTTGATGGTATTGCGTAATAGATTAAAATTTGATACTGGCGTGTTTGAATCAACTGAAATGAACCACAGGCCTTTTTATATTGAAAATGTATGTGGTTGCTTAAGTTTTAATACAATCTAATCTCTAATTATCTAATGGGTTTTTAAAGATACATATAAATCACATAAGTCACACGGGATTTATCATAAAACGTCACCAGTGTAGTCTAATTTTAACTATCCAGCTAGAAGCAGTGCCGTCAACCAATGAAATGACTCGGACTACTTGTTGCTAAGCAGAATTGAGAAAGCTCAATATTAAATTCAGTACTAATCACATTCATAACAATAAGAGCACAATGGAGATGATCATATACATGAAATGTCGCTCTGATTTCAACGTAAACACTTCATGAATGGATTGAGACGAGCACAGCTACGTTGACCAGTGGAATGTCTCGGACCGCTTGTTGCTAGGCGGA
Source organism: Festucalex cinctus (assembly GCF_051991245.1). NCBI lineage: Eukaryota > Metazoa > Chordata > Actinopteri > Syngnathiformes > Syngnathidae > Festucalex > Festucalex cinctus. The sequence continues at coordinate 13,412,946 of NC_135428.1, read as the reverse complement.
ATTCAGAAGGCTTCAGCCTAAATCCAATACAAATCACTCCAAATAAATAACCGTATAGTGGGGATTATATATATTTATGAAGCATCTGTTTTTGCACTAATTCAAAAATTTTTTTCAATTGTTTTATGTCCGCAGGCACGATGCTCGTTCCCACGGTGGTGTTCTGGTCGTTCAACGGTCTGCTGCTATTGGTGGACACCACCGGGAGGCCATCCTTCATCACCCGCTACCGCATCCAAGCCGACAAGAACAACCCGGTAGGCCGGCGGGGGCCAATTAATTTTGCAAAAAGGCCACATGAGAAACCTCAACTTTGTTGATATTATTTTTTTAATGTATTTAGAAAAGGCATATTGTTTTGTTACAATTAGTTGTTATACCGGTAATCATCATTAAATCAAAATTTTAAAAACAATAAGTCATTAAAAAAAAAAAAAAGGAGTGCACCAACTGACAACTAATATGAACTGTTCGATTAATAAGGATACACAAAACAAACATATAGTACTGTTGTCAATTTTGCTAGTGTTTTTTTTTTTTTTTGGAATAGTTGCTAGAAGGGTCAGAAAAGTTGCTAAATATTACATGCCGCTCAGTAGGCAGGGCAGATGTCGTAGGCTTTCAATGTCTCATGTCAAGCTATTTACGGCGAATCCGATGCAACGGTCTCTCCGTTATCGGCGCTTTTTATCACTTTGAATCAGATGGAGAAAAGATACGGCAAACGTTGTGGACGGTACACTTTATGAGCACTCCTGATAAGCGCACTCAGTCACTGATGAGTCACTCTGGTTAGAAAGTTGCATGTGTAGTTTATTTTTAGCCAGCATTACAGTTATGCAACATGCTATAGTGTACATATATTGTACTTTAAGGGTATTTAAAAAAAAAAAAGGAGAGATTTTTGTAGTTAACATCGCTGGTTTATGAAGTCAGTAAATACAGGCATAAATGTGAAATTATTGTATTCAATATTTATAAATTATACTTTTGTCATAAAAGTGAAAAAATAATTTAAAGTAGAGCTGTCAGATTAATCACATCTTAGAATTTTGATGAATCACGATTAATAGCTTAATTAAAAAAGGCTTTTTTAATCACCCTTTTTTGTCTGACAAAATTAAAGTTAATTTTTCGACATTTAATGTTGAGGACTGCACACGCTCATCCTCTTTTTCTAATCAGTTAATTATAATTACTTGCATAAATTTAAAGTGGAAAAAATGACCACAATAGTTTGACATGACACAAATATTCTAAATGGCATACGCAAACATTTATTAAATGCTTTACTTTAATGTATGTAGTTATGTTTAATGCTTAAGCAAAACCTTTTGACAACCTTTAACATGCGGTCATAATTAATAGTGTGATTAATTTGCGTTAATACAGGATTAACGTGCTGATTTTTTTGTGATTAATTACTCAACGCTTTAACTTTGACAGCGCTAATTTAAACAGGTAGAAATGCATGGATCTTTAAATGAAATATTTTGTTGTAAAATGAAAATGAATTTTATAATACAAAATTCAATTTTAACTAATTTTGTTGTGCGTACTGAATGTTACTGCAAAAAAATAATTTGAAAAAAATAAAACGAGTGAAAATCAAAGAAAAATGAATACAAAATGTACATATACAAAAATATAGTATTTAAATGTTATATGAAAATATTTGATGAACATTTAAAGGCAAATTTGCACTACATTTAAATACATTAAAAAAAACAATACTAAAAAGAACTACTTTCCCTGTTGTGTGTGCATGCGTGTCAAAGTCCTGTTTGTCTCTCTAATGTTTGATTATTGCAGCTGCTGCTGCTGTTGAACATGCAGGCGAGATAACGGACAACCTCTATGATAGATGGATAACGCATGCTAGAGGTTAATCTCTAGTGTTATCAGAGTAGAGTTTACATTTATTTTCTTGCCAACACTGTGCATGTTGAACCCGCTTATCAAATCAAAACAAGTTATTTTTCTTCTCTAAATGAAGCAATATCATCACAGGATACTGTCTTGAAAGGGGGAAAACAAAAACAAAGCACACAGCCGGTGCGATAACAGTAGTGACACTCCCATTCCTACAGGGGGCGACGCGTTACTGTGGAGTTGACGTTTACGCCTTGCGAGGAAAATAAACCGGAAATGCGAGCCTTGTTTCCGACGTTACTTTCCACCCACAGCCGCAAAATCACTGGGTTACCTGTAAAGTTGAGACTCAGTCGGGTATAAACGAGAAAACAAGGGTCAATGAGTATATGTTGAGTTATGACACTGGGTGGGGGGGAAACGTCCATCGCCAGATTACTTTGTTTACATAATTTCCAGACAAAAGCAATCAATCGTTATTTTACTTTCTAGCTACCGGACGTCAAATTTACCGCATCTAAAATTCCTAAACAGCGTTCTGGTTACAAAACATTCGTGTATTCTTAAATATGCAAGAGTTCACACACGATTGTGACATGTCCTATCATGTGTTTACACTTAGTTTACACTTAGGCTTAAGCACATTGAGTTGCCTTGTGTATGAAATGTGCTATACAAATAAACTTGCCTTGCCTTGCCTTAGTCCAAAGGTAAAAGGTCAAGTCCATTTTTTTCACAGAAAAAATAAGTCCATCCATCTATTCTTTTATAACGCTAATTCTCACAAGGAAAACATGTTAATTACACACGTTTTTTTATTTATTTTTATTGTATGAACAATTTAGAAATATAGTTTTTCCAATTAGTTTAATATTAGATTACTTAAATCCGTTTCAAATGGCGTACTGAATTAAAAGACGATTGGCTGTGGGCAGGTGGAGCCGGAGAAGCTGCGTCAAGCTTTGAAGACGGTGCTGTTCAACCAGTTGTTCATTTCTGCGCCCGCCGTGGTGGTCGCCTACCACCTGACCCGCTGGAGAAGAGACCCATGCGGACCCGAGCTGCCCACCTTCCACTGGGCCCTCGCCGAGCTGACCATCTTCTCCATCTTGGAGGAAGTTCTCTTTTACTACTCGCACAGGTAGGAAATGACACCCGAGTTCCGATCGCTCCCCTGACATCTAGAAAATTCATTTATTCCTTTTTATCTCAGATTGTTCCATCATCCCAACCTCTACAAGCGCTTCCACAAGCAGCACCACGAGTGGACCGCCCCCATCGGTGTGGTCGCCACCTACGCTCATCCGCTGGAACATACAGTAAATGCGCATTTTATTCACGTCCACCGCTACGCCTTTCTGTGACTCCTCCGGTCTTCTCTTTCATTATAAGTGTCACCAGCAGGAGATTGAAGGATTTACTAAAACGTTCTTGTTGTTTTTGTGCCATCAGCTCTCCAACCTGCTCCCGGTGGTGATCGGGCCGGTTCTGCTAGCCTCGCACGTTTCCAGTACGTGCATGTGGTACTGCCTGGCGCTGGTCAGTACCACCATCTCCCACTGCGGGTACCACCTGCCCTTCCTGCCCTCGCCAGAGTTCCATGACTTTCACCACCTCAGGTCAGGAAAAGGAAAACAATCCGGATAGTCGTGATGTTATCGAAAGGTGACAGAAAAAGTGATGCCAATTCCGTTTTTTCAAGGTTCAACCAGTGTTTCGGCGTGTTCGGCGTGCTGGACCGCCTGCACGGCACCGACGCCAAGTTCCGGCAGAGCAAGCAGTACGAACGGCACGCCTTGCTCACCGGACTCACCCCGCTCACCGAGAGCATCCCCGACGTCCCCAAGAAGGGCCAGTGACCGCCCGACATCACTTCAACGTCTTGATTCACACTTTTTTTTTTTTTGTAAAACCTGTTGATCAGTTTTAAGACTTTTTTTTTTTTTTTTTTTTTTTACTTAATTGTTCTGCACTATGATTATTTTTACTGACTGACGTCCATTCACAGTTTGGTTCTGGCAACTCTGTGAAATCTGCCTACTAATGTTCACCTTTTTACATTAGTAACCTGTAAGAAGCACTACATGAGGAAAAAAATTGCACTTATGTGATACAGCACACCACAAATGCAAGTCTGCCCTCCGAACCAAAGAACAGAAAAAGCTTATCGTAGCTATTGAACAAGTATAACATTTACGATTGTCAGGCCCAGAACTTTTCAGAGACAGCTGACAATCAGATGGCTGCTAGGCGTTTACTATAAATACTGAACCAACATTCATGATTATCGGGCCTAACTTTTCTTTTTTTTTTTTAAATCTGATCTAGGGAGGAAAAATCTCAACATACTCCACACCAGTGGATAATTCCCAAACACATCACATAATGAGTTAAATTTGGTCAGATGGGAAGGAAAATTGTGGCATGTACGCACTTTAATATTTACGATTGACTTCCCCATTGTTTTCCAAGCATTTCAGGGAGAACTAATCACACACCACAGGATAATTGCTTTCGATGATCAGAATAACCGATTTTGATTACAAGGTAAAGTTCTCCAGCTGAGCCATATATATTGCTGAAACAATTACAATTGCTGGCCCTGACCATTTTCCCAACAGATTAGGTAGGCAAAATACTCTGCACCACAAGATAATCGCTCGAGACAATCTTCCAGAGACATTGAGGACTTTGTTGATTTTGGATTGCAAGGAATCAAAATTGTTCAAAGTCACTGGTCAAAGGAAAACAATCACACACGCCGCCATAATATTTTAGAGACATCTGATAATCGTAACGTTTGTCGACTTTGATCGGAAGAGGTGGAAAAAAAGACTTGTGTACCATTTCATGTTTGTAAACATGTAGGAATTGTAATTATAATGAACCATTTGTGTATTTATGTCCACTTGCTGCTCCAGTTGTTTGTCGTGACGAAATCTCAAAATAAATCTGTACATTTTTGACACCATGTTTGCAAATGACGACTCGGCAGGAAAGCTTTTTGAAGGTTTTTTTTGTCCGTTTTGTGTTTTTTTTTCTTTATTAAAGGAAAAAGCATAATTACTACAAATTACAAATAACACTAATAATAGCCAATCACATCAGCCTACAAAGCGGATAGTGAATATTAAATGTTATGATACAAGATCTCATTCAAGTAGTTTACATTTTTTCCATTTTGTACTTTTTTTTCAGGCGTTTTCACATTTTTTTTCCTCATGACAAGCCTAAAGATATTTTTGAGTGATGCAGTGAACAATTCATCGCTTCATATAGTTTTTTTTTTGTTATATTTCATATGGCTTTATGACATTTTTTTTGTACTTTTCAGTCTGCAGACATCATAAGCAGCCATAGTCCTCACACGCTGCTGCGCTCTTTTTTTTTTTTCTTTTCCCCCTCCACCATTTTGCGGCCAGTTCGTGTGGAGGGTGCAGCGCCCCCTAGAGTTTGTTTGAGGGGGTGGCCAGCTCCGACAAGGCCCCGAAATCCTCCGAATGTTCCAACAAGTGGAGAAGGAGTGAGCGCAATTGCAGCCAAGCACACCGTTTCCTCTCATAATATATCCATCTTTCTTTTTTGTCGCTCTTCCGGCTCTCATTTGCAGTCAAGCCGCCACAAAACATTGACGCGTCCATCGTGAACCTCCATAAACTGATCCAAATCTCCCTGAAGAAGAAGGGGGGGGGGGGGGGGGGGAACCAAAAAGTCCAGCTCTGCTTGCATTAGAAGATAAAATTAGGGCGACGTCCACACAAGAACACAAAAAACAGAAGGCAAATAAATGCAGCTGTCTTTTTTTTTTTTTGAACGTGAGACAGGAAGACTTGCAAAAAAGGGCAGATTTGTTTTAAGACTGTGCATCCCCCCACCAAAAAAAAATTGAATCCAACTGTGGAAGCGGTGGCAATCGATGAAAGTGAGAAAAAAAAAGGAAGGGGGAGATGTAACAAATTTCAACATGAAACAAGATTCACTTCAGCTTTTTTTTTTTTTTTTATGGTTCCCTTTTGTCGCTTTAAATACACATTCGATGTTCCAGATGTCAAAAAGGGAAAAAGAACAGAAAAAAAAACAAAAAATCCTGCCCATGTCACTAAAACGATACCGCAAAAAAAAAAGCAAAAAAAAAAGCGTTAGCATGTTAACAAGTACGTACACATCTAAGGCAAAAAATACATCCGCCGAAAAGTTATCTTCTTCATCGGTGGAGTTCACATTTATATCTGGATGGGAGGACGCCCACGAGGAGCCAACTTGGCCACGGATATGGAGCTGCATGTTTGTATGTGTTTGGGGGGGGTCAAACAGGAAGAGGAGGACCCCCACCTTTTCTCAAAACCCAAAAACATCCGCTTAGAGCACCTGCACCACTTCCTGCTTCTTCAAGTAATCCAGATGATTGATTCTTCCAGTCGTCAACGGATGGATGAAACAGGATGGATGGGACGCACGAAAGCAAACGTCAGGAAGCCACGCCCCCTTCCCCTCAAAGTTCCCGCCGACGGAGCGTGGCTATGCTTAAGCACGAACAAAGCGAGGGTGGCACTCGTAACAGGACCCCGAACGACACTTGGAAGACGGTTCAAGCAGTTTGGCAAGACGTGCTCCGAAAAAAACAAAACAGCAACAATAAGGCAACTCGCAACCAAGTCTGTTTCTCATCCTCTTCCATTCTGTTTGAAGCATTTGGTGTTTTTTCATCCTCTCCTCCTCGTCAACAAAAATAAAAAAAAATCCAGCAAATCACTTTTTTTTTTTTTTGAAGGCGCTTTGGTCCGCTCGGATGTCAGCAGGGCCGTCGTCGTTGCACGTGCTCATCGGTAAATTGCCTACGGATGCCACCACACCAAAAAAAAAAAAAAAAAAAAAAAAAATCTCCACTAGGAAAGAACATAGTGGATGGTTAAATAACCGTAAAAAAAAAAATTAATCCACCTGGTGGACTGGCAACGATCTGCAAAGAAAAAACGTGTTTGACACCTCATTGCTTGCTTGCCTTCTTATGGAAAAAAAAAAAAAAAAAAAAAATCTCCAAAACATAAAACTCGTACGTCAAGAACATCAATTTTCTTCCTCATTCCTCAAGCTTTTTAAAAAAAAAAAAAAAAAAAAAAAAAAAAAAAAAAAGGATCGTGATGCTTCAAAGGAGAGTTTATGGGTCGGCAGAACCCGGCGGCATGTGACTGGATATCCGTGTGTGGGCCCCGGTTGCGTGTTTTTTTACTTGAGCGTCTTGGCGTCGGGTTTGGCGTCGTCCTTGGCGATGGCGGCGGTGGCGCCAACGGGGCTGGACCCGGAGCTGTTCTGGCTGTGGGGCCGACTGGAGGGATGGGAGGGGTGGCGGCGCCGGCCGTCCCCGCTGGATGAGTGTCTCCGGCGGCCTCCTTCCTCCATTGGTGGCTGCGTGAGAGACGACGGACATGTTACAAACATTGTGAGGTTATATCGATATTTAACTATCTAATGAAAGAATTACATTTTTTCATGCGGCAAAATAATCAAACTCGGTGTATTCTTCGTTAATTAATTGTAAATACCTCTCGATAATGTTTAACTATTGGATGGCAGTGCACATTTTCGTTAAGTACACTGTGTTCCAATTATGTTTTGCATTTGCATTATTAGGGTTGGAACTACGTGGAAACCAAATAAAAAGAAGGTGAGGAGGGGATTTTTTTCAGAGAGTGCAGTAGTGAATAGTATCAGTCAGTTCCTCTCCTCTTTCCGAGTGAGCTTGAACTGTCTTCTCTCCTTTTTTTGTCATGTTTAATAAATGTCAAACAAGTAAACCTGACAGTCTGGCTTGTCAAATTCAGATAAAATCATAAAATTCCAAATCAAAGTTATTGCATGTCTTTGCGATATGCATATTGCATAGGCCAATATCGCGATATCGATATTTTTTTTATATATTGTGCAGCCCGAGTTCCGGCCGATACTCATTTTCAAGAAAAGGGACAATATTGGCATCAAAACTTACAAAAAACAAAAAAACTTACAAAAAAACAAACAAAAAACAAACAACTCCAACTTGTAACTTTGCACGTTTTTTTGACCAACTTTTAAAATGTGAATATTTTTTTTCCCCTTCTAGTCTTTGTCATTAGACTTCATTGTTTTAAAACTCAAAATTTTAAAAATAAATACCTCCCTGTTGTTTTGAGAGTAAAAGTTTTCCAAAACAAATGTCTGAAACATGACATTTTTACTGAACTAAGTTCAAACAAGAAAAGAAAGTGCAGAAAGGTCCCAGGGTCAGCAGCAACTCTTAATATTTCACTCAAGTTAAGTTTTAAATTCACCTAATATCGGCCATAAGATTATTCAAAAAGGCTGATGCCGATATTAGTGATAGACTGATAAAAAAATTTTTCAAGCCTGATACTGATTATTAGTAGTCAAGGAGACCGATACCAGATGTTTCAAGCTGATATGCATTTGCAGTAAAAGAGAAAATATTACTGTAAACAAAATATAATGCATAAATAATAATAATAATAATAATAATAATAATAATAATAATAATTATTATTATTATAATAATTTGAAACAAATTGACAGCTTGGTCTAAAAATTATAACAAAAATTACAGGGAGCTTCCAGGGTCATCAGCATGTTGAGATAAATTAAAAACTAAGCAAGTAAATAAGTTCTCTAAAGCCTTCTACTGTAACTTAATTTTTTTTTTTTTAATAAAGACTCAGGTTTTCCCAGTGTCCACATCATTTATTTATTTTATTTTATTTTTAATAAAGTGGAATTTTCAATAAATCCAGAAATTAAAGTGCCCTGTATCTTACTGAGCGACAAATGTATGCGAATGTAGCTCATTTGGGATTTTCGTCAGTGTTCGTAAAAAGGTTTCAAAAGATCTTCGCAGGCAGCGAAAAATTGAATATGTTCGAATTGTTCTTGTGACAAGTAATAACTGTGTGGAAACCCCAAAATTCGCTACGTTCGCAAGCATTCGCCAGCTTTATCGGCTTTCAGATTAGTGAAAAGGCAAATGCTGATATTTGTCAAAATACCAAACATCTGCAACGGTAATCAGCCTGGCTGATAATCAGTCTATCCCTAGACGGTATTTGCCAAAATGCTTAATATGTGTACCGATAATCGGTCTGTCACTCGAGGGACATTTGACTCACGTCAATTCTAAAGTCCTCCAGACGCTTGAACTTGCTGAGACACTCCTGCAGCTTGGGGTCGATCTCCAAGGCTTTGGCTTTGGAATATTTGAGGAAGGCCCAGAATTTCTCCAGTCCGTACAGTTGACCTGTCAATCCACAAACGCAGCCCAAGTTAACATGATTCAAACCAAGACTTTCCACCCGTCATCTACAATAGATCACATTTGTTAATTTTGTGATCTGCCGTAGTGTCGTAAAAAACAGCTACATTGTTCCTGAAAATTAAGCACGGCTCGTTTGTTAAATAATCTACAGCTGTCAAAATTGGTGCTGGATTTCGCTTTGTTTCGTCTTTCTTTCCTTTGATCCTTCCTCTGGTCTCCTGACCTTCTGAAATACTTGACTCTGAAGTATCCGGTTAAGGTGAAGGGTATGGGATTTTTATTAGGTTTCAGAGTGAATTAATGAGCACAAACTCGCACACACACAAAAAAAAATCAAAAAAAAAAATCAAATTAATCTACAATTATTTTGATAATTGAGCAATCGTTTGGAGCCATTTTCTAATTTAAAATGGTCCACATTAGCAGAGTGATATAACGATACTTTGTGATAGATTATCAATACGTCTACGCAAGTATCGCAATATTTGTAGTTAATAACCAGTTACTATATAACGGCTCCATTCTTCATGACTTATTGAGCAACTACTTGGTGGGCCACCAGGGGGAGCGAGTCATAAGACTGGCGGGAAAATGGATGCAAGTCTTCAGACGAAGAAGACTCATGAGCTTAATTTTATTATTGTTATTATTATATATATTATTTATTTTTATTATTATATTTTTTTATATTTTATATAATAGATATTTATGTTTTTATTATTTATTGATATTAATAATAATAAATACAAATTAATTATTATTATTAGTAGTATTATTAGTAGTAATAAGAATAATAATAGTAATAATAATAATAATAATAGTAGTAATAGTAATAATAATAATAATAATTATTATTATTATAATAATAGTAATAATAATAATAATATTATTATTATTACTTTCTGATTAGTTTTAGCGTAGATTATCGTGGATTTATTACCTGAGCAATACATCGATAATCGTATCGTATGGTAGCCAGAGGTTCCCATCCCTAGTCCAAATCCTCGGATTTCAACATCTCAACAGTAACAGTTGTCGTCCATGAAAGAAGACTGATTATCTTCTGTGTTTAATCAAAATATGACATTTGCAAACATCTGTTTAACCGGAAACATGGTACATCAATCCTCTTAAATCACTTTACGAATTATGAAGTACGAACCGAAATAACCACCAATCACTGGTTAACAAACAGTAATCAGGGAAAAAACTGTTTTTGTAATACACTGTAATGCAAAATTCTAATGAATCTGATGAGTCGACTATTCGATTGAATAATTGATTTAAAAAATATTCGATTCATATTCCAGTTTTTCCACCTTCTTTTGTTGGTGACATCGCAAATTCTCTCACCTGCGTCGTAGTCTTTCATGGTCTCCTCCTGGAAGTCCTTGAAGATATCCGGCCGGAATTTCTTCTCCAAACCGTAGCTGTAGTACCTGAACAGGCACTCCAAACCGTACCTGGAACACCCGCAGTCCAATATCAATGTCATCCAAGCACGTATTTATCATCCTGGTCCCTGCGCCGCCTCTCACCTGTATCCTTCTTTGCCATCTTCCACCACCAGCTGTCGGAATTCCTCGTACATCTTCCTGTTGAAGTGATCCCGCAGGAAAAAGGACCAGAAGCGGAACAGCGTGTTCATCTCCTGGGACTGGCCGATCCCCAGCCGCTTCCGCTCTACGATTTATTCCCCGGGTTAGTTTTTTTTTTTTTTCCCCCTCGCCCGCGACGCGGCAGACGGCCGCCCACAACGAGTCGCGTTTACCGTTCAGGCAGCGCCGGCGGTACTTGTGGTAGACGTGCTGCGTGAAGCCGTTCTCCTTCAGCAGCTCGTGGGATGGATGCTGGAACTTGGGGAGGGACTGCGGCGTGCAGCCCACGTTGCCCAGGGCGGGGGTGCCCTCCGACGGGCTGGCGTTGGAGCTGAGGTGGCGGACAGTGACGAGAGTTAGCGTCAAGTTTGGGGCGCAAACCGGCGATTGAGTTGTGTGTCACCTGACGGAGGCGGTTCTGGATCGATGCTCCCTGGAATCCATCACCCAGCCCACGTGGCACTCCATCGGTGGGTTGGAGCTGTGCCGGGTCTTGCGCTTCCTCGGGGTCTAGAATGGACACAATGAAAAGAAAAATGCAAATAAAAAATAATACATACATAAATAAATATAGATACAGAAATAAATACATACATAAATAAACAAGAATATATAAATAATAAATAAATAAATAAATGAGCGGCCATTTTAGCAGGTGCCATTCTCACCTTGGCGTCGACGGGCCGACTTTCCTTGACCACCGGGTAGAAGCGCGGCGTGGTGGTGGCGTCCTTGCGGTGAGGGGTGCGCGGCGTACGGGGCGTGCGGCTAGTGCGGTGTTTGGGCGACTCGGGCACGGTCGTCGGGAGCGAGCGCGCTATCGACGAGGGCTCGGGGGCGCCGAAGAGTTTGTTCGCCAAGGCGTCTGTCGGGACTGGGGGCAAAAAAAAGTCGAGTGAAGACGGTGCACAAAAATACTGACGATCGTTCGGGCCACAATAAAGCAATTTCTCTCCTGTTTGATAAAAGTCAGGAAAGATGTGATTTTTTTGTAAAAAGATTATATAGTGCTGTCACTATTTAATCACATTTCGTACTCGTATAGTGATTTAAAAAAAAAAATGGGTATTGATGTTGTACTACGTTACCGGTTGGGTCATTGTTTTCCAACGTAAAAACAAATGTTTGAAAATGTTCTATTTTGACACAGAAGATGAATAAATCGGTCTTCTTTCATGGAAACAGAAAAATAGTTATAGTAAAATCAGAGGATTTGGACAATTTTAAATTAAAAAATGGCTCCAAACAATTACTAAATTATTAAAATAGTTGATTAATTTGATAGTTGATTTCTTGTCGATTAATTTTGACTGCTGTAAAATATTACCACAAGGTGTGTGTGTGGTGCGCTAAGACTGATTTATTTATTTATTTATTTTTTGCGCACACTCCCAATCTGTCCCCCTTACAATTAAAGTCATCAAAGGCCCGATTGTCTGTAAAAGATGTGATTATCCTGGAGTGTAGTGCGTGTTTAGAGTCATTTTTCCAACCCGATCTTTAAGGGGAATCATCAAGGTCAACTATCGTAAATATTAGGGGTGTGAATTGTCTAGTACCTGACGATTCAATCCGTATCACGATTCGATTCGATACCGATTAATCCCGATACAAATTTACAAGTCGATTGTTGCGATATTTTTACTCAAATTTAGAAAATACCATTCAGTAAACTTATACATGTACACTGTAAGATTTGTATGAAAATATATTATCTTATAACTGTGAGCCACTGTATGGAACAGGTTTAACAACATTTTTCATGTTTGAACAGCATTGAAATAAAATATTAAGGCTAAATGTTCCATTAATATAACATTCTTCCATGCTTAAGGTGTGAAAGTTAGACGTTTTGTTGAATATTTTTCCATCAAAAATGGATGTTAAAAAATCGATTCGGCTGCCTATTGAATCGATTCGAGAATTGCGTGCTTTAGTATCGCGATATATTGCCGAATCGATTTTTTTTAACACCCCTAGTAAATATTAAACCTATTCGTTTGTTTAGATCAAAAATCCTTATGTAGATTATCGTGCATAAACTACAACTGATGTTTTTAGGGTTCTGTCACATTTAAAAAAATAAAATAAAAAAATAAAAAAAATCTGAAAAAAAAATCAGCTGACTGATCTGAATTTGTATAAAATTGGTATGCATCTACCCTGCTTTGGATCAGAATGTGAATATGATAATATATAATCAATATAGTGAAAGGAATCCTTACTTTGTTGGGGCTGCGGGGGCCCGGGGGGCACTTCCTGGTTGGGGTCAACGGGGGGTTCGGGGGTCAGGCAGTCAAATTGTTCGCGGCTGATCAGGTGAACCTTCTTGAAGTTCTCCACCTCTTGCTGCAGGAGATGAAAAAAAAAATGTGTAAAGAAAAAAAAAGAAAGAAAAGAAAACACATTGCAGTATCCAGCTTTTATTTGAAGCTTAGTGTAAAATGTTTTTAATAACTCAGCAGTGCTGCTTTTTGTTTTTCTCACAATCTCACTTTTTTTCCTGTAAATATTTACTCACTGTACAACCTAAATGGACTTTTCTATTATAACGCAGGCCGTAATACCAAATTGCAACAAAAGTGAGCAAAACCCTAAACGAAAATGTCCCAATCATCCCTTTACCTACTTTTTCCCCAACACTGAGATCACAACTCCCAAATTCCAGGTTGGTGAATAAATGACTAGTACGCGTCATTTATTCCCCAATTTCGGTCTCCGTTACGTGTCAGCAAAAAGAAAAGAAAAGCGCAGACGAACGCGCCGACACAAACCTGATCTGCTGCAGTTTGGAGATAGAGACGCAGCAAAACAACAGAGCTGCCAGAAAGGCTCGCTTCACCTTCATGTTGTTGCCTCTGCGGTCCTGGCGCAAACTGGAGTGATGAGCGGCCGGCGCGCATCAAAACACAAACATGAACCTTCCATAACGACGACAAGAACACAAAACAAGCCCGGCTTGACAAACATCACGAAAAACTCACGCCTGTTGCTCTCCCGCAAGCCGTTTCGGGTTGTTGAGCGTCCATCTTTGGCTGAACCCCCGGCGGCGACCGGTCCGCTCACACACTCGGCCGTGCGCTTTATTTAGTCAAACTGTTCCACACGGCACTGGACGAGCACGTGAAGGCCTCACAAAAGAGGCCGACAACAAAAGCGGAGCGGGCCAAAACAAAAGCATCCAGAAAGTGTTCAAAACCAGGAAGAACCTTTCTGCTCCGGTGTTGGACTTTGGCAGAAACATCTCCAATGTGGCGGCGACAACATGGAAGCGCTCAGAAGCTGCCTTGACCCGGTTTTGCTTTGTTTGGGTTTGCCTCGAACCCAGCATAGAAATAGAAAAAGCGAGCAAAAACTTGTTGTCCAACTAGAATAAAACTAGAAGCATCTACTGAACGCCAGAATCAGGCCTGGTGCCTTGAGAGACGAGCTTAAATGGGACGTCAACCAAAAAATAAAAAAGTAAAAAAAAATATATAAAAAATCTTGACAGTAATATGTTTGTATGCAGCCCCACTAGTCTAAATTCTGGTTAATATTGTGTTAGTTGAATGTGTTAAGCAGCAAAATTGAGTCATTTTTAGCCATCTCAGGGGGCGGCCATTTTGTCACTTGCTGTTGAGTGAAAATGACATCACAGTTACTCATGTCTCAGGCAAGGCAACAACCAATCAAAGCTCAGCTTCAGAAAAGAGGTGAGCTGTGATTGGTCATTGCCTGAGCTCTGAGTGAATGTCATGTCATCTTCAGACAGCAAGTGGCAAAATGGCCGCCCCCTGATATGGTTTAAAAAAAAAAGGCTCAATTTTGCTTCATAACTCATATTACACAAATGTAATATTTATCAGAATGTCAGGTTAGTGAGGTCAAATATAACATGTTATTGCCAAGAAATGTTTAAGGTTGACTTCCCCCTTTCATTCATTCCATGACCATGCTTTAACTCGTAACATTTTTATCTGAAATCATCTCTTCCCATTGAATAGCTCCATGCAGAATTTAAATCTGCTAAATTTAATTAGATGATAACAGCAAAACCACCACAATATTGTCGTCATGCACGATAAGCAGCATATCTGTTCAAAAGGTGAGGTTGATTTCTATATGTGCAGTTCTAGCACTCCCTAGTGGTTAGTTTGTGAGTGCAGATTAATTTTCGCTAGGCATGTTTTGGCCAGCTACATTTAAGAGCCCCATTAATCGCCAGATGAAAGGGAGCGTAACAAGTTTGAGTTCCTCGACTTGACTCGATTTCACAATGTGTGCACACATTATTAGCAAGTGCCGCAATATTATTAGTGATATTTATGTGCATTGAGGTATTTGAACTATAATGTATAATTATGATCTCAGCTAACTAGCCTTGTTAAGATAAAATGACAGGCCAAGCCTATTTCTTTGTCATTGTTATGTAGAAAAACAATATTCTTACTCCCTCAATATTTATTTTTTTTTTTTTTTTTAAACAGGATTGTGAGCTTTCTCATATCGCCAACCTCTCCACAACATTGTGATAATTATTGTATCGTGAGGTTTGGATATCGTGACATCCTTACTACCAGCCATGAAAGATTTTAACCTAAGCCGCCACTTTTAAAAGTAAACAAAGTTACCTTTTTTGTTCTTCACAAGAACCGTTGACAGTTCATTTGAAGTGCATGAGGCGTTACTAAATTTGTGCCTGCCAAAAACCAAGCATTTATTAAGCTGTTGTGATGGATTGCGCAACGATGCATAGGGGACATATTTTACTGCAGTGCGCCTATTAATTTGGGCATTTTGAATGACATGCGGGACAAACATAGGCAAGTATAATTGACTTTTTCATCTTTTTTTTTTTTTTTTTTTTTTTTTTTTTTTTTTTTTTTTAAAAGGTTCTATAATAATTCCAATCTCACCTTGATGGTGGCGTACTCGGGCTCGTACGTGTCGTCCCACAGGTCCTGCTCGTAGTAGAAGAGGCCGTCGTTGATCACCTTGACCAGCTCGCTGGAAAGCTTGGCGCGCGACGTGTGGTGGCCCGTGCGGTCGCCGCCGGGGTGCTTGCGCAGGTAGGGCGGCGTCTGCGTCACGATCAGGATCTTGTTGACGTCGCGGTCGTCGATCTCGCCGTCCGTGTCCTCGTCCGACCAGTCGGTGAAGGTGTTGCGTCGCCCGTCCATCTGCTCCATCTCCTCGTCAAACATGAAGTCCAGCTCCTCGGGTTCGTCCAGCTCGCCGCCCTCCTACGTTCGGTACGTGAGCACAAAAAGTCTGATGCTACATTTTCGGGTAGCGGCACACAGCTCAAACCTAGATTCGGGTTTTACATCTTCACCTTGTTTCCGGGGAAGGCGGGAGTGGGCGAAGAGCCAGACTGAGGCAGTGGCGAACGGATGGCGTCGTCTTTTTCCCTCTGCTGCTGCGAGGAGGGCGCCTGCGTTAGTGCGCGTTCGCGATCGAGCAGGAAGAGGAAGATGAGGATGAGGTGGCAGGATGATGGAATGTTAAGCAATGTTTAAAAATAAACCAGATGGGCATCATGGTCCATGTAAAGCAAAATATGAATGAAAGAATGATGATGTCACCTTCTCTGGGCTGACCTTGGGTCTCGCCGGCGAAGGTCTGGGCCTCTTCTTGACCTCGATCCAGGACTCGGAGTCCAGGTCGGGGAGGCTGGCGGAGAGGCCCTTTGGCATCGTCTTAAGGTTGGAGGGTGTGTCGGATTCGGGCTTGGGAGGGTGTTGCGTTGGGGTCGAGGCCCTGAGAGACCCTGAAAGACGGCGTGATTTAATGATTTTGATCACGTTTACTGCATACAATTTAAAAAAAAAAAAAAAAAAAAAAGGGACCATCTAACACAGGAGTCTGCAACCTGGAGCTGCATGAGGCTCTTTAGTCCCTCTCCTGTGGATTGCTATAAAAATCAGGAGAAATCAACGTTTGACATTTTTATTTTTAAGATAAAATACTCTTTAAGTGAATTCATGATTTAGAAAAAATATATATATACAAAAATTGTCAGAGTAAGATGTCAGAAAAAGAGAGACAAAAGGTAGATGAAAAAGTTTTTTTTTTTTTTTTTTTAATTACCGGTAACTAAATATGTAAAAAAAATTACCATAAAACGTCCAAAAAGGAAGAGGATAAATTAGATCATTAAATTGCCAAAAAGGTCAAAGAATTGAGAAAAAAAAAAGTCAGAAAAGAAAATGTTCAAGAAGTAACCATAAAATGTACCCCCAAAAAGGCAGAATATTACCATAAAATCTGTTAAGAATAGCCACAAAAAAGTCACATGTATTTAAAAAATGTATTTAAAAAAAAAGGCAGAAAACATTCAAAAAGTAAGTATAAAATGTCTAAAAACAAAAGAACAAATCCCGAAAATTACCCCAAAATGTCCACAAAATTGCTCGCACAAAAGTCAGGGGGGGGGATTACTAACACTATTTTGTCATCACAATGTTCAAACATTTTGCGCCTCCAGACAGATTTTTTTTGTTATTTATTGGGCCTAAAATGGCTCTTGACAGTAAAGGTTGCTGACCCCTGATCCAACATAAACTAGATGCCAACGTAACAACGATAGCGTTTAAGTGAAGACTGAGCAATTAATGGATACTTGCAGACATCCTCACCTGCAGGCTCCTCGGTGGGCTGCCTGGGGACGAACTCGGGGCAGTTGATAAGCTGGGAGAAGTCGGTGTGGTTGGGCACAGTCAGGCCCGGCAGGGGCCACTTTTCGGGCTCCACCTTGCGACGGACTTTCATGTCCATCACTTCCACTTCCTTGCTCTCCTTCAGAGCCTGCCAAATAAATAACCATTGGAGAGCTCTCACACTCTAAAACTTGTATTATTCTGTCCCCAAAGCCAGCTTCACTTATGACTAAAAAGGAAAAAAAAAAAAAAAAAAGAAGAAGGAAAAAAAGTCAAGTACCCATGTAAAAAAAAATAAAAAATCGTTGAAATGACATCTCAGGCTTATAAAACTAACTATACATTATTAGAAAAATATTTTTGTCTTTGTTAAGAAATATCAAGGTCCAAAAAGATACAGGAAGTCAGCCATTTTGGAATCAAGTGGCCCTTTTTCACAACTTCCAGCAGAAATTACTCATATATAATTGCTATGAATGATCCATGGCAGTTTGCCATTTTTGTTTCCATGCTGAGATCAGAGTTGTGAAAGCTCTCTCCAGTGAGGTCAGAGAAGAGACATGAAGATCTCATCCGTTCTTCAGCGTGTAAAATTGACAACTGTGCAACACCAAAAATCCACCTTTGCCATTCAAACTAATTTAAAGTCTTCATATCCAACTGAGAGAAACGAAAGAGAATTGAGAGGAGGCAAAGCGTCCGTACTTCCAGAATGATGTTGACGTCGGTGGTGAGGGCCTGCACCCTGTGGAAGCTGGCAATGAGTCCGATAGGCAGGAAGCCTTCCTGATCCATCTTTCGGCGCAGGAAGAAGTCGCGCTCCAAGTTGTCCAGGCTGAAGTAGTACTCACTGCCGCAAAAAAAATAAAATACAATTTACAAAACTACTTACAGCCCAGAGGAAATTACTCAAAGCTGAAATTCTGACGCTTGTGTCAAGCTGAGATCAGAGATAAACAAGTTCTCTCCATTGAGTTTTTTCATCAGAGAAGAGACATGAAAAGCTCATCAATTCTGCAGTTGATAAGTGTTGATTGGCCCAAACTCACATCTGCCTCTTGATGTGGTCCTTGAGCAGGTCCCGGTCCAGCGAGTACAGGTCGCTGCTGCTTATGTTGTCGTAGTAGTAGGTAACCGAGTTGCTGAACTTGTGTCCGTAGGGTCCGTCTTTCAAGTCGTACGACTTGTAGCCTTGGTGGTACTCGTAGTGGCCTGTGGCGGAAACAAAAAGGGTGCTTCGAACCACATTCTCTGGCTTTGTAACAAAAAGTCAAATTACATGGAGAAAAAAACAACAACAAACAAACAGAATTTCTGACTTAAGAGCCAGCATGTGTCTGTTTTAGAGTGCCTTGTTGTTGCTGTCTTTGCAATTTGAAATTTGCATTCCACTACATTTCGAAGTGGATTTAAATTTGATTGTTCAGCCCCAACCTAAGTGCTCAAATTTTGTGCTCTGCTATCAAAGTTTGGCTCCGTTTTATGTTGACATTTCAATGCTGCGATCAGAGTTGTAAAAGTCTCTCCATTATTTATTTTTAGTCAGAGAAGAGACATGAACATCTCATCATGTCCACAGCACGTAAATGTATTAAAAAAAAATATAAAAAAATAAAAAAAAATAAAAAAAGAGTTTTGTCCATTGTGTAGCCTGGTACATCCAAATTCATTATAACCTATTGTTAAAGTTGCTGTTGCAAGAGACCATTCCAGCACTGAACCCTCGTTTCCAAGAATAAAAATGAGGTATGAAGAGGGGAAAAAAAAAAGTTATTTGTTTTAGACGACATAAACCACACAAGAGAAGCTAAGAAAAGAGCAAAAATGTTGGAGGTCAGCAAACTGCTTGTTATGAAAGCTATTTATATCTTTGGCTCTGTGTTTGTTGTACCTCGGCCTCGTCCTCGCCCCCGGCCTCTTCCTCGGCCGCGCCCACGCCCCCTGAAGCCGCCGCGGAACGGCGCCCCCTCGCTCTTGACACTCGACACTTCGTCGTGGTCGTCGCGCCACTCCCGCTCGTACTTCTGACTGTGCCAGTCTGCATCAAAGCAATCAATGGGGGGGATGAAGATCATCGAGTGCTAAACTTTCTTACGAGTTCAGTTTCACGGCCAAGCGCTTACCTCGGAGGTCGTTCCTGGCGTTGTGCGGCAGGCGAGGGTTTTCGTTCTGCCTGCTGTTATTCCGGGAGGCCGAGCGCTCCCGGGGCCCTTCGATCATCAGGGGAACCCACTTCTGCTTGTTTCCTATTTGTGATGACAGAGGTGAATGACAAATTGACAATTATTGGGTTGAAATGCAATTTATTTGTATATCAAATCAATTTATACCATTAAAATGAATCAAAAAGCCATTAATCTGTCTTACTTAGTGCAACTAACACAAATGTCTTTCACACAGTATTTCATCCTGATAGTTCAGAATTAAGCATCTTCCCCCACGCTCCTTGTCAGTGTTTTCATTTTGCATTTTGTTCCGTTCAATAAATGGCTGAAAGTGCATTGGTGACTGTGGCTATCCTTTTTCCCCTGACATTTGGAACGGTGGCATATCTGAAGCCCACTTCAAAGTCCAATTTTGGCTCACAAGACAAAGCAAAAAACAAAAACAAAAAAAAAGAAGGCTGGGAGCTCAAAAATGTCACAATGTCAGTGAACAAAGAACAGTTTTGCATCTGTTGCTGTTTTAAGTTCTTTGAACAGTAGTTTTAGAGCTTGCTTGACATTTTTAAAGATAATTAAAGCCTTTATTTGGGAGAAAACCAAATTGAAGACAAATAATTGGAAACAGCATTCAGGTAGCTGCAATTGCCTGTGCTGGCCAGCAGGGAGCATGCGTGATCTATGCTGATGAATGTCTTTGTGCGGTGAGCATGAGGACAACCAAGTCAACGACAGTGAATGGGGAAATGACACAGCTACTTTCAAGTGACGTGGCGATCCGGTTTACTACAAATCTAGCCGGCAAGTGAATGAAGTGAAAGATGGACGACCTAACGGAACAGGAAGTTGGCCTCAAAGTCTGTGGCTAACCACGTGACGACAGAAAAGTGAAACCCGGCCTGAGAGAATGATGTCATTATTACACAATCTTGATTATGGGATCACCTTCCACATTTGGACCCCGTACAAAAACTGTGACCAATTTGGTCGTACCTTTTTTCTTCTGTCCGTTCTTTTGGGAGTCGTCGTCTCCGTTCTTCTCCTCTCCAGAGTCATCCGACTTATTGGTCTTCAGGTTCTCCTTGCTCTCCTCGTTGCTCTCGCGCTTCTCCTTTGTTTCCTTCTTGGTGGTTGTCCTCCTGTGGGCCTAATGTGGTGATTCATTGACATTAGGAGAGACGCACTTTAGCCTCCTAGCACGCTAGTCAGCAAACATTTGCATGTTCTGCTGCGTTAGTAAGTTGACAGTATCACCAGAGCAAACACCAAAATAGTTTAACACTCCTGTTTACTTTAAAAAAAAATGTAGAAATACATTTTTGGGGGGAATACGCTGAATCCCACCAGGGCTGCAGCTATCAAATATTTAAAGGATCTATTATTCTACTGATTATCCAATTGGCTAATTGGATGAGAAGTGATTTTGCAATATTTCACAAGAAAATGTGCATGTGTGATATTTTTCCACATAGGGTTACCGAATGCACCTTCATCACTGCAGTATCTGTGGTTGGGGCCTGGTGAGTGACGTGGGTGCCAGCAAATGAACGTAGCGATGTTTACGTTATCTTATGCCAGTGTTCGTATACATGCTATTGTGTAAAACAATTCTGCTTTGCAGCATTTTTTTTAATTGTGAATTGATCCCAAACTTTCAATATTCTCTCTCTTATGCACTCTTTCTTCCTGGCTCACCGCCATCTCACCAAATTATTTCTATACAAGGCCATGTGTGTATGTTAGAACGTATGGAAAAATTCTCGTTTGCTGTGGAATTATTTAAGTTATTCAACTAATTGTGGCAGCCCTATCACCCAATATATTCCAAACAAGGCTTATCTCACACAAAGTGAAGAAAAACATTTCTGCTCTAATTTTTATAATTGTTTTCTAATGTAAAAATGACATGCAACATGAACATTTTGCAGCAACAGAAGCGTTAAGTCATAAAAAAAAAAAAAAAAGAAAGTAGATTGATGCAAGTAACATGACACTGAGTTGTTTGCATAGGAAAACCATGCAAAGAGTTCTCACCAAGTGGAATCCATGCCAATAAACGCACACAAAACTCAGACTCAGATTAAAAGATCTCAACTCAAAGCCACCTCCAAAAATGATATACCGTGTGACAAGTTAAATTCAAGCAAAATTTGAAACCACTTCCCCTTTCGCATCCACAACTACCTACAAACAAAAAGTTGATTTTATAACTAAGTCTCGTCAAACAACATTTACACTGAAAAATGGAGGCCTCAAGTGAAAACGGCGTAGCAGGATCAGCACTCTACCACGCTAATTTCCAAACGAAACACAGATTAACTTCAGCACGAGTCCACTATACGTAATCCACTTAACCCTGCTGTAACTGTCCAGGCTTTGAATATCGTGCAGTAAATACAAGTAATGATGGTGAGGAGAAACAGTGAATGGGTTTTATGACTACAAATGCTGCTGAAAGATTTGAGTAGGAGAGGGATGACTATTCAACGATTCAGCACTGCTAACAAGCTAGCTATGCTAACTGACTTTCATGTTCAAAAAGCAAAAAGTACAATGAAAGGTGCTGGTGTAATGTTGCATTTACTAGCTAGGACTTTATAAAAGTATTCTGTTTAGTTTTTAACAATGTTCAACAATGCAACATCCTAATAGCCAACATTACCTATTGGCTAATAGATGCTTTCTTTACAAAATTTATCTCAAGTATTAAATCAAATAGTACATTGCTTGCCTGCACCATTTTAAAACAACGCATACTTTGCAGAATATGAGCAGCAGTTTCTCTTGATACATTTTGTTATCTACTACTACTGCACGTATTTCGGAATTGTTGCGCCTATGAACTGGCGTACTAATCGTACACAGCGAGTGGCTGTCAACAGGCAGGCAGCTTGCAGGCAGATTACGAGGCTGCCGGTTGAAACTTACAGTGGATCTCCACGAGTCTTTGACCTGCCTGACAGTCGGTGGGCAGGACACGGTCCGTGTCACTGCCTCGATCTGAACAAAGGGAGGGAGGGAAGAACAGTTTAGAGGAGACAATGACGTGGACAGAGATGACAAAACACAAAAAACAAAACTTCACAGACAAATGAGATGGGGGAGAATAAACCTAAGCCTGCCTGTTGGGAGACATCGTTTGAATTGGGCGCATTCGAAAAATTACTGAGGATTACTTAAGGTCTGTATTGGTAAGTATACAAGTATGGTGCTATTTTAGGTAACGGGTGGGATGGCGGGGAAACTGTCAACAGAAAAACAAAAAGGAGTGGCATCCTGAATTCTTTGGTGGTTGTGAAACAATACGAACTTGGTGCAACTATCCAATAACAAACAACTTCAGTCAATGAACTTCGACAATCCCGACAAAGACAACACACAGTCCAAAAGCCAAAGCGCTCAAAACACGAGTCAAGATCTACTCCTAAGATCAACCTTTGAATGACACAAAGTGTCAGCAAGCACACACTCCTATTACATGATGCTGGTTGTACAGTCCCCCAAAATAGCAACAGCAGCATCACCACCGATCCAGGGGCCGATTACCAACAGGGAATCCCTAAAAGGACATCCCTTCCCAGGCGTTGGCCACGGCGCACACAAGTCCAGCCCCCCCCATGCAGTGCCATTTATTCCAGGCTCCAAATGACGTTGACCCACATTTTCCTGCTGAGCAACGCGTGCACTCCGTCGGAGCCGGTTGTCTAAATTCGGGGGCCACGCTGCCGGCGACACACTAGTCAATCCAGGGATCAGAAATAGCTAAAAAGCTCCAAGGCCCGCCGCTGCTTGGGTAACGGTGAGGGGAGGTCACTGTGTCGGGACGAGAGGTTGACCTCGCCGAGCAGCTTGAAGTGACAGGTGTTTGGTGCTGAGAGGGCTATTCAGGTCGGCCTTTTTATGCTCTCATTATGCAACAGAAGCACTTGGTGAATGTAGCTGCTACCTTAAGCTGCTTCTGGCTCTTTTGTGAGCAATCAGACACAGAACTCAACATTTTTCATAGTAGACTATAATGTTGTGAAAGTCAAGTCAAAGTCGATGAATCGATGCCATTGAGACATTTTCAGCAAAGTAAAGCGTTGCCAGACTCCCAACATTTTTGTAGCACCACGGACTGACTGGGTTTTAAAGAAAAGACATTTTGAAGAGCTGTCAATCGTACAACCCGTCTGGACTCATTTTGCGTTCCATAGCATAGCATAGCATAGCATAGCATAGCATAGCATAGCATAGCATAGCATAGCATAGCATAGCATATTCTAAGAACATGGAAGGCAGGCTTAAAAAAAATAAAAATAAAAATCTGTTTCAAGTTAACTTGTGCCATTATTGTATTTGCCAACCCAGTTGCTACTGGTTAATTTGTGACACAGTCTCGTACACTTGTTGCATTCTTATGGCCGTATACACTTATTAGTAGAGTGTCCAATTTTGAAATTTTGGTGTGTGCTGTGATGAAAAAAGCTGGTGTTATCACACAGATATGGCCGGAGCATTATTAGACAAGTTCTGCCTGAAGTTGGAGCTTCATTTCACAAGGTCGCACTCCCAATGGTATGAACCTTTCAAGACATAGTGACAATAAGATTAGCCAAAGCTATCTAGGCTAACTATTTCTGTAAAAACCTCTGTAAATTAACTGTTTGGAAGATGAGATTCCACGAGTCACGTGATTAACCCTTAGTCAACTTCAAGCGCATTAAATGTTGATGCAGAGTTGTAAAGAGAAGTAGAAAACTGAATAAGTTGTTAGGATCACCTCCACCAACGTTTTGGCAAGGACAATAAAACCCGTCAGACACAAGCCAGTCTAATAGTCGACGCCCCCACGATCTCGTTGACAAATTCACGTTTCCGCAACACCGCGTTCAAGCAAAAAACAAAATCAAAAACCTACCTGCATGTCTTTTGTTGCGATTTCCCCTGGGGTGGGCCAGCTATTGGTGTCACCAAAGTCCCCAACCTGAACAAATACAACAGAGCAAGGTCTGAGTAAGTCATAAAACAAAGATTGCACCTTATTAAATTCTAACACGTGACGTTTCACTTCCTGTTGTGTAATTTGGTACAGTTTCACTTTTGTGTTTACAGATCAACACCTATCCAACTTTTAGTGAAATCTGAAATGGGGTAGAAACCGCAATGATGATTTGACCTTTCTGTCATCAATTCTTGCGTTGCCATTTAACAGCACGAATTGGAATCGTGCTTCAAGAAAACCATTAGAAACATTCATTTCATATTTTGGGGCTGATACCTTGCTAAATGCTAACAGTTAGCGAGTTCTAAGATGAATATTGACAGGTTTTTGACAGGACATTTACCTTTCCTCCACGCCTGGCCTTGGGAGGGTTGCCTGCTCTCACCACCTTGGCGGGACCAGTAGACTCTGAGGAGACAAGAGACTTGCGTCAAGACCAGAAAGCAGCTTGATAACGCAGGAGAACACACAATACTTTTACGTTTTGACCCAAGAAATGATCTGGCCTTTTTCTTAAGCCACAAGCGCCAACGAAAACACCTGAATACTACGGCTTTCAGTTTCAATAAAGTTCATACCGAAATACATTAATGCGGTTGCCAGTTTTGAGGAATTTCAAACAAGTTCGTCTAAATATAACCAAATCCAATTAAATATGGGGAATACAATAAACAGTACATGTACAGTTCCAGGAACTGAGTTCTTTGCACTTGTAGGTCCCCAAATTAAACTGTTCCAATCATGTGTTGAGCAATGAAGATCCTAGTTCTCGTTCCTCTCTCAAGCTCAAACTCCCTTGGAGGATGATCTTTCTGAACTGGCAAATGTTTCATGATACAAATACACAAACGTCGTGCAAAGGTTGTAGACTTGTCATTTAGGGAAATCCCTGAAATATAAAAAAAAAAAAAATCTATCACCCTCCATCTTTGTACTTGATTATAAAAAATCAAGAGCAGCTCAGTTCATGGTGATGTACTAGTTTCATGCATAAAGTCTGTTCTGGTTTCGGAGAAAATGTACAAATATGCTCTTTGCCCTCAAATACTACAGGCAGATCTCAGCTGAGATTTGTTGGAAATTAGATTTGCGCTGATGACGGGGTAACTGACAGAACCCTAATAGCTCTCAAAACATGATTTACAAAGAAAAGCGCTCATTCTTTGGGCAGCCGATGCACACAAACACATTCAGCTGCCTCGGTGTCCTTCCTACATGTCTGTACTGTTGCAGTCTTATTAAGTGGAATCTGGAGCAGAGATGTTTCGTCATCAGCTTATCGGGCGCAATCATTCCTCACATTCCAGGATAAAATACGAAATAAAGGGCAGGCCGGTTAAAGATGCTGCGGCTGCCGTTTCAATAATCCGGAGGGGAATAACAGGAAACTCATTTTCCTTGACACGGAAAATGAGTCATGGGCAGAGAGGCTTTACATGAAGTGTTTACTTTTGACAACTTCAAACATTTGCAGGTTCTCAGAGTACATGAGTCTTGTTTTTGGATTTCCATACGGAACTACAAGACAAATGTGCATGGAAAGCCAAGCAGCAAGAAACACTAAATGAAGAGGGTGTGACAGCGAAAACCAAACGTGGTAGAACGCACATTAAAATTGCAAAAAGGTGTTTGTTTGCAACACAAGGAGAAACACAGGTCACATGAGCATCGCTCAATGTCTATTGTGGTTGAAATCACAGGAGATTAAGCATCTGTGAAGCACTGGGTCAAAGGTCACGAGTTCATCCCTGTGGATTCCTGAAAGGTGTCGCACCTCTGAGCCACTAATGACATCACAAACATCAATTGAAAGACAATTCAAAACCAGTTTTCGATGGAGTCCCGCCCTGACAGATGGAATGAAGTTAGTTTCTCCATCGTTTTGTTTTTTACAAAACACTACAACTACAATACACACTTCATGGGCAAAATATAATCTGCCTGCATAGTTCTTAAACCACTAGGACAAATTATCAGTTTAATGGACCCCGGGTTTACACCGGTTGCGGTTGCGGTGCGGTTGCGGTGCGTTCCGGCGACGCAAGCAATTAGATTCCATTCATTCGAATGGTGCAGTTTACACCGCTTGCGGGTGCGTTGCGTGTCGACTGCGTCTCAGCTGCGGCGTGCCCTTCCGCAAGGATAGACCTATTTTCTATTTTTGCCGGACGCCGCAGCGGTAGGCCTCCGGCAAATGGCAAGCTAGCACAAAAAACATCGAGCGGGACAGGAAGACCGACGCAGTTTCAAAATAAATTTCCGGTTACCTTTCAAGATAAAACACTCGCCAGCTCCTATTTCGCAAGCATGCTAGCAAAACGTGACGGGCGTAGACGGGCCTGGAGTTAACGTGCGAGGTGCTCATTCACGGTTTAGACACCAGCGAACATGGACGAGGAGAGGTTTATATTGGAGGTAGAAAGCCACAAAATAATAAAAGTCCACCTCTCTTTCTGCTTCTCTGTTGAGCACAGACTTTCTGTCTGTTTGTCGTTGTTTTTAATGCCACATGATCACGCGCAGTCACGCGAGACACGGCGGGAAGTGGTCGGCGACGGAGCTGCCGGATCGCAGCTGTGCGGAGCCGGTGTGGATTGGCCAAAAAATTGACCCGTCCGGAGCACGCAGTCAAGACGCACCGCACCGCAGCCGCACCGCAACCGGTGTAAACCCGGGGTCAATCGACTCATACGAACAACAAAGGACAACTGCTTACAGACATTAGCAGGATGTAGCTGCGCCATATGGACACAATAGGTCATTTTGTATCCCAATAATAACTACAATTCTGCAGATATTTAATTATTATCTTTTCATGGGACAACAGTAAAGGAGACTCACTGACAATTAGAGCTGTCAAAATTATTAAATCGATCAATCGACAAGTAATCGATCATCAAATTAATCAGAAACTACGCTAATAATCGAGTAATCGTTTGGAACCATTTTTTAATTTAAAATTAAGTACGAAATAAACACCAATCACTGGTTAATAAACAGTAATCGGAGGGAAAATGGCTGCGTAATACATTTAATGCAAAATTAAAATGAATCACATTAATCAATTGACCGATCTAAAAATATTTGATAGTGACAGCACGAGACACAAGGAAAACGGAAAAGTAGTCAGTGTAGATCTTATATAACAGTGTAAATTTATTGTTCCCTAAAAATAATACGACTGCTTGCAACAAAAGTGAGTACACACCTAAGTGAAACTGCCCAAATTGAGCACAACTGCTACGCCAATGTAACAGCTGCATTAAGCGTGGATTAACGGTTGTTGCTGTGTTACTGTCATGGATGCTACAATAGTATAGCAACACAATACCTCACCAATAAAAAAAATTAAAAAAAACAGAAACGATTGAGGGTTATATTTAACGGTATACGAAATACATATTTTATGACACACAGCTCTAGCAGGACGTATATGACAAATCAAGCAATCTGAGGGAAGTCCACAAAGCAGATTATTTTGAAAATGAGGCTGAATGCATCGTCATCATGACTCAGAACTGTTAAAACACCTCTGGAGACTCCACAAGCTTTTTTTAAGCACCATTCACTTCGTTTCAAAGACAAGTCAGCTGAATAATTAATCCGTTGCCGTTACAAGTAAATAGGTTCGAACCTAACTACACCTGAACAGCGTTTTGAGCGAGCCGCAATATGAATTATGTATACAGCCCTGTTGACCGTCTGCATCATTAAACTAATCTTGACGAGCTGGAGGGCGACGGAACTCGGGCTGACGTCAGCCAGTCGGATCGAATGATAGCCGGCGTTTAAGGTCAGACGGGTCAAGACGTCGAACAAACTCGAACTGCGCGATAGCCTGCCTCTCGGGGACTTGAGGGATTCCTTGCGCATTCAGCGGAGTACACACAAAGTAGAGGGGAATCAAATTATTGTCCGACTACACAACCAAATGTGACGCGAGCACGCTCTTGTCGCTGGTTCAACAGAACAGCAACAGGTGACATGAGAGAAGTACGGGGCGATGCTGCTCGAAAACGTCGACGTCACAGCTGCGTTTTAAACGCCGGCTGTGCTGGCAGCAAACGCACATTCCGCAACACGGCGGCTAACAAACGAGTGCTTTGTCTCGCCGAATCCCTGCATGTCTCGGCTTAGAAACACTGGAATGATCTTTTTCATAACCCCAACAAATACTCGCCCCGCTATTATGCACAACTCTCTTGGGCCTTTGCCCGAACGTCAAATTAAAAGGGCCGCTGGGTTTAAAAATGGTTCACTAATGAAATGCTTATTTTTAGTCGCACACTTGGGCTGCGCTACGAGTCTAATTTGTTTCCTCACAACCCGGCAAGTTCCGCTTCTCTTTCTTATTTTTTTTTTTTTTTTTTTTTTACGAGCAATACGATGATGGGCTGTTAATAAGCTGTGAGGTCTGGGTTGATTCGTCCGACCCAACCACGTTGTAAACATTGACTATTTTAAACAAACAGATGTGCCACTTGCATTACCTGCAGCACATCTTTCTGTCATGCAAAGCAAGGCTAAATATTGACGAAACAAAAATGGTGACAAAGTTGCCAGAATAAAAACCTCTCACAATTGCACAGTTGTGTCTATAATTAGGAGGAGGGAAAAAATAACTTTTTTTTCCTGTTTTATAGTTTGAGGGAGAGCTACGTCGAATTAATTCAAATAATTGTCATTTTTTTTTAATTTAATCATTGAAAAATTGCTAAAGTGTGAAATTGAGTTTTGTCTTCCGGATTATTAAAAGCTGTTTTGTTCTATGTTCTATTAAATCAAAATGTTATTTTGAGTTGTAATTTTGGCAGAATGCTTGATGGGTGGTTTACAAACCTGTTCAAATAGCTACCAACTACTTCATTGTGGCATTTAAATACAAACTGTGAATGCTAAATTTGTTGTAACTGATTCAGAATCAGTATGCATTAGTGTTGTCTGAACATTTTGCACAGGAATTATTTTTGAATAAAGGACGCCTTTAAATAAATGTTTCTTGGGTTTATTGGAGTAAAATCGATTAAAATTGTAATCGTCCTGAATTACTTAAGATTTTATTTTTTTGGCCATAACCGCCCAGCTCTAGTTTGAGGTGTCAACAAAATCAAAAATAGTAGCTAGCATCAAAATGACTGTTTTACTTGACATGTTTCTTTAGGCTAAAACCTCATTTATTCTACTTTTTAGACAGAATTTTTTGATAAACCAACACATGTTCTAATACAGATTACTAAAGAAAAGAAAATGCTACAAACAACCTTTTTCTGGTACATAGCCTAGAGGATCTTTGAAGGAGCAGTCAAAATGCTGGCAACATGGTGGAAAAACTGACAGTGATTGAGCTCTTACCATTTCAATGGGGGAAAGAAAGCAATTTGATATACATGCAAATTAAGTTAATTCAATAAAACCTGTAAATCAAGGTACCAAATATTCTCGTCTGACCAAAGCTTTTAATGCAGCTCTTACTGGATCTCATGAGATGATGTGGGTACATTTTAACTACTCCACTACAATCCAACAAGCTACTTTTCTAATCACACACGAGCATTGTGCTGCCTCACTCTCTCCCCTCCTCTTTCTCACGCTGCCTTTAACTGGACCTGGGCTGTCTTGACTGCACACAAAGACAGAGCCAGTTGTCAGCAGCCAGAGGCGAACATTAACATTTGTTCAGACCAACCCCCGCCAGTTCAATTCAGCTTCTCTCTCTCTCTCTCTCTCAATATTCCATTCATTATCTACTTCGTATTATCTCTGGCTTGTCTACACTGCCCAGGTGACCTCCAAAGTGTCCCTCTTTGCTGGAAATTACTCCCAGGGCCACGTGGGTAAATCGCTGGTGCCACGTCGCCGTTGCAGTCTTCGATAAACAGTGTTGGGAAAGCAGCCCAAATAGTCGATAGCTGCAGTCCTGCACTAAATGTCGAATAAGCGTACAGCACAAAAACACAAGAAAAGCACTGTGTCATTGTATTTTCATTTGTGACGTACTCACGGCATGTCTACACGGAACACTTTGGGAACGCTTATGTTTTGGGGCTCCTAAAAGGTGATTGTCATGGCCAAAACATCAATTTGGGAGAAAAAGGCTGCGACATGACTGGACTGGAAACATGTCAAGACACATTAGCCATGTTTACACCAACCTTATGTTATCTGTTAGCATGCCATTATGTCAGACTGCATTCAAGTGAGCAGGCAGCGTCATGACAGACCACATAGTTAGCTGTAGCGCTGAGTGACGACGTTGGCTCGCTCGACCCAAATATGGAGGAAAGAGTCAATGAGCTACTGCAGACCGTTTCGCCAGAGTCACAGTACCACGTGACGCCGCCGCCCCATCACTTCTCGTCTCCCTTTTGTGTACAAATGTGGCGCAAACGGGTTGTGGAAGGTGTGGGGGGTGGGGGGTGAGACGCGGTTGCGCAAGACAAATCCCACCTGGCTATAATGACGAGGGCTTGAGTTGCAGGGCGCCCACCGTGAACCGTGACACAACGCCAACGGCAACAGTAGCCATTCAAGTCATTTCCAAATAGAGTATGCGGCGACAACGTACCGACCAAAACGGATATTTGTTTTCAGCACGTCTCACATCTAAAATGACCCGTTTATTCTGGAATACTTTCCAAACACACCAACGATAGGTTAAAAGCAATGCTTTGCCATTTTCAAACGTTGAAAACAAACGCACAGACATTTGTTGTAGGCAGACCATGTTCAAATTCAAAAGATGCCTCTTTAAATGAGTTATCAATAGATTAATCAAAAAGATTGATTTGTGACAGCTCTAGTTCTTTCGCAACTTTTTCACTTTTCAGACAAGAAACGGGAGACCACCGCGAAACATTACTTTGAGGAAATATATAATACTTGAACACCAATTTATTCAACCAAACTAAATAAATCCACATCCATGAGAAAAAAAAATGTCTGCTACTACTAGGAAGCCCTACTCTGTCTTTCAAGCTTCAGCTAAAAATGCCCACTAATAAGGTTGTACTAGACAAAATTCCAAGGGGTTCCACAAGTGGACCTGCCAAAATGGCGGTGACATTTCAAACGACATCAACTGCCCAAAAACACTCGGCTTAAATAGCACAAATGGCGTGGTATTTGTCAGAAGAGCAATGGGGGTAATAGAATATGACATGTACTTCATTGTTTTCTAATGACTTTATGGGTAATGGAGGATTTTAGATGTATTTGAAGTGCAAATTTACGCATTTTAGAAAATTCCACTAAGATGGCAGCCATTCGTCACATTTCCATATACAGTAAAAAACAAAACAAAACAAAAAAAACAACATTGTCTTAACAATTGGTGCTGTAGCCAGGGCACCCAAGAATCTGCAACCTAGCACTTGTTCAGTGTAATGACAATGACTAATATGCTAATCCAATCAGCTTGCAGGTCGGTCAAAAAGGACAAACTCCTGCTGTTGCAAAGTTTGGGCTTCTGGCCCTTCACAATCACAAGCAAATACAAAGGTTTTGGATGCAAGGTCTTCTGAGTGAGCTCTGGACTCTCCTCGAAACTGACACAGCGGCAACTGGACACGCCGTCGGTGTGTGAATGGTCCACACCCTGCCCAGCTCTATCACCGAGCGCAGACTCAGTCAGCCTGCGGCAGATAAAGCAGCCCAGGCTGGATCGCTTGAGACAAGAGCTCAGCTCAAACAGCTGATAGTAAGAACGTGTGTGCATGTGTGTGTGCGGAGTGGGTGTGTAGGCATAAGTAGAGTCAAATGACATTTTTAAAATGGTATTATAATGTGTTTGGCTTTGGAGTAGTTAACACATGAGCTAAAGTGGGATTCACACTGTTGACTAATTCCAGTTTAGAGCCAATATTAGTCTGCACATTTACTAGGTTTTACACCATCGGTGTTTTATAAAAAATAAATAAAAAAAGATTACCAATCATCGATCCAATTAAACAGACCAAATTTAATTGACACCCACTGAAATGCCATGGGAAAAGAAAATACAGAAATAACAATTCATCCGATCTGAACCATCTGATCAGATCTACATAGAGTCCAGTAAATCCAATCCACAGCTCAAAATCTTATCTCCATTTGGAAAAAGTCTGATTCCTATCTGCTGCCTTGACACGAGTCTGCACTGTGCCACTTGGCAGCCGCAAACTATGAATTGCAACACTTCAACTATGACAAAGGTAACAGTAGAAAGTGGATATGGGGGGAGCGCTCCAAATATGGGTCAACGTCTAATTCGCAACTTGCCAACAGCTGACCAATCAGCTGAGCGCATCTGCGCAATCATTTGGCTACAGCTGCTTTTATTTTTTGCCCAGTCACATGTCCACGCAGCTTCGCAGTTCACGACCCTTGTAAAAAGCCACCCTGGGGTGTGTTGATGAAGATGATGGCAGGATGAAGAGGCGGGGGAAGACTCACAGAGTAGACACAAACGGGGGGGGACGAATCAGTCAGGTGTGACCATGCTCATTTTCTACCTTTCTAATTTATGTTCATATGCGGATGGGGAAAGATGGAATTCACACAGAATAACATTCTTGAGTAAATAATTTTGGGTATAACATTGATACTTCCAAATTTTAGTACAGTAGTACGTTATCTGTTACGAGGGCAGCGATAATAAATGAATGCGTTATTTATTGGGGTCTTATCAGCATTTCATCACCATGTGAATCTTTGTCAGCATTGCCTGCGATGGCTGTCACAGATGACGGAAAAACAAATCTCCCCTTTGTGACGACACTCTACGGG
Source organism: Festucalex cinctus (assembly GCF_051991245.1). Lineage (NCBI taxonomy): Eukaryota > Metazoa > Chordata > Actinopteri > Syngnathiformes > Syngnathidae > Festucalex > Festucalex cinctus. The sequence continues at coordinate 13,379,626 of NC_135428.1, read as the reverse complement.
TCCGCACTTCAAGTCTCACGTACTACAAGACGGAGAATTTTTGCCCCGGGCTGCTTGGTCTCACAGTCAAGTATTTTTATTTCATTCCAACCCATTTATTTAGGAGACTTTTGACAAGTAGAGGCCGCAAGAGCTCACGAGTTTACTGCCACTTCACTGGGTCACATTTTGATCACAAGCCACTCTTAATGCTACACGTTTCTCAAGAGATAGTCACTTTCCTCAAACGACTGCAACTACGGCGGCTTATGATACACGCCCGTCACGTAAAAAAGAGAAGGCGACGCAAGTGGTGGTCACAGACTGCAAGCTATCACCACCACAATTCTTAAAAACAGGCCACCTGGGATGTTGAAATGTGTTTCCACACTTTAGACTGCTCTTATCCAGGACTGGATTTCATCCAAGGACACGCTATGTACACACATAAAACCGATAGAGATAAATTCAACCTTTTGCAACGTCAAAACCCCCCAAACTTACTTTGGAAGTAGCAGAGAGACAGGAAAAGTTTGGCAGCCTTTGGTTGCTCATTTCATCTATTTGTAGTTAAATTTGCAGTCCAAAATGACTCGCTGAGTACAGTATGGTATTATTTTTTTACTGAACCATAAAAACATGGCACGATTGTCAGGGAAGAAGCAAACGGGCACAAATGATTAAGTGTGGCTGGCAGCATCTCCTTATTACACAATGATCAATATCAACATTTTCAGAGGGGTCAAGCTGTGTGACACCTGAAGCAATCAGATTGGACGCCTGCCTTACGCTTTGATGCAACATTGCCACATCATCGCCTTTATGCACGTCACTTTTTTTGTTTTTTTAATGCACGGTTAATTCTTACAAGCAAAAAACTTTTTTTTTTCTTTTTTTTTTTTTAACTAGTGTTGTTCCGATACCGATTCCGATACCCAGCTTTGCAGTATGGGCCGATACCTAAGGTTTTTTTTCCTCAACATGAAAAAGCTGTCCTGCCATTGGTTCAGAGCATTCAAGGGCCAATAGGATTTCTTAGATAGGCATGCAGTTAACATGTCACACATCAGTGAATGTCGTGCACAAGCAAGACACAAGATGCTGCATCCAAAGTCCTGTATTAGTGTCGGAAATAATGGTATCCGAATGTTACTTCTTAGTACTCACCGATACCGATACCACTGTTTTAATGCAGTATCGGGGCCTCTGCCGATACCAGTATCGGTATTGGAAGAACAATAATTTTAACAACAATGCATTCACACAATAACCTAAGACCCACATTTCTCCACTATTGTAAACTTACTCTAAAGAAAATATACCATTCAACAATAGCATCCTTTAAAAATGCCTATATTTTAAACACTATGCTGTTTTGTTTTGTTTTTTAAAGTCAACTCTGAACACATTAAGAACCGGACCACACCTACAACTGCATGTGTAAAATTAAACACAGCACCAAGAAATTTTGCACTGATCTTTTCTTTTCAGGACAGTGCAACGTCAATAGGACATGAATAATGTAGACAGTGCAACAATAACAGTTTGATTAGCCCAATTGATTATGCTATAAAAGGATCAATTCAAATTGTTAGTGCTTTGGCTCCATCTGACAAGCCCAGGTCAAGGAAAGACTTCATATGCCGCTGCACCTCGTTTCGTTCGCACCGTGCTACTTTTCGTTCGTGCTCTAAGACATCGCTTCAAATGAGTTCAGTATTGCATCAAAAGCATATCGCTCTAGCCATTCTTGCTTGATATAAATCCAATTTTAAAGACTTTCGTGGCTACTAAAACTTGCCAAAAAATTGACCTCAATAGACTCGACTTACTGGTATACTAGGTATGCTATGACGCGGAGTGCAGTGGCTGGTGGTTTTAGAACAGTTTAAAAACGCCCATTGTAATTTGTTAGTACTGTACAGCTAACTTACTCACGCAGATAATGAGCCCAAGGTTGTGAATGTGCAAATACATGTGACCAATTTAAGACTTGACTTGCTTGAAATTGGATTTGGTCGAATCGATATTGGCGCTTCCCAATCATTGGCTGCGGCAGAACATGCAGATGTACAGACACTACCTGACATATGAACAAGGCTCAACCTCGGCTTTGCCACGCCCAGAAGCATCTCACCTTCGGTTTGTGACTACAATACTGTACAACAACATTTTAACATACTGCAATCTAATCCAATGCCCAAATATTTGGGAGTGTGTTTGCGAGCAAAATTTGACCTAAGGACAGTGTGTCTGGAACGTTTTGGGTCCCCAGTGACCAGTTAAGAAATCAGTGGCCAAAGAAAAGAGGGGGTTGCAGGTGTCAAAACATAACAGTCAGCAAACACTGTAGCTGTTTATAACAGTAGAATATACTATGTGACTAGTCTGATTTACTTGCTGATGCATCAGCTGCGATTTAACATTTTAAAAGTACACCAGCCTGCCAGAAGCTTCGTCAAACAGCTGTGCAATTTAAATACAAGCGGCTGCATGGCAGTGTGGGGGGTGGACAAATAGATGAGAGACACGTTGTCTTTTCACTGACCAGGCCATGTTGGGAGGTTTAAAAACGTCTGGTCTGGACAAGCCGATCATTTTTGTCTTAATGTTACACCTAATGACCCCCCCCCAAAAAAAAGAAACAAAAAACAAAACAAAAAAAAACACCACGTTACTAATCACAATGTCGCGCATTCATGAGCAAAATCACGATGACTTGCACAGCCTTGTTAGCTTCCGCGGCTAACTAGCGGCCTAGGAGAGATTGACGATGCACGGGTGACATGACAACCGTCTAAATAAATAAATTAGGGCAACAACCAACGCCACAAGCGAGAAAACAAGAGCGCGATGCCACCAGAGTTACGATTAGCCGGTTAGCTCACGTCGGCTAGCAGAGCTTACCATGCCTTCTACACGTGGAGTGAACACGTGACGTCTCATAACAAACCTTCTCGTTTTTTATTTTAAAGCGATTAAACATGCACAGAAAAAAATCTATTAACACCCGACATATTGAGTTCGTTTAAGGCGAGGCAGATGTTTTTAAAGGTAGAGAGTGCAACTGAAAGCAAATGGTCGGGGCGGCTGAGCTAGGCCCGTGCTATTGTTAGCCGGGGCGGGCGTCTCCTCATTTATTTTTCCTCTTTTAAAGGACTAACAGCACTAACACCCTCTTTAGTACACTCGGCGTGTCAGATACTTAATACTCGTGGGATTAAAAAATGTTGTTGTTTTTTAAAGTCACGTGCCGCGTGCGTTAAACATCCAAAATGTCCAGTTTTCACAATCGAGTCTGCATTTTATCGATTTTCCGTTGCACAGTTTATGACGTTGCACTTTAATGCATCGCAACTTTTGAGGCAAAAAAAAAAAAGAAATCACATTTCAAAGCTACCCGTGCTAGTGTGTGATGGCGAACCTTGTGCAATGAGACACCCCGTGGCTCCACTTTTGCCACCCTGGATTCCAGGAATAGAATCCCCGAGTGGAGGAGGGGTGCATGCACGGACTCCAAATATATCCAGCAGGGCTTGACATTTGGACAACATCAACGTTACCTGGCCCACCTTGACAGACAGCTGCTGGACGGACGCACCGACACGCGAGTGACAGGGAGGGAGACAATTATGATAGGGAAGGGGGAGGAAGGGTACCCACCGTGATGTGCTTGTCCGTTCACGCTGACCACGGTGACCGCGTTCATTTTCCTAGTCCACGGGTTCACCTTGGGAGGGGGAGCCTCGGTAAACTCCTTCCGGCTTTTACCGCCCTCCTCGTCGGCCTTGACTTCACTGTCACAGCCCCCTTCGTCCAACGTAGGGTACCCAGAGCTTTCCCCGTGACCGGGGCTGCTGCCGTTGCCGGGCTCCAGCTCCGCCTCCTCGGCGACACCCGCCGCCTGGCCCCGCTTGGCCCCGTCGACCTCCGGCTCCGGCTCCGGCTCGCCGCGGATCACTTTGCCGTGCTCCTCCGCTTTGATAAGAGGGTTACCCGGCAGGAGAGCCTCCACCTGAGTGGCCATTTGCAACCGCCGTCGTTCTCCCACCCCCTTCGGGATTACCAGTCCTCCTCCTCCTCCCCCCCGGTCCGAAATCGCTCGTAGGGGAAAAGTGAAGTTGTTCGGCGAGAGTGTGCCGCTCCTCTGTCGCTCTCAGACGAACCGAGCTTCAGTCCAAGACGCGGAGACGTCCACGGTTACCTAAAACATGCAAAACTGCAAAGAGAACCGCGTCCGATAGGCCTTTACGGGGGAGAACAACCCTATCTCCGCCACTAGCAGCAATATGGTCGCTCTCCACCACGCGATAGCAGGGGGCGCGCACGTACGCAGTCGAGGGGGTGTAGGCACGTACAGTCGGGAGCGCGCATCCGCGTCACGTCAAAACAATGTTGCGTTCCCTGTTTTTGGTAAAAAGCCAATGCGTATTTTCCATTTCGAACATCAAAGCCCTTTTAATACCGAATTGCGATTCCAGTTTGAATCAATTGTATTGCTTTCGTGTCTTTCTTTTCTAAGTGCAATTTGCGCAATATAATTGCTGCCACGTAATCGTGTTGAACCAATCGTAGTTTATTTGAAAATTGATTTTCAGATAGCTTGAATGCGCCACCAAAGCTTCCGGGCCCGTCATCGTAATGCTACATTCAGGTTCCTCAGGTAAAAAGAACGTATTCTCAGTTCGAATGTCGGCGTTTTTTTTTTGTTTTTTTTTACAAAGCGTTTCGATTCTAATTTGAAACACTACTTACGTCCATACTGTCTATAATTTTACATAAGTTTTCAACTGTTTTTTAATTATTGCACATACTTCCATGAGCGTGATGACACATAATCGTGTTAAACAAATTGTGGTTCATTGGAATGTTCCCTGGTGACATAAACGCAGCACCAAATCTTCGTTTTCAACCTCTTGTCGCGTCTTTAAATCACTTTAACTACTTAAACTTGACCACAGAAAGTCAACCGACACAACAGAGTGGGAACATGGGAAACTTTCGTTGATCGCTGACTCAATAAACAAGTACGGCGTTGACATGTCTGAAGTCGTGTGTCCTTGTACGCCACTTTGGCCCACCCCCATGGACGTGTCCACGCCGTGTGCGCATGTCTCTCAAAGTAGTTGTGTTTTTGTTGTCTTGATGTTAGTTTTGATGCCATATGATGACAAAGCACTCTGTCATGCTCTGTTGTATGCAGTCGAGGACCGTCTAAAGCATAATTTCGTGAGTAGTGGGATTATGTAATAGTGTGTAACGTAATCTGTACACAGGGTAGCAGTCTGACATGCATGCAGGAAAAAGTGGATAGTATTAAGTTGAGTCACTTGCATAATGCATGCCGCACTCGGACTGGGAGGTGTTCGCACTGGAACTGGGTGGGGTGCATGAATGCATCATGTAGCGCATGTTTTGTCGTGACTGCAAATGATCATAAAGCAGCAAAGAAGCAGTGGTATAAGGACTACAGTGGTCCAAGAGTTGAGTTCACCCAGGGGCGAGCAAAGGAGGGTTGGTGGACATGCACCTGAGAGGCAGTCCCCCCCCAACACACACAAAGCATATGTCAATCCTCCACAGTCCTTTCTTTCAAAGAAATTGAAGTCACATGATGATGCATTCAGGCACCGGCAGCATTTTCTCCTTTGCTGGCAATTTCGATTGCATTTTAAAAGTCAATTGTCCTTTCTTTACAAACACAATGCATGTACATGTGCAGTGATTTGTTGATACCTGGTATCATTGTTCTGTCCCATTACAAATGACCTATTGAGGACAACAAAGACAGCCCGCCAATGGTAGATAATCAATAATCACTCTTAGGTTGCAGGCACGCTTCATCTCCAGTTTGTTTCTTCCCCCGCCGAGGCCCCCGAACGGTAAACAGGTCGCTCTCTGCTCTTTGTGTGCGAACGCTCGGGGGATACATAAAGCTCGATGCCATTGTCCGCTCCACCGAGCCCTTTTTGGCGCCGTAATCGCCAGTGAAAACACAACAAGTCAGCAGCTGGTCAGCAAGTCACAGTTGAAAGCAGCTAAATGGCACTTTTGCCCCGTAAGCAGGACCAGTTGGGGGGGGTTACGTACATGAGCCCCCCCCCCCCCCCCCCCCCCCAACACACACACACACCCAAGCCCACCATTCAGTTCATAAAGCATTGATGGTTGAAAGGTCACTTTGTTTCCCGCCATAATTTTTTAGCTACAAAATAACCCAAGGCCAGGCTGAGTCTTTTTCTCAGTTTCAACATTCACGTCTCATTCCAATTTATGTTTTCAGTCCGATGTTGAATTTATAGTATGTTGACGTGGAAAATGATTCAGTGAAAACATTCCCGTACAAGCATTTCAGTAAAGATTTGGAGGCATTGTTGGGATTTTTTTGCGGTTCTCAATCAACTAGGTAAAACACCTTGAACTAATTATTGCAGTATTAAATGCCAAGTCATCAAAATATCACAAGTTGGTGACCTGTCCTATTGGAGTTGTACCTAAAATTTGGCCGTGGCTCCAAACTGTTACGGTGGCGGCGCGGCGAGTGACTTGTGTGGTCTTGACTAGCTTGTTTCAACCTGCGGAAAACGCGACCTCGGCACACTTCAGGGGAAAGCATGTGGGGGTGTGTGTGTGCATTACTTTGCTGCCAGGGTGTGTCTTCCCTGATAGAAGCTGATAGGAGTTCAGGTCCAGCACCCCCCCCCACACACACACACGCTCACAAATGTATGCAAATAAGCACACAGAAGCCCTGACGTGACCTCACTGCAATAAATGTAGTTTTAGTACCACCATTACTAAGTTCAAATGTACCACATTGTTAATACTACAATGATTGATTGAAGACAATGGCCACCCTAGTGAGGGTAATAAAGTGGATGAATGCAAAGGCCAGTGTTGCTCAAAAGTGTGGTCCTCTAGTGGTATGATAAAGAATCACATCCCAAGTACAGTACAGTTCTGTTACATTTCACTTTGAATTCAATACATTTTCATTTCATCTTGTAGATGTTGGGTGTTTGTTTTTAAAGATTCATAATGGTACAATTTTTATTCAATTTGTGCAATGGTGCCTTGAGATGTGCCTTGTTTTGTTTTTTTAGGGGCGTCATATGCCCTGGTCATGTTTGCACGCCACTGAGGGCAGTGCGGTGCAGCCCAGCATGATGCAGAGTAGTTTAGCGGCGCTCTAGCACCCTCTAGGGGCCACCTCATGGAACAGCACGAGCTGAGCTCACGGGTCGAACCATATTTCATTTTAAAAATTACGTTTTTTGACGTTGTACGCCACTTGGCTCTATAATATTACACTATTTTAAAATATTTCACAGCTGTCAAAATTCTCCCAAGATTCGGCTTTATTAAAACCAGTCAAATTTAAGACGCTTAGCATGTAATTCATGAGGAGGGGGCGGGGGGTATTTCCGATTGAGCAATCTTCCTGCCAACATGTTTTGCCTTGTGGGTGGTGCCTGGCGTGCCCACTATATCTCTGCGCGCACACACCTTGAGGCAGACAAGACATCCAGTCTTTCAACCAGAAGCGCCCAGAATGTCACTGCAAGGAAAAGTCGCTGTGGTGACGGGAGCTGCAGCAGGAATTGGTAAAGCCTTCAGCGAGATTCTCTTCAGGAATGGAGCAAAGGTAAACAAGCACTCAAAAATGAACTTTTTCAACTGCTCTGTTAGAGAATGGAGACGCTCGAGCAAGACTTTAGAGCTGGGTAACTTCAACACTATAGCTTCTCTGTAAATACAAAAACATGGCATTTCTTTAGTGAATTTTTTAAGACAACAAACAAAAAATGCAATCCCCCTTCCCCGCAGTTACTTGTTAACAAGCCATTTAGACAAGGTCAACTAAATAATTAAATACGGGTTTAGTTTGTTTTTTGTTTTTGTTTTTTCTTTTTTTTTTCTTTGTAAAACCTGAAGACACTAAAGCATTTTCCCCATCTGACAACAGTTCTCAGTTGTATTTATTCAGTCAGAATTCATACAAAGGATTCATAATTAAAATGCATCTAGAAAATATCGGAGCTCTTTATTTTTCCCAAATTTTGTCCTAATTTTTTTTTTTTTTTTTTTTTTTTTTTTTTTTAAATGTAATGCATTCTTTAAAAAAAATAAAAAAAATAACTCAGCATTCCATCATGTCAATAATCAGGTTCTGTTGTAAATTATTTTTTTCCCCTTCTAAAGTATTCAGTAAAAATTTCCAAAGTATTCACAGCGTTTGCCTTGAAGTGCTTGGGTGCATCCAGTTTCCACTAATCAGCCTTGAGATTTGTCGACAGCCTAATTAGTCCACTTGTGGTTGGTTGGTTAGTTAGTTAGTTAGTTGATTGTTTGGATATAAGTTGCATACTTAGTCACTCATTTACACCACGAGACACTGTTGGCTACCAAGAAAAATGGTCAAAACGGAGTAAAGGTGTGCCTAGCTTGTACTATTATTACAAAAACAAAACAAAAAAACTAGAGACTGCCAAAGGTGATTCAACAAAGTATTGAGCTAAGGCTGTGAATACTTGTATGCAAGATGATTGATTAAACTTACTTTGGATTAAGGCTTGTTTAAAAAAAAAAAAAAAATGGATAAAGTGAAATGCGGGGACTTTCATAGTTGCACATTGATTAAATGTAATTTCTTAGTTGTATTTGATTTGCACAATGTCAAACTTTTTCATTTAACGGATGGCGTATATAGAAATTTAGGGTGTGATGTTGTTGACATGAGTTTTTGATTATTTGATCAATTTGAATTTTGCCGTGATGGAGGATAAACTCGGCTTGGCACAGGAAGACCAGTTTTAACAACTTTTTTTTTTTTTTCTTTTCTCTTCTTCCCCCTTCCCTGTTGAACCCAAATCAGCTAGTTTGTACATTTTCCACTGCATTTGTTGAAGGGCTAAAAAATAGACAGTATGGGGAAACTTTGGCAGTGGTTGCAAAGACACGACACTGGCAATTTGGCTGTCATAAACAACTACTGTATACGATCCTAATAACCATCTAACCCTTTGCCAACATGAGTGGAAATAAAACGGACTGTTTCACTTAATGACCCAGAATAGATGACAGCTTGGCGGCTGAAGTGAAAACGGCTCTTCTGATTCATTAAAACCACATTCTGCCACTTCATTGAAATAATTCCATGAATCAGTCTCCACTTGCTCTAAATAAACAATGCATGACATCATGGGCAAACTCTTGATAGTCCAACCACATTTCCCCCCTCCAGGTTGTTCTGCTGGATGTGAACGAAAGCGCAGGAAAGAGTTTGATGGAAGCTCTCAACAAGGAGGACGGGCAAAACCGAGCTCTTTTCCTCAGCTGCGACGTTCAATCGGAAGAGCAGCTGAAAGGTAACGTCCGCTCACTTTGAATTACAAGAAACGAGCAGAAGGAAGTAGCGCAATGAAGCATGAAAAATGACTAGCACTAGGATGTATACATGTCAATGCTCTATTGTGTTGTTAGAATGGAATGAAAAGCGGCAGTTTCATTGCTTTGCATTCTTCCCCCTGTTCAAACCTGCCTGCCACATAACCTGTAGTGCACCTAAACTGACAACCACACAACCTAAGTGTCCCTTGTGAGTGAATAATTAGCAATGGACAATAAAACACTGAAGGCATGTATACAATGTTGTTTTTCACTTTCTTGTAAATGCAGCATTCTTTATGCGTCACGGTTTTTGAAAAGGTCCAACACGTGTCTAAAAGCTAGCTTTGGTAAGCCTCGTTGAACTTGTCCTGTTTTGATTGGGTGGTCAGATTTCATGCAAATGAGCCAGTACTCACCCCTCACCCTCTACTGTGTTTACAAACACACCTAGGATTATGTTTACGTTTAACAGATTCTAATGATTTAGCTTCCGTACAGACAGTGTGGGCCGGCCAGTCCTTTGCATATAATAAACAGAGATGAATTAAGGTTTTACAACTTGCAATAAAACAGAGCGCCGTGATGTGCTGAGTGTAAATGTGTGACCAAGTGACAGATGCATTCCAGTCCAAAAGGTCAACATAATAAAGTACAAAAATAAAACTGGAACCTGGGGTGTATTTCACAAAGCAGGTTTAGTGAGAACTCTGGGTCAAGAAACCCTGCGTCTTCCGTTTCAGAAAGGGAGGTAACTCTAGCCCAGGGGTGGCAAACTGCGGTCCTCGAGGGCCGGTGTCCTGCAGGTTTTGCAGATTTCCCTACTCGAAGTGCAGCTGATTCCAATTAACAGGCTCGTTATCAGGTTTCTGCAGAGCTTGCTGATGAGCTGATCATGAATCAGCTGTGTTGAAGAAGGGAAATATCCAAAACCAGCAGGACTGCGGCCCTCGAGGACCGGATCTCGCCACCCCTGCTCTAGCCTGTTTCATAAAAAGAGGTAATTTAAGCGCTCGTTCAGTTACCGTAGTAACATGGTCCATAAACCTAACCTGGTTGGTAGCAGGTTTTTCACAATGAACCTAGAATGAATAGATATGCTGGCATTTATGCACAGTTATCTTTTTGAGCAGGACCGTTTCACATCAGAGTCCATCATCTACATACACAACTGTAGTTGCTGTAATCTGTCCTTACATTTGCAACATTACCAGATGTAGTCATATGCGCTCACATCGCAGCATATTTTGCGCTCCTTTTTTTTTTTTTTTTTTTTTTTTTTTTTTTTTTCTTATGCCCATTTGAATAATGTTTTTATATTTCATCTTAAGGCAAGTGCGCTTCTCCCTCACAGAATTGCACCTAAATTAAATGAATTAATGAGCCATCGTTCAACAGGTTTCCCCTGTAATATTATTGTGATTACAAAGGACTACATTTAAGCATTGAACCGAGCAGCATTCCTCTACGGCAGGGGAGGCAAATTGTGGTCCTCGAGGGCCGGAGTCCTGCAGGTTTTATAGCTTTCCCTACTCAAAGTGCAGCTGATTCCAATTAACAGGCTCGTTATCAGACTTCCGCAGATCTTGCTGATGAGCTGATAATGAATCAGCTGTGTTGAAGAAAGTAAGTATGCAAAACCTGCAGGACTGCGGCCCTCGAGGACCGGATCTCGCCACCTGTGCTCTATGGGGAGCCGCTGCGGTGTTATCCTTCCATCCATTTTCTTAACTTAAAAAAAATAAATAAATAAAAAAAAGGCATGTTCAAATTCGCCATATGATCGCATTTAGATTTTCTGTTGAGGGGTAAAAAAAAAAAAAACGCAGAAGCAAAGGGCAGCGCTGCGCTCGGCTTCACTGTTGCCATGGTGACTCGGGGTTCCATTGAGGCGGTCTTAAGTCTGATGGTAACTCCAGGTGAAACTACTAAGCGTTGATATAACTCACTGGAATCGGCTGTGCTGAAACCGAAAACAGTTTCCTATTTGAGGGTATGTCAATTTGTTCAGGGATAGTCTGTCTGTTGAACCTGATTTGTGAAAAACACCCCTAAGTTTTTATTTTTATTTGAGGTCAGAAAACATGACTTCTGGGCGGGGGCAAATTTAAACAATTTTTTATTTATTTTTTTTCCCCAAGATAAATAACATGTTTTAAAAGATGAAATGATCAAGCCAAACACTGAGATACTTGCAGCATGAGACAAACTAATTTATTCTTCTCAGTAGAAATCTTTGGAGAATTCATGAGCCTCTACAGCATGAGAGAAGCAACAACTTTTTGCTTTGGTAGCATTTTATAATCAACTTCAGCTGGTTTTGAAAAATACCGAAACACCCTTGTTGGGAAAGAGCTTCTGAGGAGGAGACCAGCACAATAACCTACGTTTTTTTTGTTTTTTTTTGTTTTTTAAAAAAAGGTCCCAACATAATGTACCGGTAATATGCAGTATACAGAAAATCGTAGTGAGTTAAAGATTGAGCCCTGGGGAACTCATTATTTATGTTTTTTATTAAATGTGCAGCACAACTCTCTGTATACGCCCAATATATCATTGATCACTTTTATAGTAGCTGTGATTGTGCTATGATGCCCTCTGAAACCAGATTGATGCATTGATCAAACTTAATCAGGACTGATAGCTTGCAAGCTTTTCTGGGATCTTTGCTAGAAGTGATAACTTTGAAATGGGCCTCTAGTTATTCAGCGAAGATTTTCGATTGATTTCGAAAAAAAACACAAACGTGGGCATTTTTTTAAAAAATTAATTAATTTATTTATTTATTTTAATTTTGTCTCTTTGCTCCTCATGGCCAAAGCTGCCTTCAAGACCGCTGCCGACATCTTCGGAGGAATCGACATCCTGTGTAACAACGCCGGCATCCTGAATGAGGACGACTGGGAGCTAACGGTGGCAATCAACCTTGTAAGAATGTTGACGAGATGTGTTCTTGCCTTCATTTGTAACTTGTCATTATGAGCCAACAACTTGTCACGCTTCCTCTTTTTATTCTGTCTCAATGTAAACAAAAAGTCCTCGTAATCAAAACTGCTGTTTTACCTTTTATGGCTCTGTTGCGATAGGTGGGCGTTGTCAAGGGGACCTACGCTGCCTTGGAGCACATGAGCAAGTTGAACGGCGGTCGAGGAGGCGTCATTGTCAACACTGCGTCCATGGCAGGTGAAGGCCTCCATCTGACTTTTTTTTTTTTTTTTTTTGTGGCAAAGCCCTACTTTTATCTAAATGAACCTCTCTAATTACCTCAACATGGCTCCTTGGCAGCAAAAAATGACAATGGCGACAAAGCCCTACTTTTGTCCTACTCAAGTGCCTCTGCTCCCTCATGTGACTCAATATTAAGACTGCAACAATTTGGTTTAATATTTTTTTACCGAAAAATATTTCCTTGAAAAAAAAAAAAAAAATACATCTGTGTTGCCATCTGTCGTAGGTATCAAACCTCTCCTGAGCTGCCCGGTCTACAGCGCCACGAAGAGCGCTGTGATCGGTTTTTCCAGAGCCATGGCAGTGAGTGCGTCTCAATGACACAAAACGCTGTACAAAAAATATGTAGTTTTTAATTTGTGTATATGTTTGTGTGTGTGCTAGAGTGCCTCCACCACGGCAGGTTTTGGTATTCGCTTTAATTCCCTTTGCCCAGCTTTGGTCCAGACTGAGCTGCTTGCCAGTTTAACCAGCAAATTGGGACGATTCACCATACTGGAGCCTCCCACCCGACAACTAATGAACAAGCATGGTGTGTTAAGGTGGGTGACTAGAGTATGATTTTTATTTTTTTTTAAAAAGCTGCCCATTTCCAAAAACAGAATCTGGGAGTGAAGTGTGACACCCTTGTTTGGGGGAAAAACTTGCATAATATTGCCAGTCTCTGCCCATGACTTGGCGGCTAGGCTGGGTGAAGTTCCACCATTTTTCATGCAACTACATGGAAACAAAGACAAAAATTAAACTGAGCTTTTATATTTCTGAAAATAAGTCTGTTGGCAAGCTGTTCTCAATTTTGCTAGCAGTATGACTAATTTACCTGAAAAATGTTCTGTAGTTGACACCAAAATCACCATTTTCCACAATGGAATTCCATTTTCAGTGCATCAGAAGTCGCAGAGTGCCTTCTGGAGCTGGTGACAGATGAGAGCAAGAACGGAGAAGCCCTGATGGTGTCCTCCAGAGGAAAGATGTACACCACATTCCCTTCTATCGAAATGGAGCCCAAATAATGTTTTCTTGTCTGCCTTGCCTTTTCAATGTATAATTAAGTAATGTACAGTATATCCACATGTGGCATTCCAGTTGAATGGACATTAAATGTATTCAAATGCTGTAATAATTAAATATCAAGACTTAACTGAAGAAGCTTTATCATTGGATTTCATTACAATACAATTTTTTTCCCCCCACTTCTATCCTGCTCAAATATGACTAATAATGAGAATAGTTTGACAAGGAATAGGTAAAGTTAGTTGTGCGAGTAGTCACAATGCTTTCACACACTTGAACAAAATGGCAGTGCTAGAAGTTACACTTTTTTTTTTTTTTTTTTTTTTTTTAGCATAACACATATCTATATGTTTTTAATGTGCATATGAAAAGAACAAAAGTGGCTGAAAGTATCTGTCTTGCTAATCCCTTCTAGTTTCTGAATTGTGCTTGCCGGAGGTCTTGTCACTCCATTTCTTTGGCGAGGCTCACACAGTTGTCAAACAAGGAATGGGTGTTTTTTTGTGTGTTTTTTTGTGTTTTTTTTTAATTATTTATTTTTAATTCCAGATATTAATGCTCCAGGTCAGAGCAAAGCGTCAGTGACATGCACTTCTGTCTCTAATGCAGGGCTCGGCAAACTCAGTCCTCAAGGTTCGGAGTCCTGAAGGTTTTGGATGTTTCCCTTCTCCAACACAGCTGATAGATGATCATCTTGTCAGCAAGCTCTGCACAATGTACCCACAGGGGTACGTGTACCCTGATTTGAGAAACATTGATATAGGGAATTGTTTCAGTAATTGTATAATTAATCCAGTTGGCAAAGATTGTTATGCCAGACTGCAATGTTAAAGAAACGTTAACCGCAAGTTATTGTAAATAATATAGCCCAAACTTATATGATGTAGTTTAATTTTACAGTAGATAACATTGTTTACCTCACAATACATTTTACATTACAAACTGCTCCTAATTCATTCATGATCATTTTATTATTGTGCATAATTACAAATGATGGCTTGTCACTCACGTCACCCTTTCTAAAACAGGGCGTTTTTCTAGGAGAAAAAAAAAAAAGTAGAATGAATATATTTACTTAGAGAGTTGACTTACAGTGGGCACCCCTAAAATTTCAGGTTAGGTGCCACTGTGCTCCTAGTGCAAAAATAATATAATAGTTTGGAGCCCTGTATGATGACAAACTTCCATTTATAGAGTACTTTTACACTCCCAGGGGAAGAAAAAAAAAAAACTCTTTCCAGAAATTGACTATGTTGAAATCAAATGTTATTCACCACTAAACATATCATACTTTCACATTTAAACAGGAAATTAACACACAATTGTAATATTCATGTTTAAAAACACAATTGTATGAGCGTTTCATAAAAATAAAAAATTACAAAAAAATCAAGATTTTAAATACTGTATTATAATACTGTACTGTATAAGTAAATGTGTACTCTTACTCTATTACAGTACAGCCCCTATCTATTATCATTCAAATGTCATGAGATAGTTAGAAATGAAAGTTATTCCAGTTGCATCATAATAGACAAATGATATAAGCATTTAAGCACATGAATACAACGCAAATACGCAATTTTCAAACCACCTCAGAATTGACGATTTGCATCAGTTTGAGTTTAAAATAGCTCATAAACGACGTAACGACAAAAACAATTTAACAAATCTTACCATCAAATGAGAAATGAGAAATGAGATTCAATTAGATGTTTTGTTTTACCTGTCTTTACTTCACAACAGTTTTTTTTACTCCATGTACAGCACTTTGTATGCACCTTGTATAATCGTTTTTGAAATGCTATATAAATGAAGTTGCTATATTTTTTAATTAGTCTTGTCAAGAATTTATACATTTAAGAGGGGAAAAAAAAAAAAAAAAAACTGTTTCCGCCCGGTTTCGAACCGGGGACCTTTCGCGTGTTAGGCGAACGTGATAACCACTACACTACGGAAACTGATTTATATGTTGAAAACTTTTATGTATTTAAAATAAACAGGTACATACATTCCGTAATATAGGCTCCCATGTAGCACGCTTATGATTGTATATTTCATTTTCAAATACCAATATGAGCAATGTGTTGTATTTACATTAACTGCAGCTACGTGTGGCGAGTCTGGCGACATCTACAGGTAAAATTTTTGCACTGCAGTTGGCTGCATGCGCAAAGGATTGTGGGTATTTTTGCAGAGCATTTATCGTCCGCAAAACATGATGTATTGTCCATTCAGAAAAACACACAAAAGTAGTCTCACTTGGGGAAAAAAAAAAAAAAAAAAAGTTCAGCTAAATCGTAATAATAATACAAAATTTTTGTTTTGTTTAAATACATGATAAAAGCAAAACAAATGAAAAACTATGAACAATAAGAAACAAACTAACAAATTAGAAAATAATTATGAATTAAAAATGATTTCCTGTACAATTTAAACTAACGATAATCTAATCTAAAATAGATGAAAGACTTACGGATGTGTTTTGTTTTACCTGTCTTTACTGCACAACTGATTATTTTTTTTCACTCCATGTATAGCAGTTTGTATGCAGTGATGGTAGTTTTTAAGTCCGACATGAATAAAGCTGGGATTTTTTAATTTGTGTTGTAAAGTATTTATCTATACATATAAGAGAGAAAAAGAAAAGTAAAGTGTGCTTTGAACTGGCGACCTCCATCCTAGAGTGCCAGGGATGGCTACACGCAATTCCTACCTTTACTCCATTTATATAGATAATGATGCAAGCTAATTAACACATCAAATATGTAGAAAACAAAATAATACAATACATTTTATCACACAAAAACAATTCTTACCACTTAGGAAGTGGTTAGCTTGGTTAGCCTCCATTTCGAACCATCCAGTTCCACTCTTTCACTGCTTTTACACATTTTCAGGGTCTATGGTAAAAACAAGGAATAATTAAGTTTCCATCATGTTGTGGTTGGAACATCCAATCGCACAACCACTTTTAGACACAATTTTCTGACAGTTCTGTTCTGTATGTTAGTCACAGGCAAAGACAATCATTGTTTGGTTTCACTGAGGGAGCGTTACATTCCGGATGTTCGAAATTATCATGCATAAAAATTGTCTGCATCAAAATTACATTTCAAGGACAGCACTAAACTTGATCAGCAACACAAAAATAAGGCCTAGAATTAATTTTGTGTATCCCCCCCCCCCCCCCCCCCCCCCCCACAAAATCACTTGTACTGATGCTCAGTGTAATGGCATAAGCACCCACTAAGTGGCGCCGGTGCACTACATTGGAAGTGGAGAGTGTGCATGCGGAGAAGTGTGTATGTTGGCTGGAGTAAAAGCAAAAGAGTCATGACGAAGCCTTCCGTGACTGTTGTGTTTTATAAATTAAAAAAACACTTACAACATGGTGTCAGAATGCGGCCAACCTACTGTGAGTATAAAGTATACAATGAGTCCACAAGGGTAAAGGAAAGGTACTATCTATGTTTGCCTCTGCATGCCATTCATACCAACGCCTCGGAACAAAAAAATGCATAGAATGGGAAGGACCGTACTGACACGGTTCGATGGACGAAAGCCTGCTTCAGTCGGTGCTCAGTCCATATACACACACACACACATATATATATATATATATATATATATATATATATATATATATATATATATATATATATATATAGGCTTTGTGTCATAAAGCACTCGCTGACAAAGTGGGCACTTCGTCGAAAAAAGATTGGCATCAGTCAACGACGGAGAGATGGAAGTGCTCACCTCTGGGCCTATGTAGGATATCATCTTGTGGTGAATGGTAATATTACAACTTAAAACTGTACAGTGGAACCCCGCTAATCATGGGGTATATGGAACTGCAGCCAGCCTATGAATCGCGAAAATTTGCACATAATTGCCAGCTATTGAAATTAATTTGAGTTTTTGTTTTTAAATCTATATATATTTTGTAACAGCCCCTTAAAAAAGCTGACAAACGAAAACAAACAAACAAACAAAATAAATAAATAAATCAAAAAGAATAGAATAGAATTGGTGAATGCTGGTACATGTTCACCCTCACATTTTTTTAAATTTATTTTTATTAATAATTAATTCATCAAGGGGCCACTCGGGCTGCGGGCTTCCAGTTGCCTATCTTGAGCTCTTCCAAGGTCTGCCCCTCTTTTCGAATTTCTCCGGGCGCTGCCAACCAAACGTTAGCGCATGCGCTGTTTTGCTCACTGCAAGACTGTTGCGAGACCTCAAGTAATGATGGCGGTCGCGATGGGGACTGATTTGTTCCCTTACTTGCCTTCGGGGCCGGAGCAAGGTACACACTTTCTTAGCTACGACGAAACAAATAAAAACAACGGCTTCTACTGCGACTCTGTTTTATTGTCCGCTTCTTAACGACCGCGCGTCGCTTGTTGCCGAAGTCGGAATGAATAAAGCTAACTTAGGCTAGGCTAGGCTAGACTGAGCTAACCGCTGCCGCTTTGTCGCCAAGGTCGACGAGGGCTCGTCACGATGGGATGTTTCCGCACCATGACGACGAATCATGGCGTTGAGCGGCTGCGGTTCGGCGTAGACTGACGTTGGCGTTTTTTTTGTTTTTTCTTTTTTTGGATTTGGCCCCGCTTTCTGACGATTTTTTTTGGACCAATTGCGCGGCCTAGCTCCTCGCACGTTGAACTGATTAGCTCGTGGCTAAAAGGCACGCTGCAATTAGCCTTCATTAGTTTGATATGACACCGTTTGCAAGCACATAAGCGCATTATAGAGTCTTGAGTGAAGATGGCATTTTTTTTCTTTTTCTTTTTTTTTCTTTGAATGCGTCGGGGTTATGTGTGTAAAATTTCAGAGATGTCATGGGATTGAATGAGAATTGCGTTATGGAGGTATGTTACACAGTTTCAAACCACCTGTATAGCAAAATACAAGAATATTTTGGCTCTAGATTTGAAACACAAATAAAATGAGCAGTAGTTTGTAAGATTCGGCTAAGGCTTGAAGCTATTCTACTTTTTATGTTGTGAATCAGTCTTTCAACCAACTTTGCCAGTGGCAACTTTGTCAGTCACGATGAGTTTACTCTTGTGCCAGACACAGATGATATAGATTTACTGCCACAAATCTGAATTAAAAAAAAAAAAAAAAGACTTTGGAAAAAATGTGCCTTTGCTTGCTCACTGAAATGATAAATTGTCCTTTTTGTGTATTTTGACCTTGGCTGTCTCTCTCTTGTCCTCCCTGTCGCAGTCAATAAGATGATCATGGAGCACGGCGACCTGTTCACAGACAGCCTGTGCAGCGTCTGCAATGCTGTCCTCATCTCCGAGTCGCAGAAGCTGGCTCACTATCAGGTTGGCGTCGGGTTTTTGACGGATGGATTCCTGATGGTGGTGTTTCATTTGTATTTGTATCTGTTTCTTTTTAGAGTAAGAAACACGGCAACAAGGTGCGCCGTTACCTTTCCTTACAAAATGAGAAGGAGCCAGAGTCGAAAAAGTTCAAGTCTTCATCCGCTGTCAGCGTAAGTAAAGTCGCCCTGAGCTTTTATTTTTATATGTACCCAATTGCCTTTTTAAAACTCCGCTGTGGTTCAGCTGAGACCAGGATTGACAAGATTGGAAAATTCCTGCTAAATTTCTATTGAATGCTAAGAATGTTTTAGCTATTCCAAATGGGAAATTTTCCTTGGGAATAACAGGGAACTATTAGCTAGGCTAGCATACTAGCCTAATTGTCACTGTAAAACCAACTCAGGTGACATTAAACACGGGCAAACAAATATTCACATTAGCAATGCTGGCAATTTCAGGAATTTTGCAACCCTATTTTGAGTGTTGGGACACCTAAAAGCCAGCTCACCTTCCTCCTGTCCTTGGTCTGTTTGCATTTCACTTCACTGTATCGGAATAGGCTGACTTAGCTGAGTGTTTGTGTTCATCTTTCAGTACGACACCAACAACGGCGAGTCGGACCCGATGAAGATTTGCGACATGTGTAACATGACCTTCACGTCCCCCGTGATGGCGCACTCTCACTACCAGGGCAAGATCCACGCTAAGAACCTGAAACTGAAATCGGTGGACCCTCTGAGCCGTACGTACACTAGTGGGGGTCCCCATTTTCACTTTATAATACTTTATTTTATAGCATATAGTAGCGGTGGGCGATATGACGATATTATATCGTTAATCGAAACGCGGGGCTCACGATCTGTCATTTCTGTGGAAACGTCTGATCGTGACGCAAAGCATTTCAGCAGAAATTTGACCGTCAGCTCATTTGTTTTGCCACTGACTGAAGGACAGCGATGTATCTGCTGTCTCCATTGTCTCCGGAGTACCTACTGTATGTGACGACCTTTCAGTGGTCAACTGTAGCCCACACACTTCGCCCCCGCCCCGCCCCGCGTCTTCCCACCCTAAAAATATGCGGGCTCGTGGTGGAGGAGGCTGAAAGAGAGTTTGTTCTGAAGAGAAATTAATCATCCGTATTATGGAACGGTTTTGGCTTCACAACAGATGACAAAGACCAGGCGTAAATCGTTTGCAAAGTGTGCAAGGATCACGTGAAGGCAAGTTACGGCGATACTGCGAACGTGTTTAGCCACCTGAAATAGCAGCACACACCACACAATGTGGCCCAAAAACTCCAAAGCGGAGACGACAGCTCAATACATGCATGTGCCTCCAAAACAGCAGAGTATCACAGAAGCGTTCACCAAAATCACGCCGTATGATATGGATCCGTGTTACGAGCTGCCAAGTCGTAAGTTTTTACCCCCAACACCGCCATTCCTTGCATGGACGCAGATTGCAGAGAAATAGTGGCGCAAAACAAAAGTGCATTTTTTTTCCCCAACAAGCGACCAGCGTCCAGCCATAAGTCATATTGTCGCGTTTGTGAAATGATCAAGCTAACCAAGCAAGAAAACAACACGCTAACACACAAAAAAAAAAAAGTGTGTTGCATTCATGGACCATGCGAAACTAGAAAACCCGCCACCCACAATGGTTGCTAAAAAATTGTGATCTTTGCTTATAAAAAGTTGCTTTTTTAAGTACCCACTAGCAGCAGATTTTTTCAACTTTGTTTACATGCTGCTTTGTTTTTCTTTAATCATTACTAGCAGCCAAATTGTGTGCAACAGATTCACTATTTTGATTAGACTACAATACGTGAAAACAGAAATGTAACTTTTGTTAATGCTTTACTCAGGTGTTTTGCAGCTTTATAATTTATATTTTTCTTTACAAAAGGTGTTTATTTCATGTGTAATTTGTATTTCTTATTAATAAAAAAAAAAGTTGTGATAAAATCGAAATTGTGAATTTATAATTAAAAAATTGTGATATTCTATTTTTGCAAGATTGTCCACCCCTAGCATATAGTAATATAATAACTGAAATGATCAAAGACTTTGGAAATAAACAGTTTGAACATATGACAGTCGCACATTGCTGCTCCTGATGGTGTGCATGTGTAAGATGCAAACTGTAAACTGGACTGGGAATGTCTTGAAGACTCTCTTTCGGTTTTACCGTTTTTCTTCAACAGTAACCCAACAGGCTGCACCGGCCCCATCCAAGAAGAAAGTGGCGGAGCAGGCGGCGGCTGCAGTTGGCAACGCCGGTCAGGGCGGCGACAAAGACCCCGAGCGCTTCTGCTCCATCTGCCAGGCGTCCTTCAACAATGCGCTGATGGCCCAGCAGCACTACTCGGGCAAGAAGCACAAGAAGCACCTGGCCAAGCAGGACCTGATGAAGATCTACGGCAATCCCGCCACAGCGGGTGAGCACCTCAACACAATCCTCACGCAAGCATTTCCTCTTCAAATCGCTTCGGATAACCTTTTTTTTTTTTCTTTCTCTTTCTTTCAAACAGCATCCACAGCAAAGAGTTTGCCGTGTACACTCTGCAACATTGAGCTCAACTCTGTGGATCAGTACCAGTCTCACATCAGCGGGGCCAAACATAAGAACCAGTACGTGCACCGCAGCATTTCTATTTTCAGCTTGCAGCTGTGTAAGAAAGAAAAGTGGACATAGTGTACAGCAATGATTCTCAAACTTAAAAAAATACTTTATAGTGCTTCCTAACGGGTATTTTTAATATTTATTGTAAGCCGCTGTAAGGATATGCAAGTTTCAACATTAATGCTAAGTTTAAAGAAAGAAGAGAAAAAAACTACTCAATTTAATGGTTGCAATATTTCCCAAATTTGCCGTCTTAAATTCCCACGGAAATTTACCAGGGAATTTTCCAGGCTAACATTGTGTCAACATTGTGGATGGCATCCATCCTTCTAACTTGATTACAGAATGAAAAAAGCTGGCCAGAGCTCGTCCGACAACCAGCAGGCGCCCGCTCCGGAAAACAAAGGCGCCAACACACACAACCAGTCTGCCAGAAACGACGACAACTTCCAGCCCGGCAATGGCGCTTATCAGTTCTCTTCGTCGGGCATGCAGGTGGCATCGGGGGAGGACCAGGATTTTGTGACGGAAGACAACCTTTTCGAGACGGAAGATAACTTCTTTGGGATGGGAGGTGACATTTTGCCTGCTGCAGACGACCAATACAATGAAGACAGCTAGTACGCCAATACTAACCAGTACTAGACACACCAGACTGGGTTTGGCGCCGGACTATGGAGGATTCAGTCAGGACCCGGAACAATAACAAAACCTAACCCTACCACCATCACACTCCTCCCCGCCCCCACAAAAAAAACAAACACATTTTCTTACTCTAGGAGCCCGAACCCCAATGTGAAGTTTCAGTGTGTTTTATTCCAAATTGTTTGAACCTTTCTTCTCTATTCTAGAAGCAAACGCTTGTGACAGTCTCTCAGCATGTGATAAATTTAGCAACATTCCCCTTGAAAAATCCCAATAGTTTCAGTGGAGAACCTGAAAATCCGCATATCAAATGATAAACTTGCGGGATATTGTTACTTTTACCAAAACACCTCCTGTTGTCATGTCACAGCATAGCTTCCATTTGATTTATGGTTGTGTGCAATGGTTTTATTTATCCTTTACTTTGTTTTTTTTAAGTCCTTGAGAATCTTTGTGTGCTAAAAATGCAAAAATCTCCTGCTTGTTTTTTTATTTTTTATTTTGAACTATATGGCAATTTTGTTAAGAACAAAAAACAGTTTAGGTCTTCCCCACCACGACTCCGCAAATACCGGTATATTATAAACAAATGCCGCTTTTCCACTGCATGTTACAAGCGAGGCTTTTTTTCATTTGGCTTGTGGGAAACTGAAAAACGCACCACTGAAGGTGTACTCATGGTGCATTCGAGGAAAGTGGGAAGTCGGACTTTTCCGATTTCAACCCCGCCCCCTCGAATTAGCAAGTGGGATTTCTGAGTTCAAGGGTGCGTTGCCGTACGTATTTTCTGGTTTGAAGTCCGACTTCTCACTTTACTTGAATGCAGCATAGCAAACAATGGTGGAGTACAAGGGTCTTGTATTTAAAGTGAGAAACACACATAGCGATTTTTAAATATCTTTGTGGATTTTTTAAAATGTGAGAAACCCCGCCCATGAGGAAACATTTGCTATTATTTAACCTTAACTTTTCAAGTAGCTCATTCGTGATACAGACTTGGCAGCAGATGATAAAGCGAAAAGATGTCTGTTGGCATACCAAGAGTGACCTGTGTGAGGTGGCGTAGTGCAAAGGTGTAAATTACAAAAAGAATTGGAAGAACCGAGGCGGCAGCTAAGATTATTCGGTAGTCATGTTGGGGTTGCAAATTCTTTTTGTCGTTTGTATTTTTGTGAATGATGTGAGTCAAAAACTTAAGACCATCCGTAACGCCACACCATAGGATAATCTTTCAGAGAGACCCGATAATTGGGCCTTTGTTGACTTTAATTGAGAGGGGAATCCTCAAATTTGAACCTTTTTTTATGGCTTTGAGTGTAACCCACTTTACAATTTCAAATTGTTGCCTGCCTGAAATCACTTCGCACCCCATACATACCACAGGATAATTTTTCCGAGTCATCCAAATAATTGGCCGTTTGCTGTTGTTGGCCTCAGACTGTGAGCAGATTAGAGATGACAAATCCTTCTGCAACCTACAACATGCCACACAATAATGGCTCAAATTCTCGGTATGTGTGTACCCCATTTCGAGACACGTTTAATCTGACAGTGGGCTGTGGGCCGCGAGAACATCTCGTAGGAAAAGCGTAAATGGTGATTGGAGCAATGGAAAAGCGGCAATAAACGGCATTGGTGCACTCGCACCTTATAATAACCAAAAGATGTCAGGTGGACGAGATCATGCTGCGGCCTGCAGTCAATCGTAATCTAACACTGGAACTATCGTCACTGAAAAAGAAAAAGTTTCAAGCCGCTCCTCTTCTACCTTAAGTTCTTCTTGTATGGCTGACTTGTTTTTATTCCGCTTTTGCAGTAAATGCCGATCAATAACAAATGAGTCCCTCCATTTCACAGCGTCTTCAAGTGATGTCAAATAGACAAGTGATGTCAGTGAGTATCATCAAGTAAGTCTTACCTGTCCTCGACTGGGTGGATATTTTATTACCAAATGTTTGCTTTATAGAAAAACTGGGGGGGGGGGGGGGTCTTTTCTGCTGTACAGCTTGTTGTCATCCTCACTGGTTGTAGTGATGTTTTTGTCATCTTACTTTCTAGCCAAGTTACAAGTTGTGCATCTGTTACATAAAAAAGATTACATCGTTTCTCACAGATTGCTGGGGTTCCTTAATTTCTTTCAAATAGATGTTGCTCCTTGTAACAAGAACAACAGAATACTGATCTCGTACTCATTCACTGCCATAGAACATTTTAAAATTTTCAATACCGACATGATCTTGTGTTCAATAATTATAGATAAACCAAATCTAGCTGACGTTTACAGTGGAGTGTTATATTAGGGCTCTTCATGGCTAGATAGATGACTTGAGCTAGGCCGTTGTGTCGCTGTTATTTGTCCTTGCTTGGCGCCTTTCTATCTGTCTGCATTCTGACATAAGTATCCAGTAGAAACCAGTTAAGGCCATCAGGCCACACATTCTCACATGGGGAGGCTGAGCCGTTCGCCCATGTGTGCGGGCGGCCTAGACAGTATAAGTGCAGGGACGATTCTGAATAGATCAGTTCCTCTTCCGCATACTAGGGGAAGAGGGCTCCGCAGCTGTGTACTCGATCTTTCTGGCATCCAGTAAACAGTTCAACTAAGAAAATGCAGCCGTCTGGTTATTACTGTTAGTATAATATCGTGAGCATTAAGATACAAGAACCAGTGGAAGTTCCCACCCAGAACTTTACAGGAGCATCATCAGTTTCTCCCCCATTCAGCCCCGTTCAAAAATATATAACTGACAAGTATACAGTGAATGAGTTTTAAGCACTATATATCTACAGGCATGTCAGAATATGGAAGGGAAAAAAAATTATGAATTGTGTTCAAAACAAAACTTGTATTACACAGATTCATTTAACATAGGAGTAGAGCAGAGCATACAGCAGTTACAAGTAGCGCCACCTGTTAGTAATACAATGCAGGTTGACACCATAACAAGCACACGGTGGCGCCCGTGCTCCCCCCCAGAAGTAGTTGATGACCATTGTAGTTCTGCTTGACGCTTGTTGTGGACACTTAATAAAACAGCAGTCATGAATGCATCGCAACTGAACTTCTAACTAAATGGCAGCAAGAGGAATGATTTTATTTATGTATTTATTTATTTATTTTTAAATAAAGTAACACCAATCGTGAATGTATGCCCAACTCAGTCAGCGTTGAACTCAGGTTCACGTCAGTGGCAATAAATTGACTGGCTGAGGTTTTGCGTCTCTTGCCCTTTAAGTCAAGCTTTAAGTCTCCCAGGCTGACCCGCGAAATGGAAAGCTTTGGGCTAAATTCTACACAAGGCACACACTCACAGATACGCACAATGGTTACTCTATGCTGTCCTGTGGAGGAGACAGGATGGGAAGTGACTTGGATAGAAAGGTGGTTTGTTCCCTTTCTTATCACCCCCACCAACCGAGGACACAAGCTGCTCCTAAAAAGTCAGTCATAAAGTCCGAAATGAGTGTTTGTCGTCCTCCTGCTTAAATGTGTGCAATGACTTATTTGTGCAAAATCATCTTCACCCTTCTGGTAAGAGTACATTGCGGGCCAAATTGACCCGTTTTAAAGCTAAGAAAGTGAAATATTTGCTTGGCTGCATAATTAACTGTACTTGGTTAAGAAACAATACTTCAATACAAATCCTGATGATTTTAAGTCAGTGGGTCAAATTGACCCAGGGATATGTAGCTTTTCCCAAGAAGTAAAGGTACAGGTGGGTTAATAACTGAATGAATATAATCAAAGTTTATTGAGGGTTCAGATTTCAGTCAGATTGGCCCAGTAACACTGTTATTGCTGAGAAATAAACTTAACTGGGCAGAGAACATTATTTCTGTTGTTTCGAAACAAACGTAATGGGCGGGTTCATAAATAGATACAGTATAATCAATATACTTGTTGGAATTTTATTACGTTTTTGATTAAATTAATATACTCGGGTCAGATTGACCCAGAAACAGTATTGCTATTCCTGACACACTAGTGCTGATAATTATTTAGATAGATGATGTTGATTAGGATTTTATTTCCTGTTTGTGACGATTTTGACACAAATATGCCCTGGGTCAAATTGACCCGTAAGCATTATTGGTGCTCCAAAATAAGTGTTAAGGGAATGAAACTTTTTGACCATTATTCGTCTTTCTAAAGGCACAAGTTTTCATACTCCTTATGTGTTGGATGTGGCATACTTAATTTTAAGATATTGCATATAATTACTCTTATTTAACCTTTCTGTTGGTGTCAATGTGCTTTAAGTAGTAGGAGATGTAATGCGAACAGACCACTTTGGTGTCCTCCCTTCATGCCGAACGGTCTTCACTGTTGTTTGGCCTTAATCAAAAACGACAGTAGCCATGCTGTACACACCAACGCACCTGCAACAAATAAATTCTTTCACTGTCACATCCAATTATAAGAGTTTTGTCTCCAAACGGCTCTTCACTTGCCAGAATGGATTTTCATGCAAAGAGCCTCACTTTCTATTTAAAAACAAGCCATGAGTCATAAGGAGATAAATGAAACATTTTGCCTGGAATTTATTTATTCATTCCCACAAATGTAAACTGTCAAAACAATAAGACACCAAAGCAAGCAAGCAAACACAAATCATAATGCTATATACTGAAGTTTTAATTAAACTTCTTGAACGTCATCCATGGTTAGTAGTAAAATGTCAAAACAATAAGACACCTAAGGGCAAATGAAGGTGTCTGTTTTTTTGTTTTTTTGTTTTTCCATTTTAATGTTAACGTGTGATACTACAGTTTATAGTGTAATGTCTAAGAAACAATATGACACTTTAGTGGTAATTAGGTGCAATGTGACATTTATTTTTTTACATTCTAAACTGTTGTACAATCGTACGAAGTTTAAGTATGGTTAAAATGTCAAGACAGTCCCACACATTGTGTAAACACTTGGCATCCCTGTGGATAACAACACCCAAACACCTGATCAACATTTATTGACAGATGTCAAATAAATGTGTGCTGTAAATTTAATTTTAGCATTTTTATCTGTCATTTAAATAAAAACACTAAGACACTTAGTGGCAAATGATGACGGTGTAATGTTACTTTTCTTCTTGACTGCACTACAAGTTGAATGCTTTAACCATTGCAATAGTAACTAATGTACAAAGTAGAAAGAGTCCCTTGTTATATAGTAGATTAGGCGAGCTGTCAGCAAACAGATTAAGATGGCGGAGATGTGTCGGGAATCAAAAGCAAAAGCGTTAAATTGCCGTTTGACTGCTTATGACACACGCATGCAACTGGAAACGTGTCCGTCACTCGCCACATTGCTTTGCCACACATGGCAGTGCGCGTGCGCGTGTGTGTACGTGCGTGTTGCAGGTGGCTGACGAGTCAGATTACAATTCCAGTAAAAGTATACACAAGCCAATCCATGACAAGTGAAAATTCTCATGGATTATGGAGAACTTCTTGGAACAGATGGACAAATTTGTTGCTCCCTGTGTTTTTTTTTTTGTGTTTTTTTAAATCACATCATAGACTATTTTCTGTGTTTTTGTTGTTGTTTTTTTACTACTATCACTGTGGGACCACGTGTCCTTGTGGGACATTTTGGTGGTCCCCATTAGTCCAGACTTCTTCTTGAGGGTCAAGACTTGGTTTTAGAGTTTAGGTTTGAATTGGGTTTTAGTTAGGGTTAAGATGAGTGTTAGGATTAGGCAGTCAGTTGTGATGGTTAGGGTAAGGGGCTAGGAAATTCATTATGTGAATGAGATGTCCCCACTAGAAATGTAGACCCGACGTGTGTGTACATATGCGAGACCAAGCAGAATCCTGACCAAGCAGCTCTGCTGGACTTGTCAGACACCTGTTGGCCTGCACCCCCACCATCCAGCCCACCCTCGTCCGATACACCCCCCATCCCTCCACTCTTCTCACCCCCTTCGGACACTCGATACGCAGGGAGGGGGGGTCCGAGGAGGAAGGCGCGAGAGGGAGAAAACAGCTGGATCAACTGAACGCTTCCTCTTCGGGTTTCCGCTCCCGGCCGGACTTGCCAGGGCCGTCCTCCCCAGCCAGTGAGGGGGTGATGACTAAACCCTATGCTGGGGGAATCAGGGGTGTTGCACAGTGGAATGCTTTGCAAATACCTCGTCGTCGTCGTCTTGGCCCCGAGGGACACCGTTCGTTCACTTGTGTGCCAAAATCAGCATCGCCACTCCATCCGTTTTCTATCGTGCTTATCCTGTTCAGTCGCGGGTGAGCTGCAAGTCCATCTCAGCTGACTTTGGCTAGCGACAACTACAGGTGGCGCGGTGGAACTGCAACAACCAGAGCGCATATTTGTGTCGAGTTGTCATTTTGATCCGAAGGCAAAATACACACATTCACTGCCTTTGACAAGTATACTTGTCAATTGTATTTTTTAGAGCGGTGCTAAATGGGGGCGAATCTGAGCATGCTCCACTGTAAATATCAAACTTGGAAACAACTTTACTGATGCCCAACCACCGGTAGATGACATCATTGCCCCATTTTATAGGAAATAAACACAGTTTCAGAGTCCATGGGAGAAATGGCTGTATTTTGGCAAACCTACATTTTTCTGCTGTCAATTATAAAAGAACGGGACGGGACAAAAAGTAGGGAGTCTATTCTGTTATTTGGTAGATTCGGTTTATATATAATTATTGAATGGAATATCACGTGAGTATTGGAAATGTAAAAATGTTCTATAATGACTGGCAGTGAATGAGTTTTAAAGACGGTTTTGTCCCGATTTTCTTTTTCTCTTCGATTGACCGACAAGATGACCCCCAAAAGTCATAAAAACCTTGTGTGGGGTCTGTAACAGATAATCAATCTTTAAGATGTGAAGTCCTAATATGTGTACCAGGCCTCAGGGTGAAAGTGCAACATTGTTATGTCAGTAATACTTCACAAACTTCTGTCTTGCTGTCTACACTTGGGTGTTTTCAAAGGGCACTGCTGATTTAGTGAGTCTAAATTGTCATCATTGTGATGAATTTTTGGGGAACAAGCGAGTCGGCTTGTGAGGAAGGCCCCCCCCACCACCAGAAGCTGCAGCTGGGACGACAGGTGAGCCGTTCCGCTTTCGATCACGTCTCATTGATATTCTAACCTATGCACTTTCCCACACAGACACCACTCGTCTTCCGTGGACATGTTGCCACGCCCCCCCCCAGGGCCCAATCGCTACTACGCCACCCACCATAGTGAAAAGTGGGACAGTGTGACAGAAAAATGCTTTTATAAATCAAAGGTAAAAAAAAAAAAAAATACATCAAGAAAAAATGTCAATGTTTATTTTTGTACCTAATTACTAATGCTTGAACTTGCATCCAAATCTGCGTTTAACAACTTCTAGCATCCTTTGTCATACCCTGGCCAAGGGTAGACTTCAGGGTGATTTTCTTATTGTTCCTTTTGAACAAACACACACAAAGAAAAATTGGACAAAAAAAAACTCGAATTTTGCCCTGCTATTGGCTGGCAACCAGTTCAGGGTGTCCCCTGCCTACTGCCCAAAGCCGGCTGGGATAGGCTCCAACACCCCCGCGACCCTTGTGAGGAGTAAGCGGTATAGAAAATGGATGGAGGGTTTGTCATATTTGATACATCTGTTCCCAATGCTTTAAATTCCCCAAATTTATAACTGTCAAAAATATATTAATAAAGCGACATATTAGTATTTCCAAAAATCAGAAAGAACATTTCCTACTTTTAATAAGTATAGTTGTCTCTCATTTTTCATTCAATTGGCATGATCTTGCGAGGTCGCTGGAAAAGCCATCAGATGGGGGATACTGCCCTCTAATGGATTATGCGTGCAATGCATGTGTCACATCATATACGTCAGGGTTTTAATGGGAAAATAATTATACTCGTGAAATAGAGGGCTCGAAATGTCTTGTAATTAACTCATTCACTGCCAATGACGACTATAGACGTCAAAATCCAAGCAAACAGCCAGTTTTAATTTTGAAAAAAAAGAAAATTTAAAATTAAAATTTTAATTAAAAAAAATAATTTAGTTTTAGTTATAGTCTTCTGACTAAATTTAATTAAAGCCTTAGTCATAACTCAGTCACCTGATTGTATTTTAGTTTTAATCCAACTTTAGTCAACAAAAATAAAGAGCAATTTTAGTCGAATAAAATTGGGCTTTTGAGGCCGAGACCCAGTATGTGGTCTCAGTAAGACCAAGACCGATCGCAAGAACGTCAACGCCCGTGTTGTAGGGTAACAGGAATCCGTTCTACGCACAATGGTAGCACTTAGCAATGAAATTGTTGTCATCGTCGTTATTCATAACAACAATGATTAATAACTATGAATGAAAACAATGAATAACTAAAACTTCAATTCAAATTTCTTGTCAAAATTTGCACTGGCTGTTTGCTTGGATTTTTGACGTCTATAGTCGTCATTGGCAGTGAATGAGTTAATATGATACGTTTGACTTTATAGGTTAATGAAAGCTCCCCCTCACCCCCAATTTGTGAGGCATCAGTTTGCTAAGAGGCTTATGAGTCCCCCCACAATAACGAGGAGGACAACAGGAAGGATGAAGGAATCCATGATGCTCACCTCCTCGGTCTGCAAGCGAGAATCAAAAGGTGAGAGGAACAGACTTCTTATTTTGTGCATGGTGAGGCGGTGGTTTGCCTCACAGCGAAAAACTTCCGGGTTTGAACTGCGCTGCGAGATCTTGCATCATGGAATTATAATTAAATAATGTTTAATCGTTGATGATATAAATAGAAATAAAGAAAGCTCAGAATGAAGTGGTGCAAGCCCGATTGACTTGCGGCTGTTTCAGGGTTTATAAAAAAGCCGGACAAACCAGAACAGGATTGACCCCACTTTTCTTGTCAAAAGTCCGCGCACTCGCAACCCGAATGAGTCCAGAATGTACCCGTTCTCTCAGAGGGTCACTGGGATTGACTCCAATTACATGACACACATAAGGACCACATTGGCATAAATAACTTCCCTCCCTCTTGATTTGTTTTGACAGTCGACAGCAGTTTGAATCGCACGTGTCACAGGGGTCGACAGACAGACAGACGGAGGCCGTAGGTGGCAGACAGACAGACAGTTGGCTGGTGAAATGTGCAGACGGGCTGACGGTGCGCCTTCCCTCTTAACGAGGCCTGACACTTTCTATGAGGCTCCTGTTGACGACGGTGTCACCACTTAGGTTATGTCGTTGACTATTTTTATTTATTTATTAAAAACATAAAAAGTACACATGAGCACTATCAATTCTAAGATCAAGACAAATTACAATGGTATTTTTTTCCCCCAATTTTAATGAAACTACCTTGAAGATTGAAACGCTTCACTTTATTTTGTTCTAATTACTTTTTTCCCCAGGCAACTATGGCCATACAAACTATAGCGCCACCTGCTGCCTTGGCATGCATATGACAACCTAGAAGTAGGTTTGAGATGTGCATAATAGGGTGGTTTTTATTAACACTACAAATATTTGTGTCGCCAGAAAACAGGACCTGTGATAAGTTGAGAAAGTGCTTCATTTTATACGTAGCCCGAATTTGAAATATAAATATCACCAACGATCAGGTTCATTAATTGTGGCAGTCAAAATTGGGAATTGTCAAATCGCCTCATATTGTCAACGGGATGTAGTAGTGGTGTGCGATACAGCAAATTTTGATATCGAACCGATATCAAGTAAATACAGGGCGAGTACTGCCGATACTGATATTGTTACTTTGTGAAAATTACAGGATGTATTTTTATGTATTTTTTTAAATTAAGGTAGCTGTATTATTGATTTGCTTATTCACAACTAAATTTCAACCCTTAAGTGGTTTTGTGTGTCCTGTTAGGACAAACTTTATTGATAAATAAAAAATAAAAAATATTTTATCAATGTCTTTTCCCCAGAAATATTCCAACCCTAACAAAATATTTGTAAACATTCTTAAAGTGCACAAAGTGATCATAGGAAAATAAATTTAAACAAATACTTTATCATATACTGATCAGAAACTACAAATACAAAAAATAACTAAAAATGCTGCCTTCATCACTTTATCAACCGAAATAAACAAAACGATATGCCTGTTAATCTGTTTGATCAAGCTGCAGCAGTGCGTAAAGGAGCCAAACTGAAACTAAACTACTAGATCGATATTTTAATGCCTGTATCGATCCGATATCGATATTGACTTGGTATCGATAATATCGATATTTGGATCGCGCCGCCCACCACTCGGATGTAGAAAGGCTAAAAAAAAAAAAAAAAAAAGCACACTGTGTTTGCTTCCTATGTGCTTCCTGCGTGCAAACGCCCCACAGCCCACCTCCCCTTCCTGCCTCCTTGTGTTGGCTGGAGCTGCATGTTTTCATGGAGCATTTCCCCTCATCCACGGCGGACGTTGTGCAGCGCTTAGCACCAGCAGATTAGCATAACAGTCTCCACAGGAACCTTGTCAGCATTAAAACTCCACTTCCTCTGCAAGCGCTTTAACGGCATAATCTACCCCTACAACCGCCCCCCAACCACCACACCCTCAACTAACCCTCCCCGACTCCCTCCTGACGCGCCGGTGCTGACAGTATCGCTAATGATGCAGGCCGATGGTCGAATGTGGCCCGCCTTGCCTTCCAGTCCCTCCCGCTGCAAAATCATTCAAATGCAAGATGGAAAGTTAGGAAAACAACCATTTCTCCTAAATATTGTGTGCTAATTTCCTTATCAAAAAAACGCTGTTGTTGTTTGGTAGGCTGGAACGGATCAATGGTATTTCCATTAATTCCAATGGTTAAAGATGATTCAAGATGCGAGTGTTCATTTAAAAAATACAGTAAAAGAGGCAAAAATATCTTCAAAAATCAAACAAGGACTGAAGGTTGATGCTGTTTGTGTTTTTTGCTGTTCAAGCAATAATGAAAACCAGTGTTCAACCACAATGTTTGCAGTTGCGCAACCACAAAGGAAGGATTTTGTATTTTTTTTGAAGGCCCACCAAGCACGAATTCCAAAACCCGCCATTTAATGCGAGAAGCTGAACGAGCCAAGCAAAACGCAATCTATTCTGTTTCCGGCATATTTGAGGCACACCGAGGTTTGCGTCGCTGCCACGTCTGGCCGCAAAAACTCCATCCGGAGGCTTATTAAGACAAGCTCGTCAGATTGCTACAAAACAAAAGGCTCTTGTTTCCCCTTTTTCGGAGTCATCCGTATTCCCAAGTTCCCACATCCGGACCGGGAAGCAGCTCTGAGGACAGGGAACAGGTGGATCTACAAACTCTGTCAGCTGGAGCCTGGGACTGGAACTTTCTCTTCTCTCAGCTGTGCTCTCGGTTGCTCTACCACAGATGGCTAAAGTACTTTCACTCACAAGTACTTGTATAAACAAAAAATACATAAATAGTGTAGCCAGCTAGCCGGTTTCGAGCATTTTGGCAGATCTTGGCAGGTCTTCTGTGACAGTTATGTGATTCTTTATCATTGCTTGTGGTTGTTTTGATAAAAGCATGTCACAGAAATGTAAAAAAAAGAAAAACACACCAGAGAACTGTATTGAGTTGTGAAATGTGTCCCTTTGAGACTTGGTTAGTTTTTACACATCCTGTTAAAATGTGTTTGAGCAAGAATTGACGATAGTTTGGGACTAGGAATGGGGTCTGCAACCTATGGCTCTTGACCCACACGTGGCTCTTCAGTCCCTCTCCTGTGGCTTCCTGTGGATCTGGAAAAGAAAAAAATAAATAAATAAATTATTTTATTATATTTTTTTTTTTACATATATTTTTTTTTAGATAAAAAATTATTTGAATTAATTAACAATTTAAATTAAAATGAATAATTAAATATTCAAAAAATTTATAAGTTTTCAGAAAGAGATAAAAGGTAGATGGAAAAGTTGTTGTTTTTTTTTAATACCTAAAAATGTCCATAAAGTGACCATAAAATGAGAAGAAAAACGTAAAATTACCATAAAATGCACACAAAATTGCAAAAAAAAGTCAGAAAATATATATTAAAAAGGCAGAAAAGAGCACATTCAAAAATTTACTATAAAATGTCCAAAAATAACAGAAATCCCAAAAATTACCTTAAAAAGTTGTTTTTTTTTAATACCTAAAAATGTCCATAAAGTGACCATAAAATGAGAAGAAAAACGTAAAATTACCATATAATGCACACAAAACTGCAAAAAAAAAGTCAGAAAATATATATTAAAAAGGCAGAAAAGAGCACATTCAAAAATTTACTATAAAATGTCCAAAAATAACAGAAATCCCCAAAATTACCTTAAAAAGTTTTTTTTTTTTAATACCTAAAAATGTCCATAAAGTGACCATAAAATGAGAAGAAAAACGTAAAATTACCATAAAATGCACACAAAACTGCAAAAAAAAGTCAGAAAATATATATTAAAAAGGCAGAAAAGAGCACATTCAAAAATTTACTATAAAATGTCCAAAAATAACAGAAATCCCAAAAATTACCTTAAAAAGTTTTTTTTTTAATACCTAAAAATGTCCATAAAGTGACCATAAAATGAGAAGAAAAACGTAAAATTACCATATAATGCACACAAAACTGCAAAAAAAGTCAGAAAATATATATTAAAAAGGCAGAAAAGAGCACATTCAAAAATTTACTATAAAATGTCCAAAAATAACAGAAATCCCAAAAATTACCTTAAAAAGTTTTTTTTTTTAATACCTAAAAATGTCCATAAAGTGACCATAAAATGAGAAGAAAAACGCAAAATTACCATATAATGCACACAAAACTGCAAAAAAAAGGCAGAAAATATATATTTAAAAGGCAGAAAAGAGCACATTCAAAAATTTACTATAAAATGTCCAAAAATAACAGAAATCCCCAAAATTACCTTAAAAAGTTTTTTTTTTTAATACCTAAAAATGTCCATAAAGTGACCATAAAATGAGAAGAAAAACGCAAAATTACCATATAATGCACACAAAACTGCAAAAAAAAAGTCAGAAAATATATATTTAAAAGGCAGAAAAGAGCACATTCAAAAATTTACTATAAAATGTCCAAAAATAACAGAAATCCCAAAAATTACCTTAAAAAGTTTTTTTTTTTTTTAATACCTAAAAATGTCCATAAAGTGACCATAAAATGAGAAGAAAAACGCAAAATTACCATATAATGCACACAAAACTGCAAAAAAAAAGTCAGAAAATATATATTTAAAAGGCAGAAAAGAGCACATTCAAAAATTTACTATAAAATGTCCAAAAATAACAGAAATCCCCAAAATCACCTTAAAAAGTTTTTTTTTTTTAATACCTAAAAATGTCCATAAAGTGACCATAAAATGAGAAGAAAAACGCAAAATTACCATATAATGCACACAAAACTGCAAAAGAAAAAGTCAGAAAATATATATTAAAAAGGCAGAAAAGAGCACATTCAAAAATTTACTATAAAATGTCCAAAAATAACAGAAATCCCCAAAATTACCTTAAAAAGTTGTTTTTTTAATACCTAAAAATGTCCATAAAGTGACCATAAAATGAGAAGAAAAACGTAAAATTACCATATAATGCACACAAAACTGCAAAAAAAGTCAGAAAATATATATTAAAAAGGCAGAAAAGAGCACATTCAAGAATGTACTATAAAATGTCCAAAAATAACAGAAATCCCCAAAATTACCTTAAAAAGTTTGTTTTTTTTAATACCTAAAAATGTCCATAAAGTGACCATAAAATGAGAAGAAAAACGCAAAATTACCATATAATGCACACAAAAATGCAAAAAAAAAGTCAGAAAATATATATTAAAAAGGCAGAAAAGAGCACATTCAAAAATTTACTATAAAATGTCCAAAAATAACAGAAATCCCAAAGATTACCTTAAAAAGTTGTTTGTTTTTTTTAATACCTAAAAATGTCCATAAAGTGACCATAAAATGAGAAGAAAAACGCAAAATTACCATATAATGCACACAAAACTGCAAAAAAAAAAGTCAGAAAATATATATTTAAAAGGCAGAAAAGAGCACATTCAAAAATTTACTTTAAAATGTCCAAAAATAACAAAAATCCCCAAAATTACCATAATGTCCACAAAATTGCAGAAAATTGATAGCAAAAAACACACACAAAAAAAGTCATAAAATGGCTTAAAAATACCATAATGGGTGCACAAAATTGCTAAAAATGTCATCAACTTTACAGAAAGGCCAAAAAGTCTAAAAATGTCAAAAACAAAGTCTGATAAATTACAAAAAAAAGAAATGTAGAAGAAAATGAATGTCAACTATTTGATGTTGCATATTTTCTGTTTTTGTGCAGCTCTAATTAGCTCTTGGGCCTGCCTCAGTGCATTAGACGAACGCAGTGTTTCATTCATCACCATGTTCAAAGTTTTTGTGGCTCCAGACAGATTTGTGGTTATTTATTTGGCCTAAAATGGCTCTTTTGACAAGAAAGGTTGCTGACCCCTAGACTAGGAAATTTTGCCAACTTGTATAATTGTTGCGTAGATAGATGTTGCTCAAGATAATGAATGAACGTTTCCTGTTTTTACTTACCCCTAGCCCCGAAGCTCTGATAAATACACACACCCACACCTACACACACACACATAATGGGCAGAGGGTCGTGTGTGACAATCCAAGAGAGGAAACAGACCGGAGAAAACGACCAAGTGCATATTTTGGACTGGAGATCGGGTTTCGCCCCTGAGCCGCAGCGCACCGGATAGATTTGATTATGGCAACCGCCGCGGGCCAAATTTAATTAGCACGTTATTCATGGCAGGATGTCCGCCTCGTGTTTCAGCGTCGGCGTCTCGGCTCTTTCTCGGCATGCCGAGACAGTCCGAGTGTGATTTCTGTTGGCTAAAAATGAGAGAAAGCAACGGGACCAACTTGAGATATACGGTACATGAGGAACTTGGAAAAACCTCAAGATAAAGACTTCACAAAAATGTGCTGTCAAAATCAAATGATCAATATCGATTTTCCTTTTTGAGTGTGATATTGATTCATAAAACCATGAATCGATTATTTTAACCCCCCCCTCATAAATTAATACGAAAATAGAATTTAGGCCAAAGGATTTTTGATCATACTGTTTTCTTGAAAAGTTATTTAACAGTAATTTTACATTTATAAAAGACCTGACTTATGACAATTCAGATTCTTTTGAATTTCTATTTACAATAATAAAAAAAATAATTTAGCCAGTTACTGCCTCTGCAAAATTTAATCTGGAATTTAATGTTTGTGGATTATTTATTTTTTTATCATTTCCTTGATATTCAAGAAGAATTGATGTACCAAAATTAATATCGTATTGAACTGAAGTGATGAATCAAATCAAATCCGGAAAAAAAATCGAACTGAACTGTTGTGAATCGAAATCGAATCGGATGAGCAAATTAGAATCGATAGCCAGCCCCACTGTTTTGTCCCGCGATGCATGTAAATGGAAAGACAGGAGATGGTTCGTAATTAATAATTTTACTTTTTACATATTATTTTTTTAGATAAAATATTATTTGAATGAATTAACAATTTAGATTAAAAATGAATTAAATATTAAAAAAATTTCAGCCTCCAAATGTATAAGTTGTCAGAAAGAGACAAAATGTAGATGGAAAAGTAAAAAAATAAAATAAAAATAAAAACTAAAAATGTCCAAAAAGGAAGAAGAAAAACATAAAATTACCATATAATATACACAAAATTGCAAAAAAAAAAAAAGTCAGAAAATGTATATTAAAAAGGCAGAAAAGAACACATTTAAAAATAACTATAAAATGTAAAATAAATGAATAAATTAAATCCCAATAAATGAATCAATAAATGGAAAGACAGGTTTGAAAATGAGAAAACTCTTGCATGTGGCAAAACACAATCCTGGCACATGATTGGCTGAAACATAGATGGACCTGGAAAACACAGATGATGAGTGGTGGGAGACATGTAGGACAACACAAGGCCATACAGAAATCCGTCTATCTGAAACACCTGCGGATGAGGAGAAGACGGATGGGGCTAATACAAGTTTAGGGATAATACAAGTGAGTGCAGGGATCTGATTGGCTGAGATCCAGATTGTATCAGGACAAGACAGATGAGGTTCGATTGGCTGAAACGCACTAAAGGACCCACACCCCCCTGACCACAAGTGCATGAATGGAGCTTAACTCAGTGGGCACAGCGTCTTGACTTTCCTGCTTGAGTGGGCCTCGTCCGGCCTCCGAATGCCAGCGTGGGGTGGGGGAAACGAGCTTACATCACAAAAAAGGCCAACCATGGCGGGGACCCACGAGGCTTTCTGTTCAGTAGTGCACTTTGAGTCCCGCAGCGTCTGAGCTGTTCATTTAGCGTCCGGCCGCTTCCTGCCGGTGACGGCGGGACCACCCGCGCCTCCGATTAGTTCTGCTGAATGACTCGCGCCGCACGTCACGTCTGGTCTCCGTGGACGTGAGAACAAAGTGGAGCTGACGACGTGAATTAAGTTGGATTGAATGGCGGCGGACTAACACTTGTACTTACTGAGAACGCAGCTGCAATCTATACGAGTTATTTTATTTAAATGAAGACGTAATGAGGTCCGAACAGAAGCGGCAAAATTATTTACATTCTGTATAGAAGTTGAAGTACAGAGAAAATATGACAATGAAGATAACTGAAACACGATACACCTTGATTTGTGAGTTTAATTAGATCAATTAGTTTCAAATCTCCGGTCCGGTTACATCATCAATTAAAGGGTGTTAGGCGATTAGAAATTATTAATCGTAATTAACTGAAGCAACCTGTTTCACTCCCAGCTGTTTTACTGAATTTTGTCTGATTTTTGCAAGGCCTACAGAATATTGTGTTTGATTGCAATAAAACCACGGAACCTACCAAAAGAAAAATTAGCATCACTTCTTTCATCAGGAAAAAAAAATATTTGTATCTGTTTCCATTTAACAGCAATTAACATTAGAATACAGTTAAGTTTCATCAATAGTCCTTCACATTTACAAAAAGAGCTTATTGCAACATGATCCTCTGCTGCCACCTGATGGTCTTTTTTTGTAATAACTACCGTTGCTTTAAGTCACCTCTTCATATCAAAGCCTTCTGTATGCTCTTGCATAAAAAAACAAACAAAGAAACAAACAAACATATAAATACGTTTTTGGGAATGAAGGACAGTGTTAAAAAACATATTTACATGTTTTTGGGTTTGAATGAGTTAATTGCATGATTTCAATAGTTAACTCACGATTAATGGCAAATTTTGTATCTGTTCTAAATGTGCAATAAAATGTTTTTTTTCTAAGTTTTAGTACTCTTAACATAAAAGTGAGAAACAATGTTACACTAATAGAAATATAGCTGCATCTTTCAGTCATTGATACAGCAATTTCATAATAATTCATAAAATTGAGGTAAAATTAAAAAGATGTACTACACTGTAGTTTGTATTGAGGTCATTTTTCTTCCACTAGACGGCATAATTTCATTTGTAAGACGTTGGTGACAGCTCAGTGCATTTTTCTTTTCATATTAAGAACTATCTAATCTTTAACATGAAGTAACTTCTGCACATTTTCCAAATTATAAAATACAACTTGAATCCAGTCTCCACAAATATAGGCATTATTATTACTACATTAATTACTGCTAAATTTGGACGTGAACATGTCTGCTGCATTGCGACTGGAATTCCTCCAGTACAGGCTTTCCAAGTAAGGTTAAATAAATAATTGTTGCACTAATTTTGACACCTTTTAAAATAAATAAATTCTCCCCATGGTCGAATGTTTGCCGGTCTTTTTGCATTGCGTAAACCCAAACGCCTGAAGCCGATTTTAGCTTAAGGAGACATGTGACTTGTAATCTGTGAGTGGAGGGGTTGAAGGTTAAAGTTTAGATGCCTGTTCCTGATCTGGCCGTCTATGCAGTCCAGACTTCAAGTTTCTTGCAAAACTTGGTCACATTATTGGGATTGAGGGAGTTCAACAAGGCAAACGAAATCAACTCTGATGGATTGATCCAGAATGCATTTGCATTTAAGCCCAATTACGATGCATACGTTTGGGGTAAAAGTGAGCAATCATTTGTTTAATGGGTAGCTTATGGCTGGAAATGACAAAAGAAAGTGGGAAAATATTAATAACGAGTAGTGTGTTCCAGATGTATTTAATATTCTTAGTATTTTGACAATTATGTACTGGATATGCAAAATCTTATTGGACACAATCTTTGCCACCGTTCCGAGTGGGATCCTGGTAACTTGTGGAATCATCTAGAGCCTCTTTATAGGCTATAAAAACAATCTTTTAATCACAACAAGCATGGTTAAAAAGAGCTACAAGAACCAAAACAAACACAATATTTTCTGTGTTTCATGGAATAACAATTTAGCATAAAAGTCTTTTTTTAGTACAATTTGTTTTTCTTTAGGTTTAAAAATAACATCTTACATAGAAAATGTTTATTTTGAGCTTTTTTTTGTGTGTGTGGAAAAGCTCACTCGAGAGTATTCTAATCAAACCACATTTCGGCACAAATAACTTCGCCAATTTCCAGTCTCATTTTCATCCAAAAACACGCATTCATCAAAGAGAAAAAAAAAATCACTCAAAATTTGGACAGTTTTGGACTTTTCAGTTAAAGCAACACTCAGGAACTTTCAGTTTAAATTGATTATGGCGGCACCATATGGACAAAAGCGGTAATGTTATGCCTGAAGGAAGACCACATTTCCCATGAGGACAAGCGCATTGTGTCGTCCTTGAGCTCAAGCCAGCCAATGTTGATCCTTGACTGTCTTTTTATCGGTGTAGCTTCCCTTTGTCTTTTTTGTCACCTCAGACCAAACTTTTCAGTTGTTTTGTGTAGGGATAGACCGATAATCGGCCCCAGCCGATTATCGGCGCCGATATTTGGCATTTTGACAAATATCGGCATCGGCCATGTTTTGAATCTGAAGGCCGATAAAGCTCACTGAGCAGGGGATACTTGCGAACGTAGCGAATTTGGGGTTTTCATCAGGATTTGTAAGATGTTCGCAGTCAGTTTTTATTTGTCGTAAACACATTTGGAACATATTCACACAATTTTTCACCGCAAAAATCTTTTTGAAACGTTTTTACGAACCCTAACAAAAACCCCAAATGAGCTACATTCACATGAATTTGTTACTCAGTGAGAAATTATATATAGTTTGAAAGAATTACCCCCCCCCTCCCCATTTTACTGCAAATGAATATCGGCTTGAAATATCGGTTATCGGCCGACTTGACTACAAATAATCTGTATCGGTATCGGCCTTGAAAAAACCATATCGGTCTATCACTAGTTTTGTGCAACTTCTGCCAGGAAAGCAGTAATCGACACTCAATTGGACTTCCATCTTTGTAACGAATGGGTAAAGGGGGAAGTGACGTATGACATAAAGCAGTTTGTCATTTTTTTGTGTGGCAGTGTTCCTACCTTCCTCCTCAAAGTTGTTTAGTGCCAGTAAAAATGATACAGACCCCATCAGGCCTTGGCAAATGTAGCATTCAAATAGTTTGAAGTCAATGTTTCATCAGAAGAGTTCTGAAAATATTTTATTAAGGTTGAAAAGTTCCTTAGTGCTACTTGAATATAAGTGAAGCCTAGACAAGATTCAAAAGAAAGCTCAGTTAACAAACAAAATGACAGGGGCCCTCAGTATGAATCTTGTGGAACACCAACCTCCAGTTATGTTTAGACTAATAACCTTTTTCAATAACTTTTATTTCCGTACACACAAATGCATCTTATTCCACTGCATTTTTTTTATAGCCCAAAAATTTCTTTGAACATTTTGTTTTGTTTATCTGCATGTGCCCTGGCGGGCGAGCCAGCTTACCCGTCAACCTGGTGATGGTAAACACTGTAGAAATGTTTTTTTCCAGTTAAGGAAAAATGTTGCATTTAGTCAGGTGTTTGGATTCCAACATGTTTAGCTTGCACAGTGCAACACCTCTGGGATGATGAGGTGGGGGGGGGGGGAGGTCATGTGACCCCGATGCATGTCATAGGTTAAACTCACCCGACTCACCTTTCGCACACATGCTGCCGTGATGACGTCTCGTGTTGTTCTTTCCCAGCCTTTGCGTTGTCTTTTTTTTTTTTTTTTTTGGTTGGTTGTTTTAGTCCCTTTCAAGCCACATATGGATTTTCACCCATTTTTATCAAATTAGTCCCATCAGGCCCGATTATTGGTATGTCTGACAATTACGATTGTTGGCCCCACCCTTTTATTGAAGAGACGGGGTGGGAGGAAAAAAAATCACTCAACAATCCTCAGGGGATAATCACTTTTTAGACGTGAAAATCGGCCTTTCTTGATTTGCATTGAGAGAGGAAAAATGCTCAATTATCCTTGATTATCAGTATGTATGTTAGGAGTGTGACGTATTGATATCGCGATAAATCATGATACCTTGTCTCCCGATATATTATCGATACGCATACACAAGTATCGCGATGTTTGTAGTTAATATACAGCCACTATAACGACTCAATTTTTCATTACTTATTGAGAAATCACTTGGCGAGTCACTAGGGGGAGCACCTAATAAGGGTGGCGGGTAAATGTATGGAAATCTTCAGGTGAAGAAGACTCGTCAACTTACTTTTACTTGTCTACAGACTCAGTTTTGCATACGTTTCTATGAAAAATATGTATATCTTCAATTTTAACATTCACCTATTTTATGTTTCGACTTTTTAAAGCACACAACTTCTGAGGAATATTAATATTGATTAAATTGGATTTAATATTTAGATAATTTAATTTATTTACTTTCCATTTGCAATGTTAGACAAAAAATTGTTTATAAAATGGAACAATTGACTATGTAACTGACTGACATGTTGCATGACAATAGTGTTTAAGAAAGACACAAATTTGTTGACAAAAACGTGGTCTATTTCGAAGACATTTGTATTTGTTTAAAAAAAAAAATACACTAAAGTACTTACTGTGAAGAAGACACCAGTTTTAATATTGTATTTCAGTTATGATACCAAAAGAAACCATTTTCTCATTGAAAAAAACATCAGTTTATATCTTGAGTAGTTTTATCATAGATTATTGTAGATTTATTACCTGACCAATATACTGATAATCGCGGTATCGTCATATCGTGAGATAATCGTTATTGTGAGCCTCGTATCGCATATCATATCGTTCGGTTCCCACCCCTAATGCATGTACAAAATTGACGATTGTCAGTCATGACTATTTTTCTAGTAGAATTAGAGAGGAAAAATCCAAGTTGCACACCCCACACCACAGGATAATCACTCCAGATCATCTTCCAGAGACGTCCGATAATCGGGCTTCTGCTGCCTTTGATTGCAAGTAGGAAAAAGAAATGCTCAACTTTGGCCCAATTATCAATATACCCCACAGTAACATTCACAATTGTTGGCCCAGGATTAAAAATCACTTTTAACTCATCCCACAGCCGAGGATTCTAGCTCCCGATAATCTTTTCGTCACATCTGACAATTGATGCTCAAATTTGACCTGATTGGATCATTTCATACTGATTATAGGGTCAGCGTCTTCAAAAATGTGACCTCTGTGAGGTGAACGAAAGCCTGAAGCGAGGGGCAGATGGCAAACTTTCACCCAAAAAAAAAAAGAACATCAAGATACCCTTTGGAGGTCGCACATTGTGGTCTGTACTCTCTTGCTGTTTGAGAGTGAGATCTCCCAGCCTGCCCCCGGCCTCCGAAATGGCTCCCAGGGACATGTGACCTTCGGGAGGGGGGTTCACAAGTCAAAGGTCAGAGAGCCGCGCTCTTTCCTCTTGATTCTGGCTCGGGACAAAGCTGGCATTGAGTCCAGGCCGGGGACAGTGCTGGAGTCGTTGGTGTTCGAGTTGGACTAAAACTAATGTATACTTTCTGCTGGCATGCAACATGTCACTCATTCAACAAGAGAAGACAGTCAAATGTGCAAAGTCTCTTTTGCAATTCAGAAATTGTGGTTATGTTGATTTGATTTTTAGACATTATAAAGTGGCTAGTTAGGAAATGTGATGTAATAATTATTGCTGTGTTTTGCTTGGTTCTAAATTGTTTAAATTTTTTATTTTTTTTTTACATCCGGCACCTTCTTGGGCAGCTACAGGTCCTTGGGAAGATGGTCTGAGCGGCAGTTGTTTTTTGCATGGAGGCCTGTCTGCGCTTGTGATGACAATATCAGACAGAACGATCCCAGGCAGTAAAATGCAGACAGAACGTGACATTCCCTGTTATTGCTGCATTTGTGCTTCATGTATTTTATGCCAGGCACCTTGTTGGGCAGCTATAGGTGGGTCCTAAGAAACATGGACATAACGTGTGCATTTAATGGCAGTTGCTTACAAGTTTGTTTTTACATTTTACTTCTACGTTTCTTTTTGAATTTGTGTCAGGCACATTGTTGGGCAGCAATAGGTCCTTGGAAAGATGTTTTTTTTTTTTTCTTAATGCTTTATTGGTCCTTAT
This sequence comes from Festucalex cinctus, assembly GCF_051991245.1. Taxonomy (NCBI): domain Eukaryota; kingdom Metazoa; phylum Chordata; class Actinopteri; order Syngnathiformes; family Syngnathidae; genus Festucalex; species Festucalex cinctus. The sequence goes on along the minus strand of NC_135428.1, from coordinate 13,334,898 downwards.
AAGACGTGGACTTCGTTGGCAGCTATTATTGCTTCCTTTGTGCTTTAAAGTGTTTGTGATGAAGCTATAAATGCAAATGAGATTTTGTTATTTTTTTTTTACAAACGGGAGACAAGGGGGCCGCCTATTGCTTAGTAAGTTGACATCCAGTGGACCAGCGCGAGAGTTTTGGCGATCGACATGAAATCTAAAATTATGAAAAAAATACAGCAAGATGCTAGAGGAGCAAGTAACGTGCGTACTAAACACCTAAACGACAGTGCACTTCAACTTACAATGGCTGCGTTTGTCCAGGCGAAGGAGCGCGGAGGTCTTGACCCCGGCTACTCTCACGGCCTTCAAAACAACAGCTGGCATTGGAGGAAGGGTGCGAGATAAGCAAAGGAAGGGAGCGAGCGGAAGGGAAGGCCCAAGCGAAGGCGAACGACGAGGCACACTTGCTCTCGAGTTGTTTGTTTTGGACGGGTGCAAAGGAATCGCGTTATCACCGCAAGCGATTCTGCAGCCTGACGCGATATGGTACTCACTGGCCACTTTATTAGGTACGCCTGCACAATCGAAGCCGGCTTCCGACCATAAATTTTTTTTTTTTTTAAAGAAGAAATTAAGTTAGTATTGAGTGGGTAGTCCAGCAGTGAGCAGACCAGTTGCTAAATATTTGAAACATGAATTAGCGCACACACGCACACACTGAGGGCTAAACTCCCAGCTTAAAGATGTTTTCAGCTGTTGCTTGCATAAGTGCCTCTTTGTTCCCTTGGAGATTTGGGCTTCACCCGCTTTGCCTCCCTCCCTCCCTCCCTCCCTCCTCTCACTTTCTATCTCCTTCCTTATCCTCCCTCCACATCCTCAACTTTAACTTCTTCTCCTCTCCCTCTGCTCCTTCTAAAATATCAACAAAACAAAACAAACAAAAATCACACTCAAATGATACTTTGAGGACCATTAATAGATGCACGATTTTTTACCGGGATTCAAACCTTTGCCAAAATTGTGTGATTTATTTATTTATTTATTTAATAAGAGTACGTTAAAGAACCTGTAAAGTGAATTTTGAGATTTCTTTCGAAATACGAAGATGACTGTGGAAAGACTGGAAACTTTCTCGTACAGGATTTTCAAACTGTTTTTCACCATTTCAGTTTTCCAGATTTTTTTTTTTTTGACGAATTTGAGCGCTTTCTTGCAGTTTACGAGCCAGATGGCCCAGCACGATAAAATAACACGTTTGCTGCAAATTTTCAATAAAAGTAATTGTCCACTACTGGAGGGTGGAAATTGGCTGCTGCTCAGGATTTGGCGTCTGATATTGATGCACTTGCAAAGGCTAAAAGATGCTATATTTAGAGCTGTCACAATTAATTGATTAATCAACGAGCAATTGATTACCAAATTAATCCACAACTATCTTAATAATCGAGTAATGGTTTGGAGCCATTTTTTTAATTGAGAATTGTCCAAATCCTCTGATTTCAGCATATCAGCAGTAAACGTTGACTGATTTCTGTAGTCCTTCATGAAAGAAGGCCGATTATCTTCTGTGTTTAATCAAAATAAGACTTTTGTAAACACCTGGTTTTACTTTGGAAAACAACGACCGGTAACACAGTACAACGTCAATCCCACTTTTTTTTTTTTAAGTCACTATTCAAATACGAAGTACAAAATAAACACCAGTCAGTGGTTAATAAACAGTAATCAAGGGCAAAAAATGCTTTCGTTAATATACTTTAATGCAAAACTAAAATGAATCCGATTAATCGATTAATTGATTGACTGATTGATAGATGAATCAATTCTAAAAATATTTGATAGTGACAGCATTATTACCATTTTGCACGACAGTTCTGTAAAAATGAATACTCCCTGTAGAAATATTTGAAGACTCTAAATCAGGTGTCACTATTCCAAATAAATTGGTTTATATACTGTAGCATTTTCTTGATATATTAAAGCACAAATAAATTATTTCTACAATTTTAAAGGAATAAACACAATTTCTCTTCATAACATTTGAGGCCCTTGCGTCCTTCTAATTTTCTGTATGTGGCCCTCAAATAAAAAAATTGGACACCCCTGCACTAAATACAGTGTAGTGATCACTAAATATTTGGAGTAAACAAATCGTCTCACATTGTGCGTCAATCATGTCCAAAGATGCACACTATCAAATGAGTCGCTTTCTGTAGGCATAAAAAGCAGGATTGAAGAGAATTTCACATTCCATAAACTTCAGCAAAAACTAGGCTGAGCTTGAAATACTTCCTGTTTTCACTTATTCTTTTCAATGTACAAAGTCTCAAAAATAAAAGTCAGAACAAAGTAGAGTTATATAAACTGTACAAAAAAAGTGTGAAATGGCTTGATCATCAACCTGGTCCCAAAATGGGAGCCTGTTTAACAGCAGAACTCTTTTATTCTGAAAAGTTCCCACTTGAATACATTTGAAGTGTGAGGAATGGGCAGCTCGCCACACCTCCTGGGAGGCAGCGATCCGCAATCCCACCGCACTTCCTGCTTGACGGGCCAGCCGGAATATTTCAGGAAAGCGTCCGCCGCCACTTTCATCCCGAACTCCGCCAAGGTCGTGCCAAGTGCAGACCCTCGGAGCCCTCCTGGCGTTTGCTCCCCCCGGGCTTGTTTTCACTGTCAACACGGCACTTGAAGAAGGCCGACGGGTGGCCAAGTACCTGCTGCTGCGCCCCCCCCCCCCCCCCCCCCCCCCCGCTAATAAGGCAGTGTAAACGGAGGTGGTACCAAAACGAGCGCACGTGTCCGCTCTCTACTTGCAATATGAGAAGAAGCAGCATTTGTTGACGTACATTTCAGTAAGCGGGGTTATGCGAAAAAAAAACAACCTGATTTCCATGCTTGGTTGTGGGTCATTAGCCAAGGAAGATCGCATTTTTGCAGCTAATTTTGGTTGGGGTTACTTTTCCAGTTTTGTTGTGTAATTGCATTTGGGGCTTTTGTGTGCATTGTCTTGCTGAATTCCAAATCAAACTGCTTTTCCACAAAATATGTGTGAAGGGTGCAACAAGGGACAATTTTGTTGTGCATCAAGAAATGGGGTGCAACATCCTTTTTGGGATATCAAATCGGTGTGTAATTTAAAAGGTAGCTATTTTTTTTTTTTTTTTTTGTGACCAAGAATTGGGGGCGGGGTGAGCAAAATTTTTGTGAGCCATAATTTTTGTACTTCTGCCATTGAGGATTTGAATACATTTCAATGAGGCTGTTTAAAGTATACCTCACTTTTCTGTCTTCATGATCTGCGCGCACTTGCACCCGACAACGAGGCACTCTAAATTGGCTGCACCAGCCTGAAGCATCGGGCCACATGCTGGCTGTCATGTCAGACTTTAAAAGGAAAAACAAAAAAGTCGCTTTTCTGCCTTCTCGCCATGATGTGCGTGCACTCACAGCTGATAACGAGGCACTCTAATTTGGCCACACCAGTCTGAAGCACCTTTCCACATGCTGGCTGTCAAGTCAGGCTTTGTTTTTTTTTCTCTGCATCATTCTCCTTGTGACATACATGCACTCACGGCCAACAACGAGGCACTCTAAACCTAAAATTGTTCGTTTGCTGAAGTTGTGACAAGAAGTTTACTGATATATATTTCTCAGTTTTTGCTCGTTTGCAACCATTTTCTTCGAACATATAGAATGTATTTGGAAACAAATCTCTGGATTTGCTTTCCAGGGCATTCGAATCAATTCTTCAGCTTTTGTCCAACTGAGTCCTCATCGACTTTTATACTCGAATTATGCCCAATCATTTTTATTTTTTTATTTTTATTTTTTTATTTTTTTTTAAATAAATCCAACAATGATGACTTTGAGTGACTTTTCACCATTAATGAGAAGCCCTCCCGTCTCCAACTGGCGCCCGGCTCGCTCCCCTCAAGTGCCTTATTTAGTCGGAAACCACCCACTTCTCACATCTCACCAGTCCCCCCCCCCCCCCCCCCCCCAAAAAAAAAAAAAAAAAAAAAAAAAAAAAAAAAAAAAGCCTCACGGAACACTCATTGGCGTCTTTCCCTCCGCTTGAATCATCTCCTTCATCGGACGGTAAACCTCACAGGGCGATATTCGCACCGCTGTCAATGGGGCTGGACTGTAATGAAAGGTGGACTGTGCCCGGGTGGGAATAGGGGGGAAAAAAATAAAAAATAAAAAATCCGCCCTGAAAGATACCGTTTGTGTGTGTGCATACTGTAGATGGCCTTTAAGTCCACTAGTGACAAATGACTCTTTCTGGGCCTCAATGTGCAACATACTTGAATATTTAGTTGAAAGATTCAGAAAATGTGTTTTTTAGGGTGTGTCAAGGGTAGAGGGGTGCACTATAATCGTCAGAATTAGAACAACTGCAAAAAACTGTTCAATATTTACTGTTTAGGCTAATTTTGTTGATGTTGAGTTTGGGGTGTCTGTCATAAAAAGGATAAAGCATTTTTTTTTTTTTTTTATAGTGGGGGGTGCCCCAGCTTTATCGAAATGTAGTTAAAAAATTTTGTGAAATGTAATTTTCTCTTGAGGGTATGTGCCAACTCTGCCAGGATGTTGACGGGAGTGGATAAAAAAAAAGGTTCTAAAAGCGTTTTGTGAGGGGGTGCACCACTTTGGAGAATAGAGAAGGGGGTGTGCTGTAAAGTTTGTGAAAAGCAGTCAGATTTTAGGGTGCGTGCAAAATCTGTTTCAATGCCTATTTTAAAAACTTTAGTAAAGTTTTTTTTAGGGTGTGTACAATTGAGCGGGGGTGCGCCAACACTTTTGGGATGTTGCATGGGTTGTGTAGCTTAAAAAGTTTGTGGAAATCAGTTTTTTAAGGAGGTGCGTGGGTTTGCCGTCATGATGTTGAAGGTGGCAAGGATGTTTTTGTGCATTTGAAAGTGGGTGCACCATTTTTTCTTGGGATGTTTGGGGTGGCTTCAAAGCATTTTTTTAGAGTGTGTTTGTGCGCCATTTTTATCCGGATGTGGAAGGAGAAAAGTGGCTTAGACAGTTTGCCAGTTTGGGTGTATTTTTATAGGGTTTATGCAGTTGAGGGGGTGCGCACACTATTTATGTTGAAGAGGGTTTATAGCTTCAAAACATGGGTAAGGTTGTATTGGTTTTAGGGTGCCAACTTTGTCAGGATGTTGCTTGATAAGTTTGTGAGAAGCAATTTTTGGGGTGTGCGGGGGGGAAGTGGTGCACCAAGTCTGGCCTGAAACGTGCATGAGAAGCTAAGCTGCTTTTGTGAATGAGGCCCATTGTTGTTCGCATTGCAGTTGCGGCTGTCGTTAACGCACCCAATCGTAGACTCGCCTTTCCCATTCGTCCTTAACGAGGTTCATGAAATTGTTTTTAAAGCGTGCAGGAAACGACTTTTGCGGGCGCGTAGTAAAACCTGACCGCAGGAAGTTTTGCATTTAGAATCGGTCAGACAGGGAATGATAATCGGCAGCTCGTAAGGTGAGAATGCAATAAATTCATGTTGTTGTTTTGTTGTTGTTGTTTTTTTTAAACATGATACACAGCTTTCACTTTCACGGTCTTCCTATAGAGAATAATTTTCCAAACTATTTGAAGACCTTGTCAAGTGAATTTGTTTCTTAATACTTTTCACGTTTGAATTAGGGCTGTCAATAATAAATCTTTTTTTTTTTTTTTTTTTTTTTAATCAATGAGTGGCCTGCCGGCACGGCAAAGTGTCACTATTTGGCAACCGATTCCCGTCCCAGAACCTGATCCGCCTGCCATCCCATGCCCCAAAACAATTGGCGCATGTGCTCTCCCCCCCACACAAAATAAAAAAAACAGCTTTCTCAAACTAAGCATCCCAACAGAATTGGCGCACCCCTGTGCACACCCTAAGAAAAACGGTCTGCCCAACTATGCAAAGCGACACTCTTATTTGAGCACCCTGACAGTTGACGCACCACTTTTCCCCCTGTGCACACCCTAAAAAAAATACCTGTCATTCCCAAACTTGTTATGCTGCGCACCACCTTCTCGTCCTGGTAGAAAAAACTACCTTTCACAAAGTTGACAAGCTTTGCCCCCATTGTGTCGCGGGTAACCATGGCAACAAACGTCATCGCATTAAATGCACCTCTCAGGGCTCGAGTTTTGCCAGGCCAAGGCAACTTTTAGGAAATTGCATCTTTTCATTCTGTATTGAAATAAAAAGTCAAAATGCAGCGCTAATTTCTTTGGACGCGCCGTTGCCGTAACAATTTTGCGGAATAATGCGAGGCAGATGCGTGTCGTGCTTCTGTACGCCGAGCGGGAGTGCTCAGGCTATGAGATAATGGCACACAGGACACGTTCTTCGAGCTGGTCTGTGTGTGCGTGCACCCCCCCCCCCCCCTTATTCTTTCTGCTCAATTAGGGTTTCTCAAGGTCACACATATCTGGTCCAAGATAACTTTTGCTTTGTGGTCCACACTTTTTCTGCTTTGTCTTTGTCTTTTTTTTTTTTTTTTTTTTTGCATTCTTATTTTGGAAGGGGGGGGGGGGGGGGGTGCGTGGAACTCAGATTAGTTTTTTCCCCCCTTGACTCATAAAAACTCCGTAATGAGTACTTCTGGCTGTGAAGTCCAAACCAGCTTGTTAACTTCTTGGCTGATGTCACCATTATTGTCTTTTTTTGTTTTTTTTGTTTTTGTTTTTTTTCCAAATTGGATCCACCGTGCAACAAGTCCTCCTCCAAGGGTCTCCAAATTATGTCTTTTATGGATTTCATGAATTTGCTTTAGGCTGTGTGTCTTTCCTACATTGTGGGACCCATATGTGGCTTGTATTTTTCCGGGTTTAACTACCATTGTGAGGACCGACTTGAAATTGTGGGAGCATTTTGGTGGTCCCCGCAAGTTCAGACCTCTTTTTGAGGGTCAAGACTTGGTTTTAGAGTTTAGGTTTGAATTTGGGTTATTCTTGAGGTTCGTTTTTGATGATTGAGGCTAGGGAAAGGCATTATGTTGTTTATTTGTTTATTCATTTTTTCCTTACGGACATATTACAGGTTACATCCATCACATCGCATCATTTGCAACATTGACATCCAAAAAAATTTGGGCTGACGGGTAGAAACCTGATGGCTTATTAGAACCCCCGTCCACATCGATTCATTACTAAATGCATGTCATATACATTCATATTCATATCGTTATCAATCAATCCCAGACTTAATAAGTCCCCACGCTGATACAAAGACAAAAACGTGTGTGTGCGTGCGCGTGTGTGCGTGCATTCTGGCAAGTATCTCCGGATCTCCGCGCAGCCCGTCACAACTAATCCCGCCTTCCTGTTTTCCTGCAAAAGTGAGGCAGAGAGGAAGCGCAGATCCGTCGATTAAAAGTCACGGTCGTTTTTTTTTCCACCAAGAAGTCAACGAGCCACAAGCACTGCAGGGACTTTTTGTTGTTTTCTTTTTGTGACTTGAAACATGTACAAGAACAATTTAATGTCAAATGGCCGGGGTGGGGGGGTTGTCTGCCATGATATCACTGAACACAACACCAAACTTATCTTAGGTTATTAGACGGCACAAATGCATTAGGAGTGTGCCAAAAAAAAAAAAAAAATTCTCATAATGTAAGATTCAGAATCGATTTTAAATGTCCCTAAATCGATTTTATTTAAATTATTTTAATTTGTCTTTCCCTTGTTTGTGTGTGCCTTTACTGTGAACGCTGTTCATGTTGTACCCGATTTGGCCACTTAGGGGCAGTGTGGTTCAGCATGTTCTGATACACAGTTAAATTGTAGCCACATTAGAGAGTAGAAGGGAAAACTTGTTTTGTTTTTGTTTTTTTACAGCATAGAAAGAGCATATGCTGGTGAGTAATGTTAAAATGCTTCTCTGTATACATTCCTGAAGCGTTTTGTATGAATAGCCGTTCTTTTGAGTGACAAAAGTGCTGTGAGTAGCGTGCTAATTAGCATTAGCGAGTCATACTGGATTAGATCATGACGATTCTTTGCTCATCTATAAATTGAAGCAGACTTCATATTCAATCAAATCATTTTGAATTGAAAATCAATTCCGAATCGAATCGTGAGTCATTAGAATTGCTTCATAGATCGACGTCTCCATGTTGTCAGCGCAATCAAACTTAGGACCCGTTTGGCCTTGGCGGAGGTCTCGGCCCTCCTGCGTGACTGCGTCTGTTTTGTGTCTGAATGGACTATTGATTAGGTTGGGTGTCAACAAACAAGCATAAGAAATGTCGCCCTGAGGGGAAGCATTCAGTCTCCTGAAAGCTTCTTGTGTTGCCACAGTCGCCACGTCTGGCCTCGGCGGCACATCATTGTCACCTCGCACTTTTTTTTTTTTTTTTTTCGATGACACCTGAATGCAGCATGGCACTCGTCACGTTCCTCCCACTCAAACCATTCTTCCGTCGTCTTCTTCCTTGTGACCCGACTTTCGAATCGGTCTGCTGAAATTACAGAGTAATAAATGAGCAGTCGGCTGCCACGGAGACGGGCAGTCTGGCGGGGTGCGAGGGGCTCCTGTCTGCATGGTGGGGGTCTCCAACCGCCAACATTTCTATTCAGTGAATACGAATGTACGGATTGTAATAGTAACACAAAGGTATTTTTAGCTAGCAGGGGTAGCACGGTGGATTTAGCGATTCGCACATCTGCCTTGCAATCCAAAGATCCAAGTTTGAATCTCGCTCATTACAAAAACGTTTTGCTCATCGAAGACAGTCAATGTAAATGCGTGTTTGTCAAAGTGCCTTGAGATTGGCCAAGAATAGAAAAATGGCCGAATGCATGTAAGACGGCTCTCGGCCTGGACTATTTTGGGCTCTACATGCAATGTAGGCTGTTTTGATTGGCCCGAAACATTGTGACATGGAAGCATAATGACGGCGTTGTAAAATCATTGGCTTGCTCCACACTCGCCACACACACTCACACACTCGAGTGGAACATGTTGTTTTAAACTTTTAACCAAACATCCAGCATGTTTTTTCGCCTGTCTGCAAAATATAGGGTTAAAAATGTACGGTACTGTTTTCTTTCAGGAAGTCCTTAAAGAGTACAAGTGGGATTCAACACCCCCCTCAACCGCCATTGGGAGACCAAAATTCCCATTTTTGTTTTTGTTTGAATTATTCCTGAAACTGTTTTGTCAGTTAGAATTCCAAGACTTAAAATCCACCTCGACGTTAGAAACCCAGTAAAAATGAATTCAGAGATTTGTTTCTAAATACAGTACACACAAAATGGATGCTTCCAACCAAAATGGCGGACTTCCTTTATTTTTCTAGTCATGGCTTCTTGAGACCTTTTTTTTTGTGGTTCTACTCCGTGATAAATGATCCTACCAAATTTCACATTGCTAAGTCAAACTGGCTTCAGGCTGGATTTTTCCGATAATCATAAAAATTGACTTTTGTAACAAGTCATCAAACTTGGCTGCTGTGCTCCGACGACACACAACAAAAATTCCCATTCTTGGAAATTTCATGTAGCTGTCTTTCGAGTGTATGTGGTTCAAATTTGGTATCAATAGGACCAAAAATAGTTGCTCGTCTTTGAAGAACCCCTGAAAATAGCCTAAAATGGCCATTTTATATCAAAATGGTGGACTTCCTGTGTCTTTCCAGGCATTCCAGGATTTTTTAGACTTTTTTTTTTTTGGTGGGTCTACTCGTGATAAATGGGTCTACCAGATTTCATGTTTCTAAGTTCAACTGGCTTCAGGGGCTGGATTTTCCCAATCATTGAGACTGAACTTGTCATATAGCGAGTCATCAAACTTTGCTGCTATACTCCGCCCACACACAATGACAAAAATTCCCATTCTTGGAAATTTCATGTAGCCGTCTTTCTAGTATATGTGGTTCAAATTTGGTTTCAATAGGACCAACAATAGGAGTCGTTTGCTTTGAAAACCCCCTGAAAATAGCCTAAAATGGCTATTTTAAATCAAAATGGCGGACTTTCGGTGTCTTTCCAGGCATGGATTCTTGAGACTTTTTTTGTGGGTCTACTCGTGATAAATGGTTCTACCAAATTTCATGTTTCTAAGTCAAACTGGCTTCAGGGGCTGGGTTTTCCCAATAGTCAAGATTTGACTTGTTCGCTTAGCTATATGGCGAGTCGTCAAACTTTGCTGCTATGCTCCGCCCACACACAATGACAAAAATTCCCATTCTTGGAAATTTCATGTAGCCGTCTTTCTAGTATATGTGGTTCAAATTTGGTTTCAATAGGACCAACAATAGGAGTCGTTTGTCTTTGAAAAACCCCTGAAAATAGCCTAAAATGGCTATTTTAAATCAAAATGGCGGACTTTCGGTGTCTTTCCAGGCATGGATTCTTGAGACTTTTTTGTGGGTCTACTCGTGATAAATGGGTCTACCAAATTTCATGTTTCTAAGTCAAACTGGCTTCAGGGGCTGGGTTTTCCCAATAGTCAAGATTTGACTTGTTCGCTTAGCTATATGGCGAGTCGTCAAACTTTGCTGCTATGCTCCGCCCACACACAATGACAAAAATTCCCATTCTTGGAAATTTCATGTAGCTCGACGTCGTAATATATGTGGTTGAAATTTGAGAGCAACATGCCCAAAAGGAGCCGGTTTCCTGTGAAGAATCCCTGAAAATAGCCTAAAGAGGCCATTTCAAACCAAAATGGCTGACTTCCCGCCGACCTCGTTTGTTTTCAGCCATGGCTTCTTGATACTTTTTTTGCGGGTCTGCTCACGATAACACAATATGTGTGTGTGCGTGTGTGAGTAGACAGACTCCCAACTACTTCCGGAGGTCAACAGATAAAAACATTCAACTACACACACGCGGACAGCTGCTGCTGCTGCAGTTGTAAGCGCGCTTATCTGCGTTTGGACCTCACTCTCATGACACACGTTCAATGTGGCGGAAGACGAAGTGTTGTTACAAGCTGTGGTGTATGTGGGTGTGTGTGTGTGTGGTCTTCACTTCAGTGGTTTGCGTAGTTAAATTTTAAACTCCGCTAGCGGTGTTTACCTGCCAGGATGAGCCTAAAATGCACGACAAACTATTCCAGGTGAACTTGGTTTGACCTTTTGTAAACTTTTAAATGCAATTTCCAACGGTGCAATTTTTCAACATGCTTTGCACAACTTGCCGTTCTGGAACATAAAACTGAGGTACATCATCCACTTCTATGCCTTTCTGTGACTCTTCCAGTCTCTCTGTGTCTTTCTTCCAACCTGATGATGACTTGATTAGCCCTGGAAGTCTGAATTCTTGGCCTGTTTTACTGCCCACCTACCCCACCACTCACAGGACTTTTTCCACTCTCACTTTTGCAACTTGCTGGTGACTCGTGTTGTTGCTATCGAATATTTTTAGAATTGATTAATTAATTGATCAATTATTCAATCGACAAATCAGATTCTTTTTAATTCTGCATTAAAGTGTATTACACTTTTTTTTTTTTTTTAAACCTGATTACTGTTTATTAACCAGTGCTTATTTCGTACTTCGTATTTGTATAGTGATTAGAAAAAAAAAGAAAAAAAAAGTGGGTTTCGATGTTCTATGTTTTTGGTTTCGTCATTGATTTGCAAAATAAAATCAGATTTTTGCAAATGTGCTGAAATCAGAGGATTTGAATAATTGTCCATTTTAAAAAAAATGGCTCCAAATGATTATTAACTCATTCAAGCCCAAAAACGTGTAAAAACATTTTTAATACTTTGTCATTCACTCCCAAAACCGTGTTTACACGTTTTTGTTTTTATGCTAGAGCATACAGAAGGCTTTGATGCAGCTTCTGACATGAAGAGGTGGCTTAAAGCAATGGTAATTATTAAAAACACAGCCGGCAGGTGGCAGCAGAGTATAAGAGATCAGCCAGGGCCATGTTGCAATAAGCTCTGTTTGTCAGTGTTTTCAAAAAGGAATGTGAATATTGATGAAACTTAGCTATATTCTAATGATAATGGCTGCAAAATGAAAACAGATACAAATATACTCTAATCTTTCTTTTTGTAGGTTCCATGTTTTCATAGCAATAGAACGCAATATTCTGTGGGCCTTGCAAAATCTGTCAAAAGGGGGTTTCTTCAATGAAAATGGCTGGGAGTCAATGAGTTAAAATAGTTGTCGATTTAATTTGATAATCGATTACTTGTCGATTAATTTTGACGGCCCTACTGGCGACACTAAAAGTCAAGGTCCCCAACGATCATGAGTTGCCCCCAGGCCTGTTCTAAAAATAGCTTACCGTTGATGAGACATTGTGATTTTCTAGGAATATTGTAGAACATTTGAAAATGTGATGTTGTGAACATAGTCAGAGATTTATAAATAAATAAAGTGTTGCCTATTGATATTTATCTGTTTTCTAAATATTGGGAGAAACTTTTAACATGATCAGTGTCTTCTCATAATGAATCTCATTAATTGCTTATAACGTATCAAGGTAATTTGAGAAAATTTGTCATTCCAGAAGCGTGTAAAATCAAGTTATTGTCGTTTGTACCAACTTCACGGCTTACAAAGTTATCAAAATGCATTTTTTATTTTTTATTTTTGGAGGGTAGTGGAGGATGAGATGAGGCGCTCCACCTCTGTCGGATGTTGTTGAATAACTGGTTATGAAGAAAACCAAGCAGGAAATGAAGATGAATCTGTGTTAAAAGCCAGGCGGAGGATGTGGCTTGCTCACGTTACGAGCCAGCGTTCCATCCGTGTTCTGCACTCTGTTAAAACCATGGATGCACGCCCCCCCCCCCCCCCCCCCCACACACTCCCGAAAGCGCCAAACAACAACGCTGAGACAATAAATGTTGACGATGGTGTCGTTCCGAGGAGACTGCGGCGTGTCGCAATGGGAAAGTTGAGCCAAAATGGCCGAGGGCCCGTCTTCTCATTGACTGGATAAAAATTGTGGTTGTGCTCTACTACGCAAGTCACGCTTCACTCGCGTTTCCCACCGAAATTATCCACGCGCTCATTTTCGATGGCGTTTGTCCTTTTCTGATTTTAGCGCCACATGGATCTCTTTATTTATGAAAAAAAGCAAACTACTTAACATCAAAACTAAAGAAAAAAAGAAGACTATTTCAAAGTCAGGAAGACTCTGAGGAGCCCCATTGTACCCACAGACCAAGATTTATTGTGCGAAAGTGATTTTACACATACACGCACGTCCACACGTATGTGGAGGACCACACAGCATGTCCGCATGTGCGGCAACATGTAAAGCACACAGAAAGCCAAAGATAAGACGCAAGCACTTGAAAAGCTGCCGCCCGACGAGGATACTACGACGGCCGTCTCCCTCTCTTGACCTTTGACCCCTCCATCGACCCCCCGCGTCTCATCATGCCTCTCGTCTCGCCGCATGAACCTCTCAGCGCCCGTCTGTCTCTCGTCTTCCTCACGTTACTTCTTCTCTCTTTTTTCTTTTTCTTCTTTTCTTCCTTTCCTTCCTTGCTTCCTTCCCTCCTTTCATATCCTACACAGTCGCAGAAATGTGTAGTCCTACTTTTTCCTGGTACTACAAATGCATCTTTACCACTCATTCACGAAAAAAAAGATAAAAAATGTAAAAAAAAAAAAAAGAAAAAAAAAAGTTCATTTAAAAATGTGGTAATCACAAATAAATCAATTAATTTCAACATCTATTTACAAGTCTAAAAAAAACTTTAAATGAAATGCTCATGATAAAAAATACTGTTCATGAAACTTCCCAAGAAAAATACATAAAAATTGTATTTGAAAAAGTTCAAATAAAAATATGATTTATTAAAATCATCTTCAAAATATCTAAAGAAAATCTTTAAAAAAAAAAAAAAATCAGAAGAAGAAAAAAAAAAGCAGCATTCATTTCAAATGAAACGTTTTGTTGTATAAAAAATTGAATAAAAAAAAATATATCTTGAAAAAAAAATTTAAAACTACAAAAATACTGACAAATATTTTATCCATCTATCCATTTTCTTGACCGCTTATAAATATTTTAATCATTTTTTAAATTAATACAATAAAAATCTATTTATAAGTCACAAAATCGATTGGAAAATAAAACAAAATAGAAATGCAGCATTATAAAGTGTAATTTAAAAATGTAAAATTTAAAGAAATGTTCTCATTTAAAAAAAAAGTAGTACAACAAATCTTAAGTACTAATTAGTACCGAATAAATCTAATTAACAATAAATTAACAAATTTTTTTAAATATAAAAATATTTTATAATACTGTTAATCAAATATAAATGGTATTCATGAAAATTATCAAGAAAAATTACAAATATTTTCTAAAATGCCTGTGTCGGGGTGGAGGTGCGTTTTCTACAGCTGCTCGCGTTGGCCAAAGTGAATTAAGACTTGAACATTTCAAAGATGGCGCCCTGGCTGAAAAGATGGTGATGGGAGGGGTGCGTTTGTTTGTCATGTCTGTGGTGGAGTGGAGGGGGGCGTGGTTATGTGATTTATTAACATAATAAGAGCCCCTTTTCTTCATTTGCACACAAAGGTCACAGACACGCCCGATTTGAAGACCGCATTGTCCGAGCCACCCGGGGACCCCTTCGCTCGCGGGACCCCTTCGCTCGCCGGCACTCAGGGGTCTGGGTGAAGGGTTAGCGCCTCACAAAGGAGGCCGAACGGTCATCTAGCCGCCACCCCCTCCTCCCTCCATCTCTGTTCCCTGGCTGCTCTTCTATTTCAAATTGGCTTTCACAACCCCCCACCCCCTCCCCTCCCCTCCCCGCCCAAGCCCACTCAAACCCCATCCAAATGAGTCGTGATGGATTTTGACCAAACATTTGAGGCATCACTCCATTTTCATGTCATACAAAATAATTTATAAAGGCAATTTGCGTTACCACTTGATGATATATACATACAATATTTTATTATTCTAATATATTCACAGGAAATCATAAATTTCAGGCACTTCCTCCAACTTCTTTTTTCTCTTTTCAGCACAAGAGATCCTGAGATTTAAGACTTTTCGTTTTAAATAAGCAACACAAAAGTAAAATAATCTTTAATATAGAGAGATTTATAATTAAAAATCGCTTCTTTTTTTAACATAGCAAAATAAATCTATATATATTTTTTCTTGTTAAAATAAAATGTCTTTGAAAATAACTTTTGGGGAGGGAGGGGCAAGTGGTGGTGGACTCCTCCCTTCTCCGGCTCCTTGTGGCATGTCTTCGGCTTTTCGGGTTTCCGTCCCGCGCTTTACCAAAACGTCCCTGCTGTTGCTTGTCCAAAGTACATCCATCCTCAGTGCTCCATTTAAAAAAAAAAAAAAAAACGTCCGAACGTGGCTACCAGCTCGAAGGTCTTATCGGAGCGCCGTCTTGGGGTCCCCGTGGGGACGCGCATCCTGGTAGCCCAGCAGGCACGGCTCGGTGAGCGCGTCGTGCGTGAAAACCGAGTCGTTGTCAGACGAGCACGAGCTGGACGTGTCCTCGCACGACGGCGAGTACTGCTCGAAGGGCGTCGACAGGTCCAAGTACTGTACGGAGACACAAGAGGACGCATGAGACTGACAACACTAACTCCGTTAGATGATTCTCCTGCAAAATTTTGTGACTGCGGCAATTTTTGGACCAGCATTGGGCTCATTTGTGGCTGCAGAGGACGTCTGTAGTTCATCAACAAATCAATAACATGCAATTGCACCTCACTTTAGACCCAAAACATTTTGTTTTGTTTTTTGGGGATTTGCGCCGAATTTGTCATCCTAGTGAAAGAATTGAGGCCATCTGGCCTGCACGTGTTTTGTGAGGATCGGGCAAATTTGGGGGCCTGTTTGCTTTTGCAAAATGGTAGATGGTGCTGAAAAAAAGCCTTACTGTACATTATCTATTTTATTAATGAGATTTTTTTACATAATAATTTTACCCCAATTGTTTGGTGGAGCAAAAATAATGAAATATAAATGATTTTGTGCCCATCTTGTTGCTTCATATGTCTAAGCTAGTCAGTAGATATATTAGTTTTAGGCATAGCCAAGTTGGCATGGCTAACTCATCGCTAACAGATAGTACGTAATAAATTGGATCTTAGTTTGTCTTAGCTTCCCATTAAGTATTTCTTTTCATTTTTGGCTTAGCTCAGTTGAACTTATCCTCATTAGCATGACGTCATTTTGTCTGCTAATTTTATGCTATGCCCATGTGCGCATGCTAGCCAGAAAAGACCGTAAGGAATAAATCTTAGTGTAGCCTGGTTTACACTTAGCTTAGTTAGTTTAGCTCGACTTGGCTGACGTTGTGCTTTTTTTGTCGCTATTGTTGTACAATACGGAATAAAAATTAGCTTAGCTTGGTTTACGCTTAGCTTGTGTGTGCAAGCTGAGCTACCCTAATGACTTGGGTAGCTTTGCTCATATTTTGTTTGACTTTGTACAAGCACATTTTACAAATAGTCTGGCTTGGCTAATGCAGTATGTAATAAAGTTTATCATATATCAGCACTTATGTTAGCTTAGCATAGCTGATGTTTCACTTACCTCATCAGAGATTGACAGCAGCACCTTGTCCAGCTCCTCCACCAGCTGTTTAAAGGTGGGCCTCTGCGTGGGAACTGCATGCCAGCACTCGCGCATCATCATGTAGCTTCACGGGACAAACAAACAAACAAAAACAACCACGATAACATTAGAAAACAGATAAGACAAGCCAACTTGCCTCTGGGAACCTTCTAAGCTTACAGTTCATGGGTGCAATTGGACGGCTTGTCCATGCGATGTCCTTCCTTCAGCAGCTTAAAGAGCTCCTCGACGGGAATACCGGGATACGGCGAGCCCCCCAGGGTGAAGATCTCCCACATGAGCACGCCAAACGACCACCTGCCAAGCAGTTGCGTAGTTTTAAACAACAGCCAGATCATTTGTGACTGCTGCTGGTGTGTGGTGCTTACACGTCACTCTGGTGTGTGTAGACCCGGTCGAACAAGGCCTCGGGTGCCATCCACTTCACTGGCAGGCGTCCCTGCATTGGGCGGGTGGCGCACAGACACAGATTAGAACTCCGCCCTCTGGGTTGGCGTGCCAACACAGCTGCACGCATTTAAAACTACAACTGTCATTGTCTGACTGTAAAAGACACCTCCCTGCTAAAGTCTGGCTAAAGCTGCCTCCCCACCACCCTCCCCATGTTTGTAATTACGTCCCATTAAGCTGCCTGCCAATCAAGTGTTCAACATCTGACTGCCGTCTTGAAGTACAGTACAGCAAAGTACAAAGTGGCCAAGGAAGAGCCGAGACTCACGTTGGTGGTCTTCTTGTAGTAGTCGATCTGGTGGACGCCCCTGGCCAGGCCGAAGTCGGCGATTTTCATCACGTTGTCCTCCGTCACCAGGACATTCCTGGCTGCCAGATCTCGGTGGATACACTGCGAGAACAAAATCCAAGGGAGAGGATGCTTTAAGAGTGTCCTTCTGATTCATTAAAGAAAACTGAACCCCTTATGAGCAAGCACTCTGCAATGGAGGTGAGGAAAAACTCCCTCTAACTAAGTAACCTTGAACAAAACCCAGACTGTCTGCGAGGCAAACATCCGTCTGGACAGGTTGTGTTGAGATGGAGAGACAGACCGTTATCTTCAATTGACTGGATTTTTTAGGTTTTTGAGATGCGGAAGAAAGAGTATCTGGAGAGACCGTGCAAACTCCACAGAATAGGCTAAGTCCGGAGCCAAGATTCAAACCCTCAGCTCAGGACTGTGAGGCAGACATGCTAACCACTAGCCCTATTTAAGACTCGTTCAATTCATCTTTGGATTTTACTTATTTATTTACTTTTTTAATCTGAATGGTAAATGTCTGTCTGTTCTGGTCAATGTCAACATACAGATGGAATTTTGCTCAACGCAAACATCTTAATATAGAAAAGTATGAGTTTAAAGGGGAGGGGGAAGGTTTTGAAAGGCACTGTTTATTCGACTTGAATGGGTGTCATTAAAGCTTATTTTGGTTTTCATTCGAAATAGACTCAGGCTTTTTGCGAGACCGGCCTCGGTTTGCGGGCCTCCCCATAATGGAGGGTTACTTTCAGGCTCTGGCAGTGGCCTCACAGCCCAGAAACCCGATGCCTCCGCCCAGACGGTCTGTTTGCTAACAGATTTATGGCGGTGCTAAAAGGGACAAAAGCCTGAAGATGGCGGGGACGGACAGATGGATGGAGGAGAGTAAACAGCACTGGAGTCTGAGACGGCGGCTGGCAGACAAAGAAGCGTGTTGATAACTGAGAACAGAGAGCATGCTGGGAAAATAACAAAAAAAGAAAGAAGGGGGGTTAAAAATATTGCAAAAAAAGACCTATATTGATCTTAAAGCAGTTTGCTCATTAAACACCCCAAGTCTCGTGTAGATTTTAACCGTTTCAGGGCATCCAATTTTGAACTTTCATCTTCCCATGTTGTTGGCTACACTTCCTGTCCAAGCTCACAAATACATTCTAGTGGTTGCATTAACATCAAATACCAGAATGAGTGTCCCAAAGCCGCCGACCAGAAAACATCTGGCATCTACACTACAAAAATAACAAATTTAACGTCTCTATAAACAACGATCCAAATGTGATACAGTGTTACACCACTGTTTTGTGGTTAATCGTTGAAGCAACCACTGTGTCGCAGATTTTTTAAGCAATGCTTTTTTTGATGAGTTTGTGAAGTATGTAGGCAAGTCAGAGTTTACATTATGCGCGTTTTGTGTCATTGCTACAGTAAATCTCAAACAGATTGAAGCAAGCAGAAATTGCATCTTATTTGGAGTACTGTGCGAGCAAGAACAGGCGCGTTTTGGCGGTGGGGTAAAAGAATGCTGTCAGCCAGGGATGGGCTAACTTGGTCCTCGAGGGCCGGAGTCCTGCAGGTTTTGGAGGTTTCCTATTCCAACACAAGCTGATTCCAATCAACAGGATCGTTATCAGGCTTATGCAAAGCTTGCTGATGAGCTGATCATATTTCAGTTGTGTTGGTGAAGGGACACATCCAAAACCTGCAGGACTCCGCCCCTCGCGGACCGAGGAATTGGTTCAAATCTGTCTAAATCTTTGGGAAGAGGAATGAAGTCCAGACATACCCGTTTCGAAGCGAGATACTCCATCCCTCGGGCCACCTGGTAGGCGCAAGACAGCAAGTCCTTGAAGGTGAGCTGCTCCTCAGGCACCTTGGTGACGTCAAAAGTGTAGTCCATTCCCGGAGGCCGTCGCGCTCGCAGGTACTCACGCAGACTGCCTTTTGAGGCGTACTCCACTAGTACATACAGAGGTCCTGGTTTTACAGGTTGGGCCACAAAGAGAACAGAAAACTAGGTTACTTCTGTTGTTGTTTGGGACCAAATGTTCATCCCCTCATCCCTTGTTCAGGGCGCAATCGTCAGTCTAACTCACCATCCTGAGTGCAGACTCCAAGCAGGTTGATGATGTTCTTGTGTTTGTCCATCACCTTCATCAGCTCCATTTCTGAGATGAGGTCTGCGAGATCTTTGTCTGTGGCATCGTCTGAAATAGTTAAAAACATTTTTTTTTTAAACAGCTGAGATTGAAACTAACCTCTTTTGAAGTTAAAATTTCTAGGGTATAATTTTTACCTTTAAGCATCTTAACCGCCACTGTGGTGGCTTGGTCCGGACAGTCCTTGTTGATGCCGTAGGCCTCGGCTCTAACCACTTGGCCAAAACAGCCTTCCCCCAAAGGTTTTCCCAGTGTTAAGCTAGAGGAGAGGACGGGAGTTGGTTAAAAATAAGTGCGTCCAAATGAAAGTTGTACACAGCCATAATTTGGGGCTCCGATTTCTTCAAACATAGGTTCCTTTTTAGGTCCCCCGCATGACCAGAAAGCTGCAATTTAAAGTTTTGTCTCTGAGTCTTGAGAACTAAACCCATGCTGAAGACAAATGTCTCAAGACGCAGCTATTTGACATGACAGATTTTAGCACATCCTACAATGGAAGATGTCATTTCAGGTATCTTACTTGTCCCTGGGGAACTCCCAGTCTGGGTCATGTGGTAATTCAAACTCCATCACTCCGGCCAGCATGGGAGAGCAGCTGGATGAAAGGCGAGCCACCCTCATCAAAGACGCACTGGACTTCCCTGACGAGTTTGAGTCCACTGAGTACTGAAACGAAGAGGCAACATTAGCTCTTACTCTTGATTCATGAAGACAAACTTTTGCCGTGATATGTACCTGTCGACGCAGCGGGAATTTGGAAAGCTTCTGGACCGGGAGTGCATCAAACGGCTCCCGTCTGGGGTGGACTTGCATCCGACACAAAACCACGATGACGATGGCCATGATCAAAGCCAGAAAGCCACACGCGTAGATGATGATGTCTGTGTACTTGGTCTCAATGGCGTCCATGGAGTCTGCGGCTTCTTCCTCTGCAGGAAGAGTTCAGAAGTTGTTCAAACATGGCACAGAAAGGTTGTCAAATATGCCAAGAATGATTTGTTTTTTCCTTTACCCGAAATTACGGTGAGCCAGGCTGACTGGTGGGTAAAACCGATTGAATTTCCAGCCAGACAGGTGTACTCTCCTGCGTCCTCCATCGTGACTTTAGACAAGTAGAGCACCTCTACCTCGGACATGTTCAGACTGCCGGTCTACATTATACATCAGACACAAAAGAGAAGTTAGAACCAACAACTTTGTGACAAAACAAGACCCTGCACATAAAAACGTCACCAACCTTGAGAACCTGGACATACGGCGTCCCGTCAGGACCGTATCGGCTGCCGTTCCTCTCAATGTGTTTGAGCCATTGGATGTGTGGCTGTGCATCGCTGTAGACTTTACACTGGAACTGGACGTCACTGCCCACTACTGCTGTGGTGTTGGCCGGTAGACCTGCCTGCAGGATGGGCCTATGGGGCGAGCGCTCTGAATAGAAAAGAGGGTACCAAGAAATGAGCAAAACTCTAACTGGAGCTCCATTGCCTTCATTTTGGGTTGAAATGTGATTCAAGGGCAGCGTTTCAGAAATGCTGACAATTGGGGGATCAAAACTATCCTGCGCTAGACTTGTCAAAATCTTGTCATACTACAATAAATGACATTTCTGGATGGAATTCGGCTCCAATGGCAATGCCAATGCTATTTGTCAGCTGGCCACCGGGGTCTCTTTGATCAGCAGTTACTCTCGCTCTCTGATCTCGTTAACTGTCTCGTTAGTCCTCTCCCCCAGTCGGCCAGGAAATGGAAATTGACCCCGCTGTGGACGGACAGCCAACAAATGAACAAACAAGCCCACCGCCCTCCTCAATCTCCAGTCACAGGTCAGGTAGAAAACTGCTTTGGACGCCTGACCGTCCACATCCTGTGCGCCATTGCTGACGCCAGGCGCCCCGTCACCTTTTGCTCACCCCCCCCCACCACCACCACCCCGATTATCCTCCCACTAACACTGGAGGCTTTCATTTGGAGGCGTGATGCTTTTTCCACAAGAGCTAGTAATGACCGCTGCTGGGGCTGCCATGAATACAGTCAGTCAGATGGCATGGCTTGAAATTTAAACTTTTAAGATCTAATTCGTTTTATGGACTTACTGTTTACAACCTCAGCCCAGGGAAACATTACTTTTTAGCATTTTAGCATGCACAAGCCATTTCTGAAGCTGTAAAAATGTTCTTCAAGACACTCAGTCAAGAAAATCCCCCCTGGACTGACACACAATTTCAATTTTTGAATCTTACCCAGGACATCAAGGACGTAACTGTGAGAAATAGAGCCGTATTTATTTTCCACCATGCAGGTGTAATTCCCTCTGTCTGAAGGCACAACGCTCTCCATCACCAGGCTCCAGTGTTGATGCCTCAGCTTACAAAAAAAAAAAAAAAAATGGTCATGGGTCTTACTGTAGTTCAAAGGTCAATCCAAAGAAGAAAGAAAATTGTATTACCTTGATGCCGCCAATTCGGTGTTCGCCTCTAAACTCCCTTCCGTTTTTGAGCCAACGAATACTGGGCATCGGGCTGCCCATGGCTGGGCAACGAAATTTCACAGTGTTGCCCGCCGGAACGGCATACAGCTTCTTATCCATACGTTGGGTGTGGGTCCAGTAAGGACCTGTGAAGATAAGGTTTCAGCCTACAGGTGGACTTAAAAGCTCATTCAGAAGCTACGCTGCAAAGCACTAATGCGCACCTCTAGAAAGATAAACTTGGTCGTTTTCGACCTCGGATGATGAGTCATCTAAACCGTTGTCCTCGTCATCGTCCCCCGAGCCCAGCGAGTCTACAAAGTAAAGAAAGTGAATAGTAACTGGTGCTGTGTGCTTATTTGCTTTGTGTCCTTACCGGTCACAGTGACGGTGAAGTTCCGCATGGGTCCTCTGGTTCCGCGGAGAGCGCACATATAAACTCCCGAGTCCTGGTATGTGATGTCGGAGATCTCCATGGCAGCACCACGGATGTGGATTCGGGGTGTGGGCACCA
The DNA here is from genome assembly GCF_051991245.1 of Festucalex cinctus. NCBI lineage: Eukaryota > Metazoa > Chordata > Actinopteri > Syngnathiformes > Syngnathidae > Festucalex > Festucalex cinctus. Next base: position 13,312,497 of record NC_135428.1, on the reverse strand, counting down.
GCCGGGTTCCTCCTTTGTACCAGTTGACCGCCATGCCTGGCCGAGTGGTCATGTCACAGCGTAATTTCAGGACATTGCCCAGCTCTAGGAGGAGATGCTCTGAGGGGTCCTCACTCAGATTGCCAAGAACGTCTGTTTGGAATTAACAAAAAAGGTTATGGTATCACTACCACAATGCTGTTTGATAACAGGACCAGGCAAAAACTACTTGCAGATGTTTGCGTCTTTAAATCTACCAGATTTAGTCAATGGGTTACCTCTTTATCTAACATATTAAAGCCAGTCAGAGCCTCCCCCATTATATCTCACCCCCAAACAATGACATTGCCATGGAGATGAGGACTGAGTGACCGACCTGACCCCACCACCCACCCCCACTCCCTAGAACTCCTTCATTTTGTTGTCCCTTTTGTGGATCATTGTGAGACGGAGACCAATCAAGCGAACACCGTGAAGCTCCCTCCCATATTGGTTCATTTTAAACAAACATAGAAAAGGAGCAAGGAGGAGAACATGAAGCTAATGAACATGTCGCAGTGTGACAGGAGACCGAGCGTAAACCCGAAGTGGGTGGTGAAGGTTCACTGGAGCTCTGTAGGTCTCACTTTCTTACATTCTTCTCACATTTCTGATGACAGTGTCCACTGACATTTAAGACTATTACTATTGTCAAGTTTGGCAAAAGCTTACATGCCTGACATTACCTTGTGGGATCCTTGTGTCCGGCATGTCCTCCAGTTTGGAAATGATGGTACCTACGCAAGAGCGTTGTGGTGTTAGAAATGAAGGCTGTTGATTGTCTGTTGAAGGGTCGTCGGATTATGTCTTACCTGGCAGGACTTCCAGCCACGCAGACCTCATAGCTTGAATGGTTTTCCCTCTTTGTTTGCTCTCAGCCATGCAAATATACTCGCCTGCATCCTCCAGGCTAATGTTGGACAGATGCAACGTGTTCACCTTTGACGCATTGTTCTGCAGGGTCTAAACACAAAGCAGGTTTTAGCCAGGTGATTACGTAAGAAGCTGCAAAGGTACATGGTTTCCGCTGATCTCCACTCACCGTGAGAGGTCTGAGGCGTGGCGGTCCTCCCTGGCCCCGACCCGGCCCCCCAAGCTCCGCCTTCAGCCATTGTACCTTGGTGGATCCCGGCCGGTGGACTTTACACAGCAGCTTCGCCTGACCTGTAACCGTCGCTGTAATGTTTTCTGGGTATCCTGGCACAATCAGAGGTCTGGACATCCGAAGCTCTGGCGAGTGAAAACAGATGAGAAATGTTATAGGTACTGTTAATTCAGCGTCTTAATGATCCTGGCCTGAAGGCGTTAAGAACAACAATTGTTGCATATCCTGCTGGTTTTAGTTGGCCCTTAAAACATCCGGCATCAGGAGAACATCATGTTCCTACCTGACCGAGGCCGCTTAATGCCACCGGGAAGCGGTGATAGAGTACCCAGATAACCTGGCTACTATCGTGTCACCATCGGCCACAGTGGCCTCCATTCATTGGGTCACTCGCTCCATTCATGTGCTCTCCCACTCACTCTCCTCTCAGCATATGCGCTCCCTGGCCGGGGACCTCCATTTACCGCTCAGTCACTCAGAACGAGCAATTTTCCAGGGCAATTTTCTGTTTGATTGCTTCCTGAGAGCGCTTAGTGAAAAGGCAATCTGTTCCCCTGTCAGAGTGAAGTGCGGGTCTTTTTTTCACTAACTGCCCCAAAGTACACACACTGCTAATGTACTCGGGAACAAAACGCACAATTGCAACATTGAGTGTGGAAGAAGAAAAAAACTGCAGACTGCATGGAAACACAAATCAGTTTGTTCACAAAGTTCAGGAGACACTCGGGTCGCCGCAGTCCGAGGACTCGTGCTAATGAACTTGCAGGGACAGGGACGGCCGTGCCCTGCCGTTGAACTTGCGGCGGGGTGTGAATTGTCACCCAGAGGCGAGGGGGCAAACAAAACAAGGCACAAACACAAACAAACCGCGAGACAGGCGGCCGGGCGGCGGGCTGGCAGTGCAACTCGCCGTCTAACGGACTAAATTGTGCATGAATTCAAACGCTAAGGCTGCCGGGTGTCAAAACAATAATCGAGTCTGAATCTCCACAGCGGCTTTCAAGTCAAGCTGTCAGAATAACGAGCCTCTCGGTGGTCTCACTGAATGGCTTGACCAGCAGATGCACCCCCGGCGGGGGGACAAAAAATGCCAGCCCAATGGTAAAGATTCTTTGGCACAGTCACTGGTCCTTGATGTTGCCCCCGCCATTAGGACCACAAATAATCCACTTTTTTGTTGTTGTGTTGTGGCAACGAGCACAGACCTCTGCCAAGGCAAAACAAACCGCTTTTGGACCAGCGAGATACCCATCTTTGCGTTTGCTGGATTATGTCATTAACTGAGATTCATACACATGGAAAAAAATTCCTTGACCAAGACATTTTCCCACACTTTTGCTCATGTCGTGAACATTTTTGTAAGTTTCCGTCCATCTTTGAAGTGTTTGTGTCTTTAGGGACATTTTGGTTGCGGACTTTCTTGTGGTTTCCAAATCCCATCTGAGTTCTACTCTCTGCATTACAATCTCATAAATTGAGACTGATGAATTATTCCCTTAGTTTCCTTCAGTCCAACAGCCACAAAAAAATTATTGACGATGAAAATGACAACAAAATTGTATAAAGAGAACTTCTTAAAGATTCTGACAAAAGACCGAACCAAGAAGTATTTCAGGGTATTTTGTTTGTGTTCCTTTTGGTGTTTTTTTTAGATCACACAATCGCTTTTGTCCAACAGTCATGGGAAAAATCCTTGTCGGAGACAATGACAGCGAGATCATAATTAAAGATTTCGGCGATGAAACACTCGTCAATACTACTAACATTTGTTCTTCTGTAACTGGATGAGGACATTTCGGTTGCGTTCTTTCTTGTGGTCTCCACATATCACATTTGTGGGGGAGGTTGGAATGCATCCTAAAACTCTTCGTCTATCTATGATCTTCACCCGTCTGTCTTGCAAATAAAGTCAGGACGGCGTCTATGGAGCAAGCCCCAGCTAGCCTCGCCTTAGGAGAGAGAAAACAGAGAGAAAACCTACGTGCTTGATGCCCCCCAGCAAGCGTCAACGTTGTCTTTTGTAAGTCCTCTCAACAACTATCAAAAAAAATACTTTAATTTCCATCTGTGGAAAGCGTTCAAAGGTTGTTGTTTTTTTAAATCCACAGTTGCCCGTCTTACTGCTTTTTGAACTTGTTTGAAAAGCATCAATGAGAAACTGGTCGGAAGAACACCGCCCCATCCCTCCCACTACCGCCTTCCTCTTCTTCTTGTTCTTCTTCCTCTGCAGCTGGCATGCGACCCGGCAGACTTACACTTCCGAGCCTCGGGGCTTGCGGCAGATCAGGTAGCACTTTTCACGGCAGCCAAAACACACTTTGCTCCCCTTTGTGTTCTCCATCTCGCTGGAGGTGAAGGTACTTGGAATTTACAGTGCAACCACCTAACTTGCGTTGGAATTTAACCAAGGGGGGAAATAGCTCCCGTCTAGTCCCTCCAACGTATTTGCTTTTTGCCATGCAGGACCGTATCCAGATTGTGGTTTAGTTAAGGGACCTGGCCGGAAATTAACTTGTATTTCATTACGGGGTGGCAGTATGTTGTGCTAGTGGTTAGCATGTGTTCCACACAATTCTTTTTTTTTTTTTTTTTTTTTTTTTTTAATAAAGAGCTCAGAATTGTTCATTCGGTAGTCTTACCGATTCATCATCATTGCTTTTTTTTTTTTTTTTTTTTTTTTTGGTGTGTATGTGTGCGTGCGTTTGCGTGCGCGTGCGTGCAAATACGTATACATTTATACTCATTAATTCACCTAAAACCTTATAAAAATCCCATTACCCTTCACCTTAACCAGGTACTTCAGAGTCTCGCCAGAGTCGTGAGGTTCAAATGGTCAGGAGACCAGAGAAAAGGTCAGAGAAAAGAAAGATAAATCAAAGTGAAATCCAGCACCGACCAAACACTTCCTGCCTTCCCCATGGTTACAAAATCAAAGTCTTACGCCAACCCCAGAAGCCTCTAAATTCCAACAAATTAACAAGATCTCAAGAGACCAGAGGAAATACTAAAGAGAGGAAGGAGGGAAGGATCGATGAGGCAGAGTGAGATCCATAGAAGCCAGTACATCCAATCCATCAAAGTGAAATCCAGCACCAACCAAACCCCTCCTGCGTGGTTACAAAGCCAGAGTCTTATGCCAACCCCAGAAACCTCAAACTTCCAATAAATTGAGATCTCAAGTGACCAGAGGAAAAACTAAAGAGAGGAAGGAGGGAAGGATAGATAAAGCAAAGTGAGATCCACAGACACCAGCACCCACTGATTCAATGGGCTGTGGGAGGGAGAGGCGAATTCTGTTTGCCACACAATTCTGAAGTTCTGGGTTCGAGTATCGGCTCCGGTCTTCTTGTGGAGTTTGCATGTTCCCCCTCTGCTTATGTTGGTTTTCCAGCTTCCTCCCGTGTTCCAAAAACACACATTTGCTTCAATGAAGACTAAATTGTCCATCATGTGAATGCTTGTATATACAGTACAGGTAAGCACCCTGTGATTGGCCGAGTCCAGGGTGTACCACGCCTCTCTCCCAAGGTCAAGAAGGTAAGGTTCCAGCTTACCTGCGACCTGAATAGGTTGAAGAACCAAATCAGTGCCAGAAACATAAACACTGTTGCTGATCATCCAAGTGCTGCAGTTGGACTCTCCAATCAATATTCGCATCGCCAATAGGCACAACAACCGCCACATCAACAAAAGTAATCCCCGTCCTCCTTTCCCTTACCTTTCATTCTTCCTGCTCCATCATGGGATCTGGCTGAGAGTCGGTCCGAGCAGCAGAGCAGGAGCAAGCACAACGCGCAGACCCTCGCCATCCTGAGCTTTTTGAGGCTCGTTCGAAGGTTGCGGCGGCGATGTGGGAAGCCCGGAGTTGGCCTCACACGCCGGCTCCTGGCATCTGCAACACTGACGGTCCTCGAATCTGGAACCTGTGGAGGCCAGACAGGAATAAGTTGAGGTACTCTGCACAATCCAAACTAAAGAGTGATTGTTTGGACTGAGAGCAGCTGCATTCGTAACCAGATGTCCTGCGAACTGCCCCGCTCGTCCGTTCCGTTTTACATTGTCCAGGGCTCGCCCCCATGCGTCATGAATAAGGAGCGGGGCTGTTACCGCCTGTTGTTTGTCAATGGACGGTGCTAAAGGCTGGCCCGGGATAATGGCCCTGACTGGGGGAAAACACTTGAAACTTGCCAGGGAGACACGGACGGGATTTAAAGGTCAACATCGTCTCCCGCTTGGTTCCATGCCAATTTAGCAACCTATACACTTTCTTGTCGACATTTTCTGTCAAACTGATGAAGAAGACACTTGAAAGAGATTTTCTTTGCTATTTAGGTTAAAGAAAATACTTCATCTCCGCTACCGTTCTTGATGAATCAATTATTTTGCATCTGTGATGTCTCAACATAGAGAACTCTCTCAAATGCAAATTCTGTCTCAAGTTATCTGGCTTTACTATCACAAAAGACAACAACATGTAAATGAACAAGAGATAAACCGGCACCTTTTGGATCCCTCAAGCCAATTATGATTTCTGTACATGCTTGATTTCATTTTGCGATTTCCCACAATAAGGAACGCAAAATGGGCATTATCATGGCTCTAAATTAAAACTTTACTCGCACGCATTTCAATTAGGGCTGCACAATATTGGAAAAACATGCGATATGCGATATACTTGCTGAACATAGCGATATCGATATTTAACATTTACCTACATAAATTACATTTTTATTACCTAATGAAAGAAAAACATTTTTCATGGGGCAAAATAAGCAACCTTCATGTAATCTTAGTTAATTAATTGTAATTATGTCTTGATAATTTTCAACTATTGAATGGTGATGCACATTTTAGTTAGCATCTGACTGGTCAAATTCATATAAAAAGCATAAAATTCCATATAAAACTTATTGCGTGCCTTTGCGATATGCATATTGCAAGGGCCAATATCGCGATATCGATATTTTTTCGATATATTGTGCAGCCCTAATTTCAATTTAAAGTCGGGAAGACTGCAGGACAAAAAAAAACTAAAATTCAAAACCCACATTCACAACTTTATTTCCTTTATTGTGTGTGGGTTTTTTTTTTATTTAAACTATCGTCATATGGATTGAGCATTTAACATTTACAGTCAGGCTTTTTTTTATGGAATGAAAGTGATGAAATCAGTGCTTAGTCAAGTGTGTGGTATAAAACAACACAGTCAACTCTAAAAATCTCACAAACGAGCCGAGTCGTGAGCATCTCTCTTTAATTACACTTCAAGTTGTGAAGCGTGTAAACGAGCCAAAAGTCCAAATTCCACGCACTGCAGCTACGCACACGCACGCGCACAAGCGCTCTTCAGCCGGGTTCAATGTCTAAAGCACTCATTTGTTTGGTTCGATCTCGCAAACAAGCGTTGCGTTTCAACTCTAATGAACTTTTATTGAAATTTTAAAAATAGTAGATGAAACGTAGCTCTTTTTTTTTTTCGTTGTAGAAAATGAATGAAACAACACGTTGAAGCATGTACCTCTTGTCTCCTTTGGCTGTTTTTTGTTTGTTGGAATCACTCCTTATCCCAGTCCTTCAATATTGAAATCCTCATTGGGCTCATGTAGTCCGCTGGTGTGTCTTCCGTAGAAAAACACACTTCAAGTTTCTTAAGTGGGCTCTTGTATCCGCAGGCTTATAAATCCATCAAAAACACCAAGCATCCACCGTCACCCCCCCCCAAGAGTGGCGACAGCTGCCGGGCCCCTGGTGCGAGGATCGGGGAGAACCACTCAAAGTACATCCATGGAGGGGTGGTCCTCTCCCCGGTGACCCGCGCGACGGTTATCCGCTTAGCCCGGGTGAGTCCTGTCCTGACTTCTGCGCTTCTTTTTTTTTTTTTGTCTCGGGGGACTGAGCCGATGCGTCTTTTTACGCAGCGTCCTTAATTGGTGCTCCTTTCTTTTTGCTCTTCGTCCAATGTGTGTCGCTTTACCCAACCTCCGCTTGAGTTTAGTTACTTGCGAGGTGCGTCCGCGCTGCAGCTCGCCTCCGACTGCACTGCCGCTACAACCAGCACGCAGCCACAACAACAATAGTGTGAGTGGCTGGGGGAGGGTGTGTGTGAGAGTGTGTGTGACAGAGCGAGGGGAGGGTGCACTTCTGCTACAACCTCCCTCCATCTATTCACCCCCCTGATCTTAAAAAAAAAAAAAAAAAAAAAAAAAAAATCTCAACCGCAAAACATCTTATTTTATAGTCGACTATATAAAACTTCTTTCGAAATTATTTTGACTCTGACTTGTCTGGTCGCGTGCCCCACCCGCCATAAATCGGGTTATTAAAACGTTTATTTTTGACAAGTACCCATTTATGGCGCCTTAATTGCTCTTTATGCAAATATGGCATAAAGAGAGGGGGGGGGGCGATGGTGGTGGTGGGGTGCATGGGTGGGGGGCGCTGTGGAGAAGACGCATCCAATTAAGTGGCTTTATTGAGTGAATGCTTTGTGAACTGCCTACATGTTTTAATTGCATCAGTAAAGGAAAAGAAGGGAGGGACGGGGGAGAGGGAGTAATCCCATTAGCCCCTCCTCTTTTGCTTTTTTTGCAACTATGATTTTTATTTTTTTGTTTATTAAAACATTTTTTTACAATGCCTTTTAGAAATATTTACAAAATTGCAGTATTTAACCACAATCATGTATAAATATTGTATAAATAAATATTGTGATGGTACCTAATTAACTGACCCACAGTCTAATGGACACCTTATTAGGTACACTTGATGATTAATTTTTCTGGTATGAGAATTCATGTGGGGAATTAATAACCTGACTAATAAATTTATCACTACTCAATGAATAGGAATAGCTATATAATAACAATAAGCCACTAATTATGTAGTTGGCCTTTTTTTTTTTGGGGGGGGGGGGGGGGGGGGGATTAGTGATCATAATGGTTACACTCAATAGTTAAAAAATAATAAAAAAAATAAATGAGAATAAAGTTCCAATTTTAAAAGAATGACGAATAGAAAGTATTATTGCATTAAAATATTTAATAGCGCATTTTTTTTAGAATAGAATTGTAAAAAAAAATATAGCATGAGTTAAGAACATTAAAATTGTTAACATTTATTTTAAAATCTGATTTTTTTAAGTATTATCCAACTGAATTTTTTTAGCCATAATTTTACCGTTTCTTTTTGTCATTTCAGTGTGGCCATGAACTTCTGTACGACTACTTTTGTATTTTCTCATATTACATGCTGATTAAACATATTTAAATAATATTGAATAAAGAATACAAGTATAATAATAATAAAAAATATATAGGATTAATAAAAATAATATTAAAGTACACAAACATGGACAAATAGGAGAGATGAATGGACACTTAAATTTGTAACAATCTCCCAGTGGGGAAAATGTCTTAAAGTCCCTGGAAAGTGAAAATAAATATGTCCTCTGGTTTTTGCACACCACACAAAGTGTGTCGTTAATAACCTCAAAAAATGTGAATGATTAAAAATTTTTTTTTATCAAATGAGGCTTCAAAATCGTGAAAAATTAAGCTGTCCGCTGAGGGAGTGAACGTTGCAATTGTGCAGGCTAACCGCTGCTGCTTTACTTTACTTTTCAGGCTCTTTCATGCCAACTGTTGCTACCCGCAATGCATCATGGGCGATGAAATCTTCCATCATCATCATTGTCAGACACTCATCCTGGAGACAAGATGACGGTCATAAATCTCAAGCTGGTATTACGGCGTGTCCTCATAACAGACAGATTTTTGTCATGCATCTCAAAGGTCAGTTCATAAAAAAGTGTGTTGTGCTGTGTTGTGTTAAGGACAGCAATTACACACATCGTGTATGACATGCACAAACATGACCCCCATCCTCCCACCCCCCCCCCAAAGCCCGATCAGCGCCAGTGGCCATTAAGCGCGGCCCTTATCTGCTTTATGACTTCCTTTATTTGTGTACTTTGACTTTCGCCGTAAAGCACCGTCTGACCCCGAGTGGTACCAAAGGACAAAGCCCAAAATTTATGTCAACACAGAAGCGGCTAAAGCTAAACTGCGCGCATGGCGAATTATTTGGCGCCCCCATGCAAAGTGGGAGTGACACAACCCCCCTCCCCGACTTTCGTCCATAAGTGAAGTTTGTCAGAGCGTGGCAGTGACTCGCTTGGTTGGAGCAGGTATCATGTAACCGCACTTTGTATCCGGGTCAGGACCTTTGTAGCGTATGATTTCCTCCACCATTCATAGTACATCCTGTTGTCATCACAATAAAAGCGGAGGCGCAACAATAATCTTGCAACATTACTGCACAATCTGGACTTCATTTACTTGAGGACTTGAACAACTGTGGCTAACCCATTAGCTCCAAACCATGTCTCCTCCAAATTAAGCGGATTATGTACCATATTTGATTTCCCATAGGAAGCAAAGAAAATATAAATCATCTGGGTCAGCATAGTGCTGTAGTGGTTAACATGTCTGCCTCATTGTTCTGAGGTTCTGAGTATGATTCTTGGTCACCTGTTTCCAGATTTTGCCCAAAGCCAAGGTGGCAGATTTGTATTTTAATTTAGACCTGTTATGATAGACATGCCCACCCATTATGGTGGCAATCGTTGGGTAGTGGGTACATTTTTCTAACTTTCCCGCTGGGTCTGACTGATGGAGTTCACCCAAAATGGCCACTTTAAACCCAAATGGCTGACTTCCTGTTCAATTTTGGGCATGGGTCCTTGAGACTTTTTTGTGCGTCCTGTTATGATAGACGTATCCACCCAATTTGGTGTCAATCGCTGTAACTGGTGTCCGTGGCTAATTTTTTTTCAAATTTTCCTGCTGGATCTGATTGAAGGAGTTCACCTAAAATGGCCGCTTTTACACCCAAATGGCTGACTTCCTGTTCAGTTTTGAGCATGGGTCCTTGAGACTTTTTTGTGCGTCCTGTTATGATAGACGTATCCACCCAATTTGGTGTCAATCGCTGTAACTGGTGTCCGTGGCTAATTTTTTTCAAATTTTCCTGCTGGATCTGACTGAAGCAGTTCACCCAAAATTGCCGCTTTTACACCCAAATGGCTGACTTCCTGTTCAGTTTTAGGCATGGGTCCTTGAGACTTTTTTGTGCGTCCTATTATGATAGACGTATCCACCCAATTTGGTGTCAATCGCTGTAACTGGTGTCCGTGGCTATTTTTTTTCAAATTTTCCTGCTGGATCTGACTGAAGGAGTTCATCCAAAATTGCCGCTTTTACACCCAAATGGCTGACTTCCTGTTCAGTTTTGGGCATGGGTCCTTGAGACTTTTTTGTGCGTCCTATTATGATAGACGTATCCACCCAATTTGGTGTCAATCGCTGTAACTGGTGTCCGTGGCAAAAAAAAAATTTCAAATTTTCCTGCTGGATCTGATTGAAGGAGTTCACCCAAAATGGCCGCTTTTACACCCAAATGGCTGACTTCCTGTTCAGTTTTGGGCATGGGTCCTTGAGACTTTTTTGTGCGTCCTGTTATGATAGACGTATCCACCCAATTTGGTGTCAATCGCTGTAACTGGTGTCCGTGGCTAATTTTTTTCAAATTTTCCTGCTGGATCTGACTGAAGCAGTTCACCCAAAATTGCCGCTTTTACACCCAAATGGCTGACTTCCTGTTCAGTTTTAGGCATGGGTCCTTGAGACTTTTTTGTGCGTCCTATTATGATAGACGTATCCACCCAATTTGGTGTCAATCGCTGTAACTGGTGTCCGTGGCAAAAAAATTTTTTCAAATTTTCCTGCTGGATCTGATTGAAGGAGTTCACCCAAAATGGCCGCTTTTACACCCAAATGGCTGACTTCCTGTTCAGTTTTGGGCATGGGTCCTTGAGACTTTTTTGTGCGTCCTGTTATGATAGACGTATCCACCCAATTTGGTGTCAATCGCTGTAACTGGTGTCCGTGGCTAATTTTTTTCAAATTTTCCTGCTGGATCTGACTGAAGCAGTTCACCCAAAATGGCCGCTTTTACACCCAAATGGCTGACTTCCTGTTCAGTTTTGGGCATGGGTCCTTGAGACTTTTTTGTGCGTCCTGTTATGATAGACGTGTCCACTCGGTTTCATGTTGATCGGCCAAAACAGATGTCTGTTCCTGAATTATTTCAACTATCCAGGGGGCGCTACTGAGTGAGTTTTGTGGGGTTGTGTTTGTGATGCCAAAAAACGCATTTATGTTCATCAGAATATGCATGCTTGCCAAAATTTGTAAGTTTCCGGGCATGGTGAGGCCCCCCCAAAAAGCAATATCAAGCACATAAGTGTTCCAGAAGCTTTTTAGCACTAAGCAATAGGTCACATGACCTCATTAAATATGACATCAGTCAGATGCAAATGGCGTCGAAAAGAGGACGGATATGCTTTTGAAAGAAGATGCCGCATTGTTTGTGGGGAGGGGGATCTTTAAATGTGAAAGGGACCTGATGTTGCCATCATGTGCGCCCCCGCTGTGACGTCGACTAATGAGCGACCAGCCACACCTCGCCACATTCTTCCTGACCTTTAGCCCACCTCACTTTCCTTCCCCACATACCCCCACCCGGTCATTTTCATCAGCCGCCCACCCCAACCTCCGCCCTCCTGGTCAATTTGTTATCAGTTGTCAGGCACCAACCATTGCTGCCCCCTCGACCTCATTAGCATAAGTATGCAAGGGGTTGGGCTATCAGTGCTATCTGGACCCCGGGGCCACCGGGAGGGGAACTGATGTCATCAGATAAAAGCGACGGGACGCCGGAGGAATCGGATTCTATCACGGCCCCGGTTTGGGAGCCACAAGATAACCCTAAAACTCCTTTTGGAGGTGGGGGCGGGGCATCCAGCATCAAGTGCTTTAATTTTGATGTTAGGGCCCTTTCTGGATGTTTTCTCATTGTTGCATGACCGACATCATTTGGTTCATACCTATCTACTCACTAATGGTTTGCTAGTTGAACATCTCAGAATTCCACCAAAAATGTCAATTTAAAAAAACAGAACTGTTATCGACTTTTTTGGAGGTGCTTGTATCATATCTAGTTGCATAAGCTACGTCATGCTGTATGTTCATACCTATCTCGTTGCAGTGATTTATTCCTTTGGAACCCAAATGGTTTGATGGTTGAAAAAACTCATAAGTCAACCTAAAATTTTCAATTACTAAAGCAGAGCTGTAATTTTTGAGATTGGGCATCAGCTGCAATATAATGTGTTCATACCTATCTAGTCACAAGGATTCATAGACTACAAAACCAAATGATTTGGTCTTTGAAAAACTCATAATTCAATTTAAAATTTAAATTTACAAAAGCAGAACCATAGTGTTCTTGTTTGCAGGTGCTTGCGCCATATCACGTGTCAGCCATATTACATGTTAGTCACAAATATTCATGCAATAGAAACTCAAATAATTTAGTGCTTGAAAAACCCAGAATTCAACCAAAAATGTTAATTTACAAAAACAGAAGTGCTATTTTATTTTTTGTAGGTGCTTCTTTCGCACGTGACATCATCCATTATATCAGGGGTGTCCAAACTACGGCTCGGGGGCCATTTGCGGCCCGCCATACATTTTTTGGCCCGCGGCAAATACTAAAAATAATTTTTCAATGCTGTGTAAAAAAAAAAAAAAAAAAAAAAAAAAAAAGAGGGTGGATTAAACATTTCTAGCTATGCAAAGACACAAATTTACATCTAATAATTCAGTCTCAGAAATAAAAATAGTTTTATCCACTTGTTGCTTTGTGTTAAGGTTCAATTTGTGAAAACATCACATCACATTAATGGTTCTTAAGTGTGGTCAGTTGACGACCGATTGTTCTTGTTGTGGTTCAGAATGTCAAGTTGGGATCAGCTGCTGCTCAGTGGAGAGGCGTATCTATTATAGTGGCACACAGGGGTCACTATTTGCCTTGTGACTGTTAAAGTTTTCAATAAAAAACTGCACATTATATCAACAATTTATAATTGCTTCATTGATTTTTACCATGTTTAACTCATTCACTGCCATTGACGGAAAAATACGTCAAATGATGCATTTTTTGCTGGTCTGGCAATGAATGTGTTAATAAATAACTTTAAAAAAAAATCAAAGTGGCCCTTGCAGCTTTCTATTTCTCTGTATGTGGCCCTCAGAGGAAAAAGTCTGGACACCCCTGCATTATATCATACGTTCAGACCCATCTAGTCACATCTATACAGTAGGAACTTGAACGTTTTGGTGGGTGAAAGACTAGGAATTCAACCAAAAAATGTAATTATTTGCAAGATTGTATTTTGTTAGATAAAATACATATATATATTTTTTTTTTACTTTCTTTTACTTTTTTTAGGTTCATCAGTGATGCGAAGTCAGTGATGACAACCAAGAACAACAAAAAATGAACAAATTAGACACCAAGGTTAAGTAATTCAAAACATATGGAATCCAAACAAGTAGGAGGTGGTCATATCTTGTAGTTGGCGGTCGGGCTCATTGTTGCGTGTTAGTGTTAATCATTACTTGCATGTTTGCAACACAAAGGGGAGAGCTGGAACTACGGGACTTTGTGATGCAGAGTGGGGGTGTGGTGAAAAGAGATCAGTCTGATGGAGGGCCAGGTAGTCGGGGGTGCTTGATGTACTTTTGGCCTGAGCAAGACAAACGAAACGTTCTTAGAAGTACGTCACACTCAAGCATTTGTTTTCATGTCGAAGCTTGAAAGTGATGATGAATAAATTCACCTTTTTGAGTTTGACAACGCTTGCTCATGTTAAGTGTTTTCCTGGTAAATATTTGACGAAAATGATTTCTTTCTTCAGCACAAGTTGTATAGCGCACACACAGCGACACTCAGTCACACACAGCTGTTTACATGATGATGGATATCGCGGAGAGGCACTGTTTGCCCTCGCCTCTTCTCCCTTTCTTCTCCTAATCACATCCAGCAGGAGGGGAGGCCTGATCCTCCGACGACCCCAACCGGACCCTCCAGCCCACCCCATCACATACAGAAGGATGAACCCTGTTTGAACCCCGCTGCTTTAATTAATCTGGCTGACTTTGTTAATTATTTGTTTGGGCCGCCTTTGAAGTGTGTGGCATGGGTGGCACAGTTGAACTCCGGTAACCTGCGGCACTGTACGCGACCCGGGTATCGCGGTTGATTCTTTCGCACTGGCAAACGCAGGTACTGTTTCTAGTTCTCCAAACGTTCCAAGAAAATGCATTTATTTGTCAGCTTTTGCTAACTGGTTGATAACTTAAATTGAACTGCTAAAAAAAAAAAAAAAAAATAAAAAAAAAAAAAAAAAAAAAATGGCTGACTTCCCCTTCAACTTCCCACATGGGTACTTCAGGTTTATAATGCATCCTGATAGAAATGTCCTTGCAATTTTTTTGTAAATTTTGTAATTTATTATTATTATTATTATTATTATTATTATTATTATTATTATTATTATTATTATTATTATTATTTTCAGTTCGTCTCTGTGTGCCCTGCGATTGGCTGGCTGGCAACCAGTCCAGGGTGTCCCCTTCCTACTGCCCAGAGCCAGCTGAGATAGGCGCCAGCACCCCCCGCGACCCTTGTGAGGAATAAGCGGTCAAGAAAATGGATGGATGGATTATTATTTTCATGGGGGCCTTAATGAGGGAATTCGTTCAAAATGACTGGTTGAAGCAAAAATGGCCGAATTCCTGCTCACTTTCTGGCATGGGTCCTTGAGACTTTTTTTATGATGTGGCACTGTACACGAACCCTGGTGTCAGGGGCTATTTTTTATTTGTATTTATTACTTTTTTTTTTTTCTTTCAAAGGGGCTACTGTGCAAACCAAAATGGCCAACTTCCTGTTTAATTTCGGGGATTGGTCGTCCTGTTATGGTGGAAAAGTCCACCCAATTTAGTTTTATAATTGGTGAAACGCTGCTAATTTATTTTTCTGACTTTCTAGGGGACGCTACTGAGTGAGTTTTGGGGATTATGTTTGAGACCCTAAAATAGACATTCACGATTATACATGCACTTGCCATGTTGAAGTCCCCGAAAGCTCTGAATAAGAGCCCTCCGACACATTTTTGTCTCCAAAGTTCAACATAATTGCCGCTGGAGTGCGTTGTTCCAGATAGTTGGCAGCGGCGGGGCGTGACCGGACCAGATTAGTGCCCTCCAAACACGGCGCGACATGCGCAGGATGTCCATACAGAGACATGTTTGGTTAACCTCAACGTTGAGCCATGAGTGAATGCAGACGCCCGGTCGCACCGTTCCAGAGGAAATCCTGTTAACGTGTTACACATGCGGAGCGTTATTCATGATTACACTTCAATAAACACGTAAGAGAGGACGGAAACAGTTTGGTGGAAAGACTCTTCTTCCTGACGTCCAGCAAGTGATTCATCGTAGCTTCCTTTTTTTTCACTTCTTGGGACGGTATGACAGGAGTAATTTTTCACACTAGCACAAATAACATTTTATTTAATTGTACAGCTCGTGAATGTAATACAAAGCGGATGTGCTTTATTTAACGATATCCTGTGGCCTGTACATTTTCTTGGTTTTGTAAGTGCCCAGTGAGAAAGTGAGCCAAATCCCCAACTAAGACCTTCATGCATGCCTTCAGCAGCCTATAAAGACATCAAAGATGGAGCGTGTCACAGAAGCTTTCCACAAATGGAACCTCACTTTCCATTGGTTTCCTGAAAGAAGTCCAACAGTACCCCCAAAACACCCCCTTGTTCAAGTCAAGCACAGTACGGCCCTCAGACCAATGTCCGTGCTATCCTTTGTTGGTCTGGACCACAATCAATCATAATTTGTTTTTGTTTTGTTTTCACCAAATCCTAAATCCTCGATCTTGGTCCAAGCTGTACATATGGGGAACGGATGCAACCTGCACCAAAGACTACGGTACACTTGGAGGGGGTTGAGAGGGATCAGAAATCATGAGGTTGAAGCGCACAAAAGGTTAGAAGGGATGGCATCAGCAGGGGCCTCAGGGGTTGATGGCCGGGTTAAGAGGTGGCTAAGCTCGGGGGATGAAGGGAGGCTTTAAGATGGAGAGGCCATGGTGGAAAAATCAAAGGGGGGGGAGCTGGAGGCCTGCCTGAAAGCGAGGGGGGGGCTTCGTAACGCTGCTGCTGCTTCTTCTATTTCCTCTCCTCTTGGCCAAGAGACCTCAGCCTGATAGCCATCCATCCGTGCATCCAACCAGCCAGCCATTATCTTGAGCTGGAGTCTATCCCACATGACTTTGGCTGAAAGCCAGACTGGACGGGACAGTTCATGTATAGACAAAGACAAATTTTCACTCTCACTCACACCTACAGACAATTTAGAGGCTCGAGAGTACTTGGAGAAACTGTTCGTCTTCTCCAGACACCAACAATGTGGAAGAAGCCCCTGTTCTGCTCCCATTTGAAAGGTTGCAGACCAGACTGCACCCTGGACTGGTTGCCAGTCATTCACAGGCCCACGCTGCCAACACGATCAGTGACTGCAGACTGAGCATCCATCCATTTTCTCTACCGCAAGTGTGTCCTTACTAGGGTTGCAAATAATCTTATCCAAGCTGACTTTGGAGGACAGACACCCTGTACTGCTCACCAGACAGTATTTTCAGGTCAATATTGTTTCGGCAAACTCACATTCACATCTATGAACAATTTGGAGTCTCCACAGTGTCTGGAAAGGCCACACAAGCACGGGGAGACCATACAAAATCCCCATAGGCCTGATTCGAGATTTGAACCAGGAACCCCTTGACTGTGAGGCAGATGTTTCCTTGACACAACGTCTAACTAATTTTGTAGTAGCTACCCCGGAATTTTCCTTATTTCTCCTATCAGTCCAAAGTACTAAACCCTTCCAAATCCTCCTAAAGGTAGGAATTGTTATATACCAGAGAAGAATGCTCTTTATTGGGAAGGACTTCCACCTCCAAACACTGGTGATCGATTCCGTTCCTCATTCCGAGCTTTCTCCTGGCCGGATCGCTCCCAGTAATCCCTTGGATCAGGGCGCCAGCCCCCTTCCTCATCTCAACCCTGCTCTGCTTATTAGATCAGGGCTCCGTCAAGAAGAAGCACGTATCCGGGGGCCTCATTGTTTGGCTCGTGATTAAGAGCTTCTCACAGTGGAGGATCAGGCTGAAGGAGCGGGAGTCGAGGCGATCTCTCTCTTTGTCCTGGAGGGGCAGGGGGGGTCTTATGGACCACATTGTTGCGAAGCTTCTTCTAAAGGTTGACTGGATTTGGTTGGGGGGGACAATGACATGTTAGACGATGAGGGGTTTAAACCTTAAGCTCGTACTTTCAGGGCCAGCGGTCGAGCGTTTGTCCTCCCGCAGGTGATGTCCCAATCCATCTTTAGATGTGAAGTGAGCAGCTTTGGAGGACAATGGAGGTCTAAATGTAGCACCGGGTTAATTATCTACCAGCTATTGTGACCGAGGGGAACTTGAAATAGTCCCAAATGTGAAGTCCATCCTACGCAAGTCGGCACCTAACTGCATTTTTGTTGATTTGCTTCTACTTCTTAGGCCTATGTCGAAACTATTTCATGAAGTCCCTCCATGGTCCTTTTAAATATGTCTGAATTCTACATATGTATTTTGAATCAACCAACCTGTTGAAATGTAAAGCCAATATTCAGGTTCCTTTTACCTCACGTAACATCTTTTTGACAATAAACAATCAGTGAAGTCTTTCACTCTACCTTGGTCAGATGATGTATGTAAGTTTGTTTACTTGTAGTGGCATCAGAGGTGTGACGTCATGGTGACGTACTATAACGTGTCCACTGAGATTTCTCCACATATTACTCGTTCTTTGGCCATCACCTCCATCTGGTTCCAGGAAAGACCGAGTTAGTGATCTTGTTGGGTTGACTTCCTCCAACTAACCTTGACTGTTCAGTCTGTTCTGTTCCAGTTGAAAGATGGACTGATCATTGCCAAACACATTTTGTGTTGATTTGCTTCACATAAATCACCAATGAGGTTCATCACTTCAGTCTGGTTTTAGGAAAGAGTGTCACAAGTGTCACAGGGGGTGCTGGAGCCTATCCCAGCTGGCTATGGGCAGTAGGCGGGATACACCCTGAACTGGTTGTCAGCCAATCGCAGGGCACACAGATGAACAACCATCCACACTCACAAGCACACCTAGGGACAATTTGGAGCACCCAATTAACCTGCCATGTATGTCTTTGGAATGCGGGAGGAGACTGGAGTACCCGGAGAAGACCCACGCAGGCACGGGTAGAATATGCAAACTCCACCCAGGAAGGCCGAAGCCTGGGCTCGAACCCGAGTCCTCAGTACTGGGAGGTGGACGTGCTAACCAGTCATCCACCGTGCCGCGCTAGGAAAGACCCAAGTTGCTAAATTTCTTGTTGGTTTGAAATTGTCTTTTGGTTTGATTCCACTTTGTTTCCAAATGTTTGTTGGTGGTTCCTTTGGTGTGTCCTGTCAATCCCCAGTTTTGTCCCTTCACTTGACTTTGCCCATGGCTGTTTTTCAGTTTTCTTCCAAAGTTCTTCAATGGCTATTTTGACAAACCATCGGCTGTATCGAAATGTTGTTATGCATGTTAACGAATGTTTTTTTTGGTAAATGTTTTAGTGGTGAGCCATGTCAAACAAGCGTATTTCAAGACTGGAATGTCAGGATGTGTGATGGTAAAGGGAGACGTCAGTGGAGGGCACAGGGAATACAGCATTCCAAAGGGATTGAGAGGCTGCACGGGAAAGCCAAACGGAGGTGTTAATCTCAACCGAGTGACCTCCCCCAACCCTCCTCTTCATGTCCCATCATCCTCCAAAGGGATCCTCTTAATCCCACAGTCTCCCCACATGGACCAGGTCTTTTCTTCAGCGTCAGCATTCACACAAAGGCCCGATCAAAGCCGGTCAACTCGGAATGCGAGGGGACATGTTTTTCTTAAGCATAGATGGGAGTAATGCAGATTGGCCGGCCATCAAATAATTTGTGCAGGAATGTTTTTGTGCTTCCGCGGGATAGTAAAAACAGGCTTTGGTGCTAATGCCTCCCTGTTTTTAGAGGATGTCTTTCAGTGTCTTTGCCAGATGATCAACAAGCTGCTGGGCCACTACATTAGATTTTTGGTTATGGTTCACACAGGATGCAGTTTAATACTGAACATGTTGGTATTTTGTGTTTTTCTAACAGTACTTCAGATTCTAACGTAGCCCATAAATGGGATCTCCTTCCTCAATTTTGACCAATTTGTGACACTTTTTGTGAAAAAGTAGATGGTAGAGCAACACTCAAACTGTAATTTCATCCACTCTTAAAAAGTTTGTTTTAATTTAGATTTATTTCTTGGCTCATTGGAAAAAAAAATGTCCAGATCCATTGTGATGGTCATTCTCGATCCAGAATTTGTCATTGATTTCGTATTGTGCCTAAGGTCCTCTCCCATTCCTCCGTGTTATTCCCTCCAACAAATATCTCAGTTCCGCATTTGACATCTCCAGCTCGATTCATTTCATTGGCGGCGTGTCAAAAGCAATTGTCAAAGGTCCCTCGGCGGGATTCCCGCCTCTGCTCTCCTCCCGAGAGGCGTCTGCTGTCAAGACTGCTCGGATGATTTTTCCGCTCGCTGTCCGGGGTGTCCGCATCTGTGCCTGATTTGCACAACAATAAAAAAAAAAAAAGACCCCCGCCAGCCCCGACTTAATTAGAAGGTGTCTTCAGCTGCGGACAAAGACGCTATACAAGCTACGCTAACAAGTGTTTGCCTTCGCGCTCCTTTTGGTGCAAAGCATGTCTTAAACTATCTTCTGGTAGCCTAGCTAAATAAACAGTGCTATTAGGAAGAATGGGGGAATTTCTATTTTTTGCACGTTCCAGTTCTTTGGTATACAATGTACCGTATTGCAAAAGAAATCTCTAAAGTCACAAAGATACAGTATAGCAAAGAAGGCCACATTCAAGTGCAATACCCGTCATTTCACCACTATCCCCCGCTGCCCCGCCCCCTCTCAACTGCTTGTAAACAGTCCATTAATCCGAATCTCTCAGTTTATTGGCCTCCCTTGGCTAAATGAGTGCAGACTTCTCCTCCCCATTTGGGCTGTAAAACAACAAAAACAAAACAAAAAAAAAGAAAAAAAAAAGGGGGTTGGTGTAAGTGGCTTGATTGGCGCGGGCGTCTTGTGTGGCCTTGAAGGACGAGGGTGCAAGGGTGGAGGGTAGGCTGTGCATTTACGAGGCCCTGTAATCGGCAGGTGTTAAACTCGACAATTAGGAGCTGCCATTGGCTCACAGTTTTTACGGCGGGAGGCTCGCATGCTTTTAAAGACGTGACCACGACCGAAGGGATTCGGCGGCGGCGGTAGACGGCTTGCAAAGTTGGCTGCTCTTGATATTAGCGCATTTGATTGGTTCAAGTGTTGACTGACTCGAACTGGATGTGAGAAATTAGAGACAACAGACAAGTAACACTGGCAAGATAAATAAAACTACCACAGAGCAAAAATCATTTTGAACTTTTTAATGTATACCTCTTTTAATATTAACATATTTTTTCCCCCAAATTTTTACTTTTTTTCTATAAAAGTGGTAACTATTCTCGTAAGAAAAATCTATAAAAAAAAAAACAACTTTTTTTTTAAATCCTCACTGTTGTCATAACAAAAATATTTTTGAAAAAATTAAAACTTAAAAAAATTAACTTATTAAAAAACTATTTTCATAAAAGTATTTTTCTCCACATATTCATATTTATAATTAAAATAATCAAATTAAATATTCTCAAGATGACTACTTCTGTTTCATAAAGATATTTTTTTTCAATGAGACGTTTTTACCAAAAATATTTATATTTTTAAATGTGACTGTGTAAGATTATAAATCCAATAATCATAAATTTAAAAATGCCTTTTTTACACCATTCTCATAAGATTAAAACACTAAAAAAAAATACATAATGTGACAAATATACTTTACTCTCTGCTTTTTTTCTCAGAAAATATATTTTAAATATCTTCCCAGAGTTGAACTTCTTTACTGATTCTTTTTTTTTTTTGTTAATTAAATTTTTTAAAAATCACACAAAGTCAAATATTCAAATTTTTGAGAAAATAGCAGCATCCCCAAGTAAAAATTTGACCTTTTTACAGAAAGACTCAATTCACCTAAGGTTACAGCATTTTTCTTGTAAGAATAAATAAATAAATAAATAAATAAATAAATAAATACAAACTATAGTAATGAGATACAAATTTACAGTGTCTTCATGCAATTACAACTTCTTTTTCTGTCTCAATAAGACAACTTTGTCCTTTCTCATAAGGTGACAGTTATTTTCTAGACAAAATAATTGAAATGTTCTAAAAAATTAATTCATGAGAAATACAACAATGGTAGATTTTTTTTCAATTTTGACATTTTTCTTTGTAAAAATGTGACCTTATTCTTGTAAGGGTTCTACTATTCTCTTTTTTCTCTTGTGTGTAATGCACTCCATTATAAAGTCAGTACCAATGACTGATGACCAAATTAATCAAGGGAGGGCGTGTCTTCACCTGGCCTCTCCTTATCTTCTCCCCCGGCTGACCCTTTCTCAACTGGTCCGCCCGCGTCGGGTGATGTGGGCCACGCATCTGTCGCCCGGGGGTGCTCCCACGTGCAGACTGCTGGGGTTGAGGGCTTGGTAGGGGTGGTAAAAAGTGGTCCGATCTTCTCGGAGGTCGTCAGGTCAACAGGGCGCCGAGGTCAGCCGGCTGGTGTTTGCACGTGTGTGCGTGCACGTCGTCCAACAGCACAGTGCTGCTTGCTGTCATCGGCGTGTAAAGACCTGGGGCTGCGCTGCGGACGATTGGGCCCACGGGACTGACATACACTCGCACATAAACGGCAAAATCGCTCCAAAAAAGGCAACGGCATGTGACGGGGGAGTCAGGTGACACGACGGTCACATGATTTCATAAAGTGTCTCTTGATGTCTGCAGCAACACTCAAGTAAAGATTAAAAAAAATAATAATTGCGAAATGCTAGTCTTTGCCAGCCCCATCAGTGCCTTGCCCAGGGTCCTAAAGCCTCCCCGTCACACATCCCACCCCCATCATCCGATCAGATAGATCATCCCAAGTCATTATCCTGTGGTGTAGTAAGAGTATTTGTCCAATCTACTCATAAATTGGTCAAGGCCTAACAAATCATATTGTAAATCTTTAACCTGATCAATATTTAAGCAATTAGCATTAGCATTACAAACATACTGATAATCGGGGTTACTTATCGCGTGGTGTGGGATGCATCAGGAAGGATTTTTCCCGCACTATGTACTTTGAAAACTGTCATGGGCCGACAAACCTTGAATGTTAAACCTATTTGGTATTACTTAATCAAGGTACACACATAACGATAAACGTTTACTCTGACAATTATCCTGTGGTGTGCTAAGAGTGATATTTCTGTCCAATCCGCTCATAAAATGTTCAGTTGCTGATAAATTGTAAATATTCATTTTGTTCAATAGTTAGACTTGTTTGATTTTAACTTAACCGGGTGCAAACATCCCGATAAGAATAGAAGATTATCCTAAGTGATTATCCTGTGTTAAAAATAATTTTTCCTCCCTCGCCATCCGCTAATCGGTGGTACATGCATACCTACAACCGAGCCAAATTTGAGCTTGTTTCCTTCCTTGCAATCAAAGACGACAAAGGCCTGATTATCACGTTTCAGAGTGATTATCATGTGGTGTGAGGTGTGTTAAGACTAGTAATCATGTTTGCTCAATCTACTCAGAAAAGAGTCAGTTGCCCACAAATTGTAAATCTTATACCTATTTGATATTATGAAGTATTTTAGTGGGGTACAGGTACACACATACGATAATCGCTGTGACTTTAAGCATGTGTCTAAAAGATTATCATGACAATTATCCTGTAGTGTGGCGTGTTAAGAGTCGTTTTTATGGTCATTGTCGGGGCCGACAGTCCTAAATGTTTAATCTGTTCAATGTGATTTAAGCGCATTTTGACAATCGGGCCAAATCTTTTTCCCGCCTCGGCTCAAAGCTCTTAGCCTGCGCTCTGAACTGTGTCATCAACACTGTTGGTTTGTGGTGCGTGCCACGCGTCTCTCCTGTGTTGCTTTGTGGACGCGGGCGCGACATATAAGTGATTCCAGGCGCGCGCGTGACGCAGATCAACTCTCGCTCCAGACCGGCCCGTGTGATTAAAGCGCTATCTGCACACAAACCTACCATTACTACCAAGAATGCGATACAGCTGCAAGCTGAGGCCTTAAAGGGGAAGTCAACCTTAAACATTTATTGACAATTTGTTATATGTGACCTGACTAGTCTAAATGTGACATTCTGATTAATATTACATTTGCGGAATAAGAGTTATGAAGCAAAATCCAGCCATTTTTATCCTTCTCCAGGGGCGGCCATTTTGCCACTCGCTGTCGACTGAAGATGACATCACATTTGCTCAGGGATCAGGTAACAACCAAATCACAGATCAGCTTCAGAAAACAGGTGAGCTGTGATTGGTCATTGCCTGAGCCCTGAGCAACATTGATGTCGACAGCAAGTGGCAAAATGGCCACCCCCTGAGATGGATCAAAATGGTGGCTTTTGCTGCTTAGCTCATATTCCACTAACACCATTTTATAATATTAACCAGAATACCCTATTTAGACCAGTGGAGCTACATAGAACGTAAAAAAAAAAATGGGGTTGACTTCCCCTTTACAATCATGAATTTTCAGCCATATCCGCATAACTCATTCAAACGTATTGGAGAGTCGCCTACTAGTTTAAAATAACTTAAATGACCTTCAGAATCCCACGCTGCCATCGGCAGAAGAAAATATATTTTTTCTTTTTCGCTATGGTCCCATTTTAAATACAGCTACGTAGCTAGTAGCCTCACCCTAGCTCGCGCTAAGCTAGCTAGTTCGTCTCTCAGGTCCGGCATCTAAGTTTGCACACTTTCGTTTGTTGCTAGCATGACGTTAACTGGATAAATATTCCTGTTGCTTGGAAGGCGTAAGACAGCCAAATATTCGCATAACTACTTCCTGCCGTTAGCTTAAATGAATTGCGTACGTAGCTTTCACACGTGCACACCCCATGTAGATACGTCACACGTGCAGAGACGTGAGAAACATCCAAACAGTCCTTTTTGACGACACGCGTTCTAACACGAATGTGAAATTTTTTGTTGTTGTTCGCTAAACCGTTAGCCTCGGACATGGTGACTTGCCTCTAAAGCTGCAACAACATTCTTATTGACTCTTTGTTTTTTTGTTTATTTCACTGGAATGCATTCGGTAAGTCTTAAGTGGAATTGTTCCGACTTTCCCAGTTTTCTCCAACGCATCATTTCGCTTCTAATGTAAAAGAAAACGCGTAATGGTATCCAGCCGTTGCATTCGTGCAAGTCCAAAGGTTAAATATTGAACACGTTGTGATGGAGCGTGGCGAGGGAAGGAAAAAAAAAAGTATTAGCTGCACATAACGACGTACTTTTTGTGCTCACATGACAATCTTCATGCCTTTACAAGCCAGACTCTGCACTTTTTGCTCCCCTATACTAGAGGTTCCCTCATTATGTTCATTAATTAGCTGTGAAATGGCTCTCAGCTGAAAGGCAGGCCACTGGGATTGGACCTCTGCCACCAACAGTCAAATCGACACGTCCCGACATCCGACCCAGACGTCTGAACACCGTTGTTATTATTATTTTGTGTATTTTTGTGTCTAATTGATTTCCTTCATAGTAGCCAAGAGTACCAAAAAGATGAAGAATGTTTCTAGTTTGAGGGCACTAAATTGTTCATTTCAGTCCGCAGCAGTACAAAATAGCAGCGCCCTGAGACTATATTTTACTTTTAAGGACGTAGTTTGAAATTTAAGAGTATTTAGGTAACTTTTAGGATGTGTTTTGTAGATTTTAAGAGTATTTCAAAAGATTTGATCTTGGTGTGTATAGGTTACATTGAATCATGTGAACACTTTGGCCTACAACACAACTGTATGTTAATGTTATTATGGTGATAGTTTGCGCGTTAAGTGCTTTTTGTTGTAAAAAGTTTGAGAACCACTGTTTTATAGTGGAAAAACCTGCCATCAGAACAGGGGCGTGTATACTTTTTTTATATCCACAGAAAAAGGTAGAAACTGAAAATTGAAAATATTAACGTAAAATTCGAATTATATTGTATTGCACTCCTATTTGTGACAACAGTCAACGAATGGGTCACGGCTGCAGTGGAAGTGTCGAATGTAAACGTTGAAGCGAGAAAGCCGCCGCCTTCCCGCCACTGTTTATCTTTCCCACACATCTGCGGCCACGTCGAGCGGCCGGCCGACTTGCCGCTCGCACGGCTAACGCAGCGCGAAGCCTCGCACAGGTGTACAAAGCCATCTTATGACGCGATTAATGCCGTCTTCACATTCGCTGATGGACTGATAGCCAAATGCCACATTTTGTAAAAAATAAAATAAAGTATTTGATTAACTGTACAGGCAATATTTTATATGACATTTTAGCAACTGTCATATAAATCACAAATCGGCTTTCCCCTTTGAAAGAAATGCAAAGCTGTTTCAGCCCCCATAGAATATTAACCAAAATGTTGTTAAATAAGTCAAATAAAACTCTTTAACATTGGAATTTAAAAAAAATAGTAATGAATTGAATAAAATGTAAAAATAAAAAATCCCCACTTTGTGTATCATGATTTCATACTTGAGTTAAATTGAGATTGTGCTGCTCCTTGTGTTGTGTGCACCTTGGCCACCTGGGGGCAGTATCATGCCGATTTATGAGGAGATGATAACAACTCAACAGCCATACTAATAATATTAGTCGTTTTTCGCAGAGGATAAAGAATGAATGAGATATTGAATAACTTGTTCAAATCCTCGTAATTTTAGCCTTGCAACAATGAAAAAGAGTTTTGTTCTCCATGAAAGCAGACTGATTAACTCTGTATCAACATTTTCGCCGATTTTCACAGACCAAACCAGTATCGAAATCATCAACTTGCCATAGTTTATCTTCATATCTCATTTTTGTTTTGGTGTGACATCTGCCTTTTATTAATTTAGTCTGAACTGGTTTCATTTGAATTTTTATACATTTATCTCATTAAATTAATGGGTTTATTGTCAATGATCTAATTGAAAACATTTAGTTTTGTAATTTTTTTCCCTCCATATTTTAATAACATAAGCGGGGCACATCGTGGTCGTCTTCGTACTCTCAGATTTCATTTCATCCTGGCGTTACTTCCCAAGTGTTGCTCTTTTGTGTTTAGTAATCGGCGCCCCCTGTGGTCAGTGACCCACCTGAACATCAAGTGGCCATAATCAGGCTTTTGTGGTTTTTTTTGGATGAAATATCTTTTGTCTTGATAGAGATAAAGCGGGAGGGCGTCTTACACTCACACACACGCACACTGATAACACACGAACCTTTGATGTAAATCCTGCAGGGAAGAAGGTGGAAGGGAGGGGCCGGTGGGTGGGGAGATTGGGTGGGAGGAAGAACTATAGTGAGATTACAGGAATAGCTTCGGGGACTGATGTTTTTGTGTTGTGGTATACACACACATGCACACGCACGCCTTAAAAGTCTGTCCATCTTCTCCCTCATCATGTCTTCCTTCTTTTCACTCCATCCATCCTTATGTATTTTCTTCCTTCCTTGCATCCATCCTGTCTTTTTCTTTTGCTTCCTACTTCTCATCTTTTGGCTTGGTTGGATTTTAACTAAATGTTTTTTGTGTGTGTGTGTGTGTTTTTTTGTGATTTATTCCTATATAAATTCTAACAATATTCTAGGCAGTCTCCACACTATGGCTTGGGGGTCATCTGTGGCCCCCAAGCCATATTTTTTAGCGGCCCACAGTATATATAGTGGTACCTCTACTTATGAATGACATTTTCAAGTTATGAAACTCCTCAACAGGAAAATATTGCCTCTTGTTACGAAAGAAGTTTCAGGATACGAAATGGAAAAATACAGTATGAGCTGCTACTCGCAGCTCCCGCAGTTTATTGAACGTAACATGCTGACAGCTGCTCTGCCATTGGTTATTCCCTGAGCATCTTCCTGGCATCTCATTGGCTAAGAGGGACCTGTACCGTATGTGTCTATGTCTGTAAATCGATAAAAAATAGATATGTATCTATGTAGCGTCCTCGTCATTCGCCCCTCGGGCCATGAGGTGTTCAGATAGTTTTACGTAAATGTTAACCGACAAATTTGTGCAAAAATTCAAACAATTGGGGATTGATAAAGGCTTTGTTGCACAGTAAGTTTTTAATTGCGACGAGACGGGCCTTTTTAGGAAAAAGATGCCTCGCCGTACCTGAAGTTTCCATCAGGTTTTGGAATTTGAAAAGTGTTCACCAGTCGGCCAATCGCTCACTATGATGATGTTTGCCTTGGACATTTTGTAAGGATTGTTTATGTATGTATATATATATATATATATATATATATATATATATATATATATATATATATATATATATATATATATATATATATATATATATATATATATATATATATAAAGGAAACATCCTTGGATCAGTTCTTTACAAAACACCAGGCAAAAAAAAAAAAACACTTCTGAGAGAGAACTTGAACCAAAGAGGGCAAAAAACGATGACAGCAGTTAAAAAGGTAAATGACCATCATTTTTATTCTTTGTTTTTTACATTATGCACAACTCTCATTTATTGTGCAATAATCTAATTGTAACATGTATATTTGTTACATGTTTTGATGCATTTTTATGCTTTATAAAACATTTATGTCTGAATTTTGGGAGGCTTGGAACGGATTAGGGCATTTACATAGAAAATGCGTCTCTACTTACAAAATAAATAAATAAATAAATATTGGTACCACTGTACTAAAAATGACAAGTTTTGCACAGCCGCAAGCTTAGTTAAAAAATAATTGAAAAAAAGTTGAGGGTAGGTATAGCGCGAAGGAGGGTGTTGGAAAAAAAATTGGTCCCACCATTACTAATAGAATATCTTTTAGTGCTTTTCTACATATGCAATGCTACAAATAAACTATTTATGACTGAACTAGAAAACATAAACAACAAAATAATTGCTTAATTTCTCATATCATATAATGTCTGTTATTATTCTTAATCTGCTGTAGTAAACTCTTTTTTTATAATTTTTTGGAATTTTTATAATTCCAAAAAAGTCCACATTTTCACTTGAAAAAACTACAATTCCTTTGGGAATATTAAAAGTGAGTTAGTTTCACATGCACGCACACACGGCAAACTTCCTACAGGATGTTATGGAGTGAAATCTGAGAAAGACACAAGAAAGGGCGAAAGTGTGTGTCTATATACTTCCTGCAGGATGTTATGGCATGAACCCCCCCACCCCCCCCCCCCACCCCCCCCCCCCTCCAAGGATGAACCTGGAGTGTGGAGTCTCTTCAGTGCATCCTGATGCAAACAAGAATGTGCATGTGTGCGCGTGACTCCACAATGCACATAAGCCTTCATTCATGTCCAGAATCCCGCTCGACTATTCCAACTGGTGTCCATTCATTCAGCCGCCCTGGCTGTTGGTGTCCCCAACCCCCTCCCAGCAGGAAAAATAAACTTGACCCCCCCGCATCCTGGCGAGACGTGACCTCCGACCCCCTCGGTGAGGCCCTCGTTGCATCCATCACGCTTTCTCCTCCAGGAATTCCGCAAAATGTCACTCGCACTCGCCCAACCACTTCGTTATCATCACAGGCAAATCATTTTGTGTTGATTTACAGTCACGATGGTGCCTTGAGATACGAGTGAGACGACTTTGGAGTGTTTTGAGATACACACCGCCGCGGAGGCTTCAAGCTCTTTGTTGCCACTTGCTAGTTGAAGCTAACAGTGACAACCACACAGCTTTTACATTTGTTACCTCCACTTAGCTTAATGCTAACCGCTAAAGTCAAACGAGTGACACATAATTCCAGCAGAAGGCTTTGAAACAGAAATCGGTTTGTCCGACATACTTTGTACAAAGTGCCGATTTCTTTCCCCGAGCTCAGATCTGCGCGTGGTGCCGCCGCATCGTCTCGCGTTGGGTCCGATCCAAACGCAAAACACACACTTTTCGCTTGCTGCCCTTTAATCCGCCTCCCAAAACACACAGGCACAAATTCGCCCTCTGAGGCTACTTAGGATGAAAATAGGCTGCAAACAGCGAGCGGCTGTGAAGTGGCCCTCCAAGAAAAATGTTTGTTTTTTTCTTCACTTGTTTACGATGGAGCTGGATCGACGTGCCACCTGTAATTACGGCGTCACGATTTGCTCTTTTACACCCCCTCAATGGGAGCCTTGTCTTCAGACCCTCCCCAACGTGAGACAATCCATCTCTCATCTGTTAGCTTTTGGCAGCTAACGTTAGCCAAACGGTGGATGGGTACGACGCTCTTTTCTGATCATTCTCTCTTTCATTCAAATCAAGCCAGTAACTCATGTGGGTGATGCCATATGATGAAAATGAGGAAGTAGTTATTGACTGTCTGCTTCTACTTCATGTAAAGGTCAACGTAATTAAGAAAAAAAAACAATTAGAAGGCAGGAATAAAAGCAGTCTAGTGTTCAATGTGAAGAGAAATTTGGACTTGGATGAAGATTTGGGCGAACACAAGGACGTCTGTCTCTAATTTACAGCCCTAATAAATCCCCACCCTCTTTACCCTCTGACCTCCCGAAGCAGCCAGGCAGCTTCCTAAAATCTTAATCACTCCTACCGGACCCCCCCGACCGCCCCCTCTGCGTACCCTCATGGGGGCTCGGCAGAGAAAGCAACAAGAGAAGCACACACACAGGCTGCATTATTCTGCTGTAAAAGCCAATGGAGGCCTTGTAATCACCTGACTGCTTGCTTAGGCAGATGGCCAATAAAGCTGTCGCTCAGTCAGTCAGTCAGAAAGAAACTCAGACAGACACACAGTAGGACATACAGTCAGGAAGACAGTCAGTCAGCTGGACAGACAGGCAGTCAGCAATACAGTCAGTCAGTCTGCCAGCCAGCCTGCTAGTCAGACACATAGAAAGACAGTCAGTCAAACAGATAGTAACACAGTCAGACAGACACGCAGTAGGACATAGTCAGTAAGACAGTCAGTCGGTCAGACAGACAGTCAGTAATAGACAGTCAGTCAGTCAGTGAGCCAGCCAGGCAGCCAGGAGTCAGTAAGACACATAATAAGACAAACAGATAGTCAGAAAGACAGCCAGTCATCAGAAAACAACTCAGTAGGTCAGATAGACAGTCAGTAAGATAGTCAGTCATTCCGTCAGTCCTTCAGTCAGTCAGTCATTTCGTCAACTAGCCAGCAGTCAGTAAGACAGACACAGACAGACAGACAGTCACTAAGAGACATTCAATCAGACAGTCACCAGTCAACAAGCCTCAGCCTCTCGATCTGTGTAGACGGACTTGTCTCCTTGGCCCACCGGTTCCGTGTTGGTGCTTTTCGAAAAGCTTCACGTGAAAAAAATTCAGTCAAAAAGTCTGGTTTCTCTTTCCCCCCCAAAAAACTTTTTTTTTTCCCCGTACTTTTCCTGTTTATTGGCATTAGTTTCAAATCCCGAAGTCGCAAGCAAGCGAGCGTCAGCCTGGCCGACTAAACGGGTCGTCTCACTGACTGACTTATTGACTGACTTGTTTCCTGTTGGGCCGTGTGTTGGTGTCAGAGCAAATTTATGTCGCCTGGCCCGGGTGATAACTCATGTCAGACACCGGGTGCAGTGGGGGGCACGGGGCCCGGCGTCGACGGGGGCCCACTCATAAAAGCACTCAAGTCTGTGCTGCACTTTTTGCTTTGTTTACATTTTTCCCTCCGTCTGAAATGAATTTAAATGCCATTCATCTGTTCCAGACCCCCTGGAAAAAAATGTTGTTTTTCATAAACAAATATAGAACTGTAGTCTTTACAAATATAGTAAGTTCTTAAAAAAAAAAAAGTCCCTCAATTTTCTTCCCACTTCAAAATTTGGTTTGCAACACAAGTAAAAAAAATAAATAAAAAAAATAAAATAAAATAAAATTATTATTATTATTATTATTATTATTATTATTATTGTTATTAATATTATTATTATTATCCTTTATATTTAAACACCTGGATTCATCTGATTGGTTGAGGCTGTTGTATTTGTGGAACTGTAAATAGCTTGAACTTGATTGAATGAATCCACTTGGTATGATGCACAGCAGGTGTTGTGACGTGTTTGTTGGTCACTTTGCCCTCCACACCGCATTCAAGGACAAAGAGACGCCTGTGTTTAAGAGCGCGGCATCCGAGAGACAGTAGCGGAGGAATCCGCAGCTGTAAAGACGACACACAAAGCCAACTGCTCTTAAAAATGACATTTTGCGGGGGGAAATAAGAGTGAGGGCGCTGACGCCCACAATTACGACTTCTCTCAAAGCAACCACGAGACCAATAACAAACTAGAAGAAAAAATTCTTCATCTTTGTTTCGGTCCTATTTTCAGTACTGTTTAATGTCAAGCTCATGTTCAGTCTAGTGTCATGCTCTTTGATTGGTCACTTTAGCTCCTCCTCATCCTTCTGTGTCAGCCAATCAGCTCTCAGCATGCCCTCAAATGATATATTTTTGCCTACTAGTGAGCAACATAAGTCATCAAACCAAGATTTTCAGTGTTGAATGGCTTTTAACCGTTGCGTCACATTCCAGCAAATCACAAGTCTGAAGAAAGTCAGTTCTGGAAAAGGCTCTGTAACCACAAAGGCATATCAAGGAAAGACAGCTATCACTTCTTAGTCCTTTCTCTTGACTCAGTGGAGTCTAGCGTCTCCTCATGCAGTCACGTTTTTGCCAATCACATGCCTGAAAAAAGCCATTTCCAGAAATAGGCACAGGAACAAAAGTGGCATATCGAGGAAACATGATTATCATGTGTTTCTTGCACAATAAACTGTAACCGCTCACCGTAGAGGTCACATTTGAGCCAATCAGAAGCTTGGAGTAAGGTGTAATAACAGAAATGGTATATCGAGGAAAAATAATCACACACCTGCCTCCAGACACAATGGAGTACCACCTCTAAACGTTGGGGACACATTTTGGCCAAACAGAAACATGAAGAAAGCTTTTCTACAAAAGGCGTAATAACAAAACTGGCATAGCGAGGAAAAATGGGCACAAGAACAAAAATAGCATATCAAGGAAAAATTATATTCACATGTATTTTGCTCAACAGATTGAAACTGCTCACCGTGCAGGTAACATTTAAGCCAATAAGAAGCCTGAAGTAAGGTGCAATAACCGGAATGACATATCAAGGAAAAATGATCACAAACCAGCCTCCAGACTCAATGGAGTATAACCTCTAACAGATGGGGAAACATTTTCGCCAAACAGAAACCTGAAGAAAGCCATTTCTATAAAAGGCGTGATAACAAAACTGGCATAGCGAGGAAACATGGCATATCAAGGAAAAACGATTACGTGTTTGATTCAGTAGACGATATCTGTAACTTTGGAGGTCAAATTTTAGCCAAGCCTGAAGAAAGTCATTTCCAGATAAGACACAATACCAGCAATGGCATATCGATGAAAAACAGTAGTCTTTATAAAGCTATCTGACCCAAAACAACCCGTTTGTATCCATTCTAAGTTCAAACTAGGCTTGTTTCCAGATGAGTCCCGATAATGGCCTGGCGAATTATCCAATGGCAGGCTCAATACCATCCATATCAAATTCAAAACCAGGTGTAGCCGTTTATCCAGCGCTGACTTCAAAAGGAATCCTTTAGTGGGCCCATGTGAACAATTACGGAGTCCTCGCAAACGCTGTGGCCTGTAATTGCGCGTGCAGGTCGCGTCTGATCGGACGTCGTTAAAGCGAGGAGCGTGCGTCAAACGGGCGTCAAGCGCTCCAACCGCTGCGTCCCAACATCTGCGGCCAGATGTCCTCTCTCGTCTTCTCGCCAAGCAAAAGTGGAAGAGTGCATGTAAACACGCCGTCTGTGCTTTGTTTACACGGCCTCAGTCAGTCAAACGGACAGATAAGGATTTCCCGGGGAGCCCAAGAAACCCCCGCCGAACACTAAGAATTTGCATTCCTTTTAAGAAAAAAATAAAGCTAGCTGAATAAGTTTCATTCTTATATTTAATGATGAAAAATAAATAAAATCGCCCATTTTTCTGTTGATTTTCTCATGTATTTGCAATCTCTGCTTACAACAGTTAATGCATTACAACATGAAAACCAATCCCTTAAAAAACAAAAAACAAAAAGAGCATTCATTCAGTTGTCAATCCATATTTGGTCGTCATGTAGCTAATATTTGCATTTACACGACCTCAGACCTCAGGCTGCCGTCCGTCTGTCTGGCGGCACCGTGGGGATGAGACAGCGTGGCGAGGGCCCCGGTGACCGCAAAGGCTTCAAGCTGCGAGTGACGTCTCGCCGCACAGCTACGGGTCAGCCCACAGACACGCACGCGTGCAGACAAGACAGGTGGACGCGCATACGGAACGCTAACAGCACAATGAGGTATTCACAATGTTTTACATTAAGTCATGTTGACAAACATTACAAAAAAATATATCTATTTTTTGACAATATGTAATGGGTAATAATGTGTTTTTGATATGAATAGATATGCTAATAAGGAAAAAATAGTACTCTTCAGTAAAGTACTTTCTAAAAATATACAATAGTAACATAATTAAAGAGATTTCAACAGTTTGTGCATCATGATTTCAGGCATCAATGCCCATTGACATTGTGCTCTAGTTCGAGTTTGCATGCCTCGACCACTAGGTGGCAGTACAAAACAGACATACAGTACATAATACAAGAAGAAGAGTAATTTCACAGCCATTCAACTGCATTGGGTACTGTCATCATATTGCCACAAAAAATATTACATTTTTTTTTTTAAATAACCAATTAGCTGAGTCAAAGGTTTGTGTGGGGGTCCACTGTCCGGTAATATGTTTTCCCACTATTTTTCTTGACCCTCAAAGGCCACCATACTGAGTGCACAGAAAGAACTGTAGTGCATTCTGGGAACTTGTAGTTTTTATACGGTGTTATGTTGATGCTGTGCATTTCTACATCATCTCTAAATGTGGACCCACTTCAAATGGATGATATTATTTGTTTAAAATGTAAAACGGGGCCCAATTATTTGGGAGTCAAATATGGCGGACAGGAGCTGGTGAAAAGCGAGTGACGATTTGCATGTGGCCGAGAACCAGCAGATGACCTCGGTTGACCCCCACTGATAGTAAGCAAGGGCTCAGTTTGTAAGCATCATGTTAGCATTTCGAGCAAGCAACGGTACATTCGTGCCATAACTTGTGAGTTTAAGTCGTTCTGTGAACACAAAACATTTTCCTAATAAAATATATGAAAATACTATAAATCCATTACAGCCTCCTGGCAACAAAAGTTTTTTGTTTTGTTTTTTTAAATAAGAAAAAAAAACACTTGAAACTATTTTAATTCATAAATAGGTGCATCATTGTATTGTGTGCTCCTTCTTTGTGTGCACACCTTGGCTACCAGGAGGTAGTAAAACACTTAAATAATAAAAGGGAGCAAACGGTGTCTTCTAAACTCAGTAAGCTGCAGTAATATTAGTTGTTTTTTGTTTTGTTTTTTTGTTTGCAAAGGATAAAGAATATAAGCCTTTTAGTATTATTCTATTGTCTGTCTACATGTGTTGCTGTCGTTTGTGCTTAAATATCCATTTTTTAAATGTTTATAATTACAGTGACATTTGTTAGCCTATCAATGGCGTATTGCATTGTTTGTTAGCATTAAGCTAAGCAGAATTAGCTCCTCGCCATAGCTCTATCCAATCATGAGGTGAATTTTGATGGCTTCAAATGACTTCATAAATTTCCAGATCTCCACCAGGAAAGTGTTGGAGCTCTGTTTGCTGCAATGTGATTGGCCAAGCTGCGGTTCAGGGGTGTGGCTTAACAAAAAGACATTTCAAATCACTGTGAAATTGCCTTGATACATTCATTTAAATGGAGAAAATAAAAGGGGAAAAAACCAGCAACCACACCAGCGTGTGAAGCCTTTCTTTGTTCCTGGGGGACGGAAAATGTCGAGTGCGTATTTTTAGGCGGATCCTTGTTTGTTTGCACAGGAGGCATAAGTGGCTAAGCTGCGGCCCGGGAGTTTGGCCGGGGAATGCAACTGAAGCCCTCGTCAATATAGTGAAAAACTGTGAGACTATGACACTGATTAATGGTGGAGAGGCCAGACCTCACCACCTCACCAAATAAGTCATAAGTCCTTTCAGGACACGTACCGCTTATAAAACAGAAGCCATATTTTGACTCTTGTGGGTTTGATGTATCATACGGCTGCAAAACATTCTAATTAAAGGCTGTGAATAAGGTCTCCATCTAACTTGGCTTGTCGCATACTCAAGCCAACAGACGCGATTCAACTAAGTGAAGTGTCACACGGTGGCAAAGAAACATTTGGCAACGTAAGATGGAGCCAGACTGGACATTCTAAGCCTCATTTTGAGGCGGTTAGAAGCACATAATTTCTCCTAGCCAACTCCTTCTCTTTTTCAACACGTTTGCCGTGTTTGTGAATGTTATGTTCCCCTCAAAACATGACCATGACTCAACCAAGCACTTAATTGTGGTGTTAAACGCACAATCTTAGTTTAGCTTAGCAATTAGCATGGCTTCTCTCGAACGTTTGTCAGAGGAGTCGCTTGTTCACCACTATGATGATTACTGACGAGCAGGAACTCTGCAACGTGTTTACCTCAAGTTTGTTGCTGGCTAGCTGGCTAGCTAGCTAGCTAGCTAGCTGTTGTGGCATAAATAGTACCAAGTTGTACTGCTTCCTCCAACTAACTGTGGTGGTTGACGTGAGCAAACGCAGCCCAGCAAAGATCTTGGGGCTGTTGATTCTCAGTTTTGCTATTTAAATGTTATTTAAGGAGGCACAAAATGCTCATTTCAAACTGCGAAAAAATAAATTCCCCTGATTTTATTGCAGCCACAAAATCTTAAATCACTCCCCTGCAAAATATCCAAAACAAATGAACAAATCTTTATTCAAATCCTCAATGGTCAACAGGAAACAAGCTTCCAGCATCTCTATTTTGTTTTCGAGCTGTCATCTGTCACGTCAGATTGACACGTATGCTTTGAATAGGGAAGCCAGCCCCGTTGACCCGACAGTGGCGGCGTGTCATCCGGCGGACAGACAGAGACGTCAAGTCATCAACCAGGGACAACGCAGCGGACAAAAACACAAAGGGGAGGCCGAGTTGGACGTGGGTCAGTGGGGCCGAGCTGCTTGTGTGAGGGGTGAAAGTTGGGATTCTTCTTGACAGCTTCAGACTCTATAAAGACTCCCAGACTGGACCAGAGACAGAAGTTGTGCACACATATGCCGCCTCATCTGTCTATGGTCGCCTCCTGCTGATTGGTCCGCTACTGCGGGGACCCGCCGGGCCGACTGACAACTCAATGAGACGAGCAGCGGCGCGCTTTTAGTGGAACCGTTTCACGGTTTTGGCTTTTGTCTGGCAAAGTATCCACACCATACCCCCCTCCCTTCTCTCGCTGTCTTCTACAATTCAGTATGGACACGCACATGGACAAGATACACTTCTGTTAAATGAAAAAAAACAAACACAATGGTGGAATAACTTCAACTGACAAGACTGGAATTTACAGCATGTCTTGAATCTGGGATTCTGGAGAGAAATGTGTCGCAAAGCTCGGTCTCAGCGTCCAAATAGGAAAACTATCATGTTCTGGGGCTGCTTTGCAACATCCAGCCTTGAGTTGGTACAGTGAAGTCTCAAGAGTATCAAAGGCATTCAGAAAGCTCGGACTCATAAAATGTGAACACAAGGGGCCCCAGATTGATATTATTCCGCATCACACCTGAATTGGACCAGTGATAGAATTAGATCCACTTTCACATAATGTAAACGCTATTATAGTTTCCATGTAAACAGTAAAAACTGTCCCTTTTCTGTTCATTCACTTTGTGATCCACTTTAAGGGGACCAGATAAAATGTGAACTCACTGAAGCCAAGTTCAATCCATTTTTGGACACTACACTTCCATGTTGACTTGCCTTGTACATGCTTTTTGAACCCAAAAGGCACCGAGTCCACTTTTTGGACCACTTTACGGGACTGTTTACACAACACAAATTGAGTCTCAAAAATGTAACGATACCATTTTAGTTTCAATATGAATGCAAAACTCATTTTTCTGTTGAATCACTTTCTGATACACTAAAGATGACTGAATTCCATTTGTTTCAAAGGGACTAAAAAAAAAAAAAAAAAAAAAGTAAATAAAACCACTGTGAATACAAATTCAATTCAGTTTTTGGACATGCCTTGTGCATGTGATGTGAACAGGAAAAGAACTGAGTTTCAATTTAGTTGACTTCCAATCGATCCAATTTAAGAGGGCGTTTACGCCACAGCAAAACCCAAACACGAAATGGATTTCAATATGGAACGACACTGTTTCTAGTGTAAACGCTGACAATCACAGATATATTGCTTTTGTTTCACAGAAATTTGATAATATAAGAACAAGGAACAAGATACATTTTAGAATTGCAAAGATATAGAGTAAAAATCCAAAAGAAAAACGTCAGACCATGGTCCTGTTCTTAAATCAGCAAGACAAAAATGCAAGCTTGGATGGCTTCCCTCCCCGCGGCTCCGGTTTGAATGCCGGCTTCCCGAGGAGTCGCGTCCCGTCAAGGAAGGACGCCGGTTCGTCTCCCAGGAAGCCGTCAAAGTAGTCAAACGAGAGGTTGTTTGCGTCTGCAGGCCCAGCGGCGGCGGATACCCCTGGGCACGATGTCCCCCCTCCCCGCGCCTGCTGCGAGAGCGTCGGGTCCCCGAGTCAGTCCAAGCGAGGCGGCTGCACCGGCGGCCCCCCTCTCGACACTCAAGCCTTTCTTATGGTGAGACACTCGGAGAATGAAGTCCCCCCACACCCCCCGCCCGCTTTGGTCCTCATCTGACCCGCACGACGAGAGAGAGAAAAAAACAAAACACTGGAGTGTTTGAAAGGTACATTTCACTGGAGAGCTTTTGAAGTGGACTACTTGATCGTCTTTAGAGCGGGAACAGCTTCAAGTAGACGTTGGACCACGTTGTACAAGCTTGGTATTGATTTGCATTATTAATAACCGTGAAGCCACACAAACACTTTTTTTTTTACAATGTTCGCTTTGTAGATTAGAAAAACTGCTGTCTTTTTCACAAATGATTTATTTAATTATTCTTAACGTTATTCTAAGAACTAGACTAAGTGCAACTTCTGGAGAAATTGCGTGGGAATGCTGAAAGCTGTATGCTAAGATTTTGAATGGATTCGGAATGCTTATGAAGTAAATTGAGAGATAAAATTATGAAATTATGACCTCCTGGTTACTGGGCAATGGACTTTACCAACTGTGCCACCGAGCAGTATCGGACACCTGGTAATGATGATAAGTTATATGTATGGAAGTGGGCGTGGAAAGTGACACTTAGAAATAGTTCAATGTCTATCCCATTGAAAATGAATGGGGAAAAGTTTATATTAAATGTTAAATTGTGCAAATATTGGAAGTAATGTGGAATCAGACGATATATACCTCGGGAGGCGTTAATTTTTTAAGCTAGTTGAAATTTGAACAGTGTAAATTGGAAGTATTATGTGAGTTGTTACGCTGCAAAAAAAGTGTGGAGAATAAAAATCACAATAATATGAAGCATTCCCACAATTATTTTTTAATCTAATCTCATCATCATATTAACACTTTTGTAATATTGTTACTTTGACGTAATATTAAAACCTAGATCTCAGAACATTGCTTTTTCTCATATCGTGACTAGATTGTTTGATACCACTTTTCAGACCGATACAGTACAATAATTCACTCCTGACTACTCACCAATACAAAATACT
Organism: Festucalex cinctus; assembly: GCF_051991245.1. NCBI lineage: Eukaryota > Metazoa > Chordata > Actinopteri > Syngnathiformes > Syngnathidae > Festucalex > Festucalex cinctus. The sequence goes on along the minus strand of NC_135428.1, from coordinate 13,273,387 downwards.
GATCTCTCTACCTTTGATATATAAAATTTCATTTAAAACGATGACAAAAATTGTGAACAAAAGCCTTTCTGTCTGATGCGGATGATGATTCGCTGATATCAAACTGCCACAGTATAGCGCCAACTACTGCCAAGGAGGACATACACGATGTCAGATTTATTTTTTTTCTCCTCAAGTATCAGTATTAATGATCTAAAATAGTCCGAATTTCTTTTGATGAGTACAGATGTGCCTGTGAGCAGACAGGTGCAGCTTTCCATTTTCTCGTCTTTTCCCTAAAGAGGAGCCCGGGCACCCGCGAAACGAGGGCGCAGTGAGAAAATGAAGACCTCTGCACCCCTCCAAAGCAGCAGGAATTTCTCATTAAGAGTAGATTTGGGACCCCCGTCACCCCCATCGAGCGAGGGGGGGTCTCCCTCTGTGGCCCTTCACCAGCCGGCAGCGCCTCTTATTCACCTTTTCTCTTTTTCAATCACGCTTCCAAAAGCCCTCGCCACTTCCTCTTCCTTTCATTCCAACTTCTTACACACCTTTTTTTGTTCACATTCTCTTGTGAGGCCCCAAAGAAGCCAAAGGACTTTTCTTTATTTCTTTTTTTTGTGTTTTTTGTTTTGTTTTCATAATAATAGTCTCCGGAGATATTTGTGTCCCGAGGCATCGAAGCTGCAGTTGAGGCAGATTCTCCTTTTCAAAGAGTTTCCCATTCACACTTTAGAGTAGGATTAATGAGGATTATGTATATGAGGCGAGATAATGAGTTGTGATGGCCACCATTTTTTTTTTTTTCCAAACAAAACACAGCCAGTGGCGATTTGGCCGCTCGTGACTTTTTCACGGTTTGGGACTTTGCCGCCTTTTCTCGCACAGGGAACGCCTAGTTAAGGTTTTCATTCAAAATAAAAAAAAGTGCTGCCGGAATAGGCTTGTCCTCCTCCGTGGAATATCTTTCATGATGTAAATTAATTATAAAAAAAAAAAAAAAAAATAAATAAATAAAAAACATTTTTGTAGTCAACATAAAGAAGAAATTGTGTCATGCTTGTGCAGTGCAAGTCAGATAATAAACAAAGATAATAAATAAAATAATAGGAGAAAAATAAGCAAGATAGGATGAAATCCAAATGTATTTAAATCATTTTACATCTATCTGACTAATACATAAACTGAGCCAGTAGAATTAATCTTACTATTTTACCTTTATCTTGGTCAACTATATCTTTAGTTTGGATCAACACTCACTGAGCTTTCTGTAGTAATATTTCTTATTAACTCATTCACTGCCAGTCATTATAGAAAATTTTTACATTTCCAATACTCACGTGATATTACATTCAATAATTATATATAAACCGAATCTACCAAATAACAGAATAGACTCCCTACTTTTTGTCCCGTCCCGTTCTTTTATAATTGACAGCAGAAAAATGTAGGTTTGCCAAAATACAGCCATTTCTCCCATGGACTCTGAAACTGTGTTTATTTCCTATAAAATGGGGCAATGATGTCATCTACCGGTGGTTGGGCATCAGTAAAGTTGTTTCCAAGTTTGATATTTACAGTGGAGCATGCTCAGATTCGCCCCCATTTAGCACCGCTCTAAAAAATACAATTGACAAGTATACTTGTCAAAGGTAGTGAATGAGTTAATTGCATTTATTTGCATTATTTTGTTTCATAATTTCATACATTCAATTAAATATTGCCCATAGTAAATTATTGCCAAACAAGCCTTTATTTTATTTTTTCTTACGATTATGCCACTCATTATGAGCAATAAATGTAAATTAATTATACTTTTATAATTTAATATATTAAACACTATAATAAATGTTAGATACCTATTCAATATTAAAATTTTAATTCTGTGTCTATAACATGACAAGACTTTTTTTAAAAGTTGTATGCCATTCATGATTATTTATTTGTATTAAATATTAAATAAAAATACTGTTTTCTATTATTGTGAAACAAACCTTTTATTTTGTTTTTTAAAATGATTATGTGATTCATTTCAATGTTTTGTATAAGACAAAATGTCTATATTATCAAATACAAATTTGTCATGTATTTCCTGTTCCATAGCTTAGAAACATTGTGAGCGTCCAATCAGATTGCTCCCATATGCATCTGACCGCCACTAGGGGGTCCTATTATCACGCTATTGAAAAGTACTGCTATGCATTAGCTGGCATTCAAGACTTGATGACCTCATCTCAGCATTCCGTGCAAACTTTTGAAAAATGAACACATCGAATCAACTTTGTGTGGAGGTAAATCAGACAATGGAATGAGTGAAAGTAGTAGAGAGTGAGAGAGAGGAAGAGAATGGTCCCAGGCGGCCGGGACAGCTGACAGCTGGGTTCAGCTGAGGTCAGAGGGCACGCATTGGCGGTGGGGGAGTGAAGCAGAATCTAAAACAACAGGAAGACACGCACACACACATATATTTGTGTGTAGTCATCGATGACTTTCCCTGTCCACAGTGTCCAGTTGCTTCCATAACAACCGTAACAGCAGAGGTGACAAGACACTCAGAACTTTAAGACCCTGGAAAGTCAATTCGAGATTTTAATTTCTGAATACAGTAAACTGGTTCCAGGTTTACGGTTCTGCTACATTATAGATTTTTTGGGGATTTTTTTTTTTTTACAGTTAGTTTATAACTGTACCGTATTTTCCGCACTATAAGGCGCACCACATTATAAGGCGCACCTTCAATGAATGACATATTTTAAAACTTTTTCCATATATAAGGCGCTACAGTAGAGGGCTGCCACAAACGACTATTTTGCTAGTCGACTAATCATCAACAGTAGTCGCGATTAGTCGACTAATCGGATCGGATCGTCAGCCCTTAAATAATTGCCCAAAGTCTTTTTTCGACTCTTTTTTTTTTTTTTTTTTTTTTTTTTTTTCCCTCAGAAAACCCCAAAAACTGAAACACATACTGATTATGTGTTTATTTTCATTTCAGGGATATAATTATATATACATAAAATAATAAACTATCTGTTTAAATAATGATGTAGCCAATTTTAGCAAAGGTGGCCAGCATTTTTTTTTTATTATTATTATTTTGATGAATTAGGCCAATATTTTTAAGGGGCTGACAAGCAAGCAGCTCCTCTTATATAACCATCATTAGCATATAGCTTGATTTTGTTAAGATATATGTACAAGTAAGTAATAAAGATGGTGACAGATGAAAGGTAACAGACTAACAGTACATTCAACTTTTATTAAAGTGCAGTTTGTACCAGAATTCCTTGTGCAATCCAAAAAAAGACAATTATGCCGATAGTACATTTGGACTTTTAGCTCAAACACTGTTGCCTTTAACATTTATAACAACAAATGTTGAGTGCATTTGAAAATAAAACCAAAACTAAATAGTAATTAGTAATATGAATACAACAATGATGTAAACAATATAAAAAATACTTTTGAGGCATGCACGTTGATGGCTTCATAATAAAGCTCTCCAATGAAGTGGAACGGAGTCTTTTAGCACTGTAACGTAGCGTTAAGACATCGTTGCCACATTTACTATTCAGTCATAAAATTGCTGTGTTACAGGCCAAGCCTGGCCCTTTAAGTGCTGTAGTGCCGCACTTTGGCGCAGGAGGGCGGTGTTGTTTAGGAAAGAGAAGGAGAGCGGAAGACCTTGCGTGTGCGCACAGTCTGTCGTTGAGGAGTGCTAAAATAAAAGTTTGCGTGAAACAACGAAAACGAGAGTCTGCCTGCTCAGTCGCCATACCATCGGTTAGGAGGTCCCTGGGCAGGAGAAGAAGACTTAAAAGCTGTAACCAACGTGGGCACGTTTTATCACACAGTGTGTGCTGAATGAACGTCCATGTTAGCACTTAGCTACGCTAACCAAACAAATAAAGTGGCTGAGATGACTGTCACTCGCCATCAGAAGGATTCGACAAAAGGTGCTTCCGTCTCAACTGCCGTGAGAGGCAAGGTCTGTCTTGCATATTTTACTTTGAACATTATTCGCTTTTAGGGGTGTGAATTGCCTAGTACCTGACGATTTGATCCGTATCATGATTCATAGGTCACGATTCGATTCGATACAGATTAATTCCGATATGAATTTACAAGGCGATTGTTGCGATTTTTTTTTTAACTCAAATTTAGAAAATACCATGAAAATGTATTTATTTATTGATCTGAAACTTCAGTTTTATAACTGTGAGACACTGTATTTAACAAACAGGTTGTAACCTTTTTCATGTTAGAACAGCATTGAAATAAAATATTAAGGCTTAATGTTCCATTATTAATACAACATTCTTCCACGCTTAAGGTGTGAAAGTTAGACGTTTTGTTGAATATTTTTCCATCAAAAATCAACATTAAAAAATCGATTCGGCTGCCTATTGAATCGATTCAAGAATTGCGTGCTGTAGTATCGCGATATATTGCCGAATCTATTTTTTTTTAACACCCCTATTCGCTTTTGTGTTCCCAAACCTTCAAAGTCAGATGTTGGTTAGCCATGAGAGCATACTATGTACAGCTGGTGCTGACATCACGTCTGACCCGGATTAATGCTACTGCGCATATGCGTCTAGTAAGAGCAGGCAGGAGGACCGGCGGCAGGCAGTCAAACGAGCGGTTGAGGCAGTTTTGGAAGAGAAAACAAATATAAGGCTGATATATATTATGTAAAAGTGACTAGTCGACTATTTAAATTAGCCGTCGACGGTGTTGGTCGTCGGCGTAGTCTCGACTAGTCGACTAATCTTGGCAGCTCTAATTAGATGGTGCTGCGCTAAAGGGAATGTCAACAAAACAGTCAGCTAGGTCAGTCAAACTTTATTAATAGATTACAAACCAGCTTTCTGACAACTCCATTCACTCCCAAAATGAATAAACAGCTGTTTTAATATTTTCTCTGAGGTAAAGTATTAGCATTAGCTAGCGATCCAAGATGGTGGGATCCTCTGCGCATGCACGTCACCGTTCGTGCAGGGTAACCGACGGCGTCTTGACAACGAGACCTCTTGCGGCTCAATATTGATCCATATATAAGGCGCACTGGATTATAAGGCGCATGGTCATCTTTTGAAAAAATTGAAGGCTTTTAGGTGCGCCTTATAGTGCGGAAAATACGGTAATTTGTTTTGCCTTAAATTTATTATGGGTATAATTCGACTTTCGACCACTAGATGGTGGCACACTATTTATTTATTTTAACTCTGTAAATTTTAAAGAAGAAGAATGAAAACAGGAATTATTTCAGCTCAGCCTAGTTTTTGGTGAAGAGTATTGAACATCAAGTTCTCTTCAGTCCGGCTTTTTCTGCCTACAGAAGGCGACAACTAGATTCATTTTATAATCTACATCTTCGGGCAGGATTATGGATGGATATTGTTACACGAAGAACGGGATTTGTTTACTGCAAACCTATGGGGATTGGTACACTGTTTGTACAATATTTGTGTATTCTCCATTGCTCTTGCTCTCGCTCAGTATATTATGTGTTCAAATGCGTTTGTATCATTTGTGACCCGCTCCAGCAAAAGGGTCCGCATGTCGGGAGGCTCAATCTAGAGATATGGGCAATATTAGACAGTTGGACATTTTTTTTTGGCAATTTTGAGATTTCTCCACAAATAGCTTCCTTGAGGTCTAGTTTCATTTCCAAGCAGCACAAAAGTCAAAATTGTAATAGAAGTGTATGAAAATAAGCAATTATTATTAGACAGTATGATGCCTCATAACTAGGGCGTGTGTTTTTAGCCTGCTAGCTAGTTCGCATTGCGTCTTGCGCACCTTTTTAAAAACAACCCGACTTTCCTAGCCTCAGACGTAATTCACTACTGATTTATAGAAATATTGTGAGGATAAGCGAATCTGCTGATGGATGGATGGATGGATGGTTGGATGGATGGACATAGCAACAAAAAAAAAGTCGAAACACAGTTCAGCACGAACATGAACAGAAGTCATCCTACCTTATGGAGCAGAAGCTATGTTTTCGTCGGTCCGGTTACCAGTGAATTGTCATCCAAACAGACAGAGATATTCTCCAGGATCGTTTTCTTAATGAATCGTTGTCTACTTTTTGTTTTGGCAGCTTAACAATGCATTCGGATGAATGGATGACAGAGAGATGAAGTTTCTTTATCCAAGTATGGCGTATTTATTGCTGAGCACAACACAAGCACATTTGCTCTCCACAGCCTTTAAAGTAAAAGGAAGATAAAAGACCAAAGGAAGATAAAAGAGCAAAGTGTTCGAGCGCTTCACAGTGGCACAAGCGCAACATTACACATTAACTGAATACATAAACAATCAACTGAGGACATAATCTCTCAACACTTTTGTAGAGATGTGCGGGTGAAGCCTTGTGAATCTTTGAGGCTTTCCTTTAAATTGTACCGAACTCGATTCCAAACTTTTAGTGCTTCAATGAAAGCAACCACAGGGCCATCTAGTGGATGAGTAACATTAAAGCAACCTATGTGACTAAACTGAGTAAAATAGCTTACTGGCATCTTTCAGAAATAAAAGTACGTATATAAATAATGATACAGTTCTGTGTATTATTTACAGAGTGTTGTTCATTTTGTTTATTAAACGAAGTTGCAAATTGATGTTTCATAAAATAATTAAGTCGGTCTTATGTGGATGTTCATTTTAAAAGGATTCATGAAAAAATTACAAAAGGGCACATGTGGACTATTTACAAATTTTTATTCAAAAATAACTTCTCCGCAATGGAAGGTTTTAGGCGGCTTCTCACCGCACTCACGAGCCGATTCGAGCTGTCATGACTCGCTGTGACGTATGAAGCTTCGGACGTCATCAGTCACGTGACATTTACAGGACAATACAAGCTCCGAAGCACAATTTTGAAGCAGTGTGATTCAGTAAGTTCGGCGCTTGCTTCGAGGTACCGGCTTCATTTTAACATCACTACTTTTAATTCAAATTACTAAATTCACACACTTGACTAAAACATGTCGAACTCGAGCGAGGGATGCAGCCGCGATACCCCCGCGGAGCAATCTGCTCCTTTACTCAGACCACGTCGGTTAAAGGTTGTGACATGAAACAGTGCCTTGTATACAATGTTAGACTAATGTAATAATGTATCGTAAATACTAATATAATGGTTTGATCGCTTGTCGATGTTGTGTATTTCATACGACGCCGGACACGCTGCTTCTTCCATAAACATAAAAATGAGCTATGAAATTTTTAACTTAAAGATGAAAAATGGTCCTTTCAAAAGAGTCACAGTATGACAGCCCGCCCCAAAATGCACACAGGCTATGACTTGTAAATACAATAGTTTAGTGTCACTCTATTACTTGCGGTGGAGTGGTGGGACAAAACAAAAAACAAACAAACAAACAAACAAACAAAAACATTTTCATTTTATTCATTTTCAAAAACATTTGAGACATCACATCCATGATAAGTTATCAATAAAGCACTTTTCACAGGCCACATCCAATGGCAAATAATATTTTAATTGACACAAAAATATGAAATCAAATTTTCCACTGTGGTAAAATGACCTAATTTATGCAAGAAAATACCACAAGGAGCAACAATAAAATAACCAAACTTTGGCTGGTGCCTCGGCAAGTGAATTGTATGCTAAATGTGATCTTCAAAGTTGAGGCTGATTTCATCTCTTGCGAGGTCAAACTTCCAAAACATTTAAAGGGTTAAAATCTCGGAAGATGACCTTGCCTGCTATTGAAATTGACTTTCCACTGATATTTTAACAGTTCCTGAAAATTTCTGGTTCATATCTTTTTCCTATGATACTGGTTGCTATGGACATTTGAAAGATGCAAGTGCCAAAACTTTAAAGCCCTTTTTCTCAAAACTTGGAATTTCAACTTTTGAACATTAAAACTGCTGTAACTTCGTCAATTTTTCAGCTAACATCTATGTATTATATATCATTTTAAAGAGAATTAAGTGCAGAATTCAAACATATCAATATGTCAATTTTGATTTTTTTTTTTTTTTGCACATGTGGACCCTTTTGCCAGACCATGTCGGTTAAAAGGGTGTTTAATTAAAGACCTTTTTAATTAAGTGCCATCAATGCTGTAAAAATATAGCTATGGTGAATTTAAATAGGGATATCACGGATTTCATTTATCGTGTGGGAGTGGTCTGGAACATATATCCGTAGTGGAGGAAGATTGAACGTAGTTCTAAAAAAATACGAAACAATGTGCTATGTCTTATATTCTTGTTGAAACATGTTGAACATGTTCTACAGCAGGATGGAATTTCTAGTGCATGAGTGCATACTATTTAAAGTATGAAAAGAACAATTTGGAATTGAATATTCAAGAGGATGAAATATACATACTTTTCATAAAGTGCTTATATTTTCGTTATTTGACTCTCCAATTTTTATTTTTCATTTTTTTTATGTTTCTCATTTAAAATCCGGCACAAATAAAAAGGCATTTTGGGACCAAAAAAAAACTTTTTTTTTTTTTTTTTAAATCACACTTGAGGTGCTCTGCCTCCCTCTAGAGTCTATGAACGCTAAATGCAATCTCATGACAAATAAATACCACACAGGTTCTATAGTGGATTGATGAACATTTTGTATTTGTGTTATATAAAGGAAACATAAATTATTGTTGTTGTTTTTACGCCCCAATTTACACCCGGCTTTTCGTGGAAAACACATATTCAATGTTTATCAGTATTTTTGAAGAATTGAGCTTGAAATAAAATGATAATAAACAAAAAGCTCAGTTGCTTAGGTGCCCATTCATACGTGATTTATAGCTATCTTCCATATTTGTGTAGTTTTGTGTCAAGTCACCCTGTGACAAGAGTCTATACTGTAAAAGGGTTCACACACCCACAGTTTACAAATATGAACGCCTTCTAATCTTAGCCCTACAGGCCAAAGAAACACATTTTTGTTTTTTTGTTTTGTTGTTTTGAAAGAAAGGATATAAACGTTGAGAAGGCCATGAAATCCTGTTCAAGCCATCAAGAAAACAAGCACCGGTATGTGTCTGTTTGTTACGAAACAAACTAGGTTTTTGAGCAATCCTGCGAACTACCTTTCTATGATAATCAACGACTGTTTACCTGCTTTGACCTCAATAACAAGTTGCCTATTGTAACGCGCGGCCTGTGCCAACTGCAACTCGCCTGCAGTTGCCCGCGTCTACCGACAAGGGGGCGCTGATGGCCCGCGGCCGCCACAGTCCTCCCTCTGACTCGGCTATGGGCCCTTTCTTGTCCGCCTGTGCGCGGCGGCTGCTTTCTCCCCTCACGTCTCGCTTGCTCAACCTTTCTCCTTCCTCGCGGAGTCGCCGTAAATGACTCCCAATAAAATGTCCCAAAACATGCGAGTTTGGTGACGACGACGGCGGCGGCGGCGAATAACCACAACGGTGGACCGCGTGTGGACGCCGTTTCACTCGCGTCGTCGCGTTTCCCCCCCATCCACTGTGAGGTTCAGTTTGTGAGAGGAGGAAGGTTGCCATTTTGCGAATTACGCCGCTTCCGCTATTCAATGCCGCCTGTGCGTGTCTTCACGTCAATTCACGTTGGTTGCAGGGGTATATCTTGTACGTATAACCCCACCACACAACCTCTAACATTAAAAACCCAAGCGTTTTAACACTTTGTGGGCCTATTTCTTCTTTCCCCCACCCCTCTCCACCTCCCGTGAGAGTGGAGTGGTGGACTCCATTTTGAAGGGTGTGCAGCCACTGAACTCTACTCCTCGTCTCAGGAAAGAAAAGGGAGGAGAAATACGATATGGCCTCACGCGTGTTTTCTTCTCGAGTGTGATTTTTATCATCTTTTCGCGTAGGTAGAACATGACGACCGGGTGGAAGTTCGGCGCGTGACGTCACGGCAGCCGACTGCTCGTGATTGACGGCTAGTTAAGGCAGGGTGGGCACATGTGGGAAGGTGGATTTTGAAGCCAGGAAATGGACGTTTAAGTTAGAAAAAAAACAACGTTCATGTTATAAAGTTGTGGGGGCTGGAAAGAGAGGGGGGGTATAGTTGACTTACAGGAGCATATATTTGAAGGGAGGTGTTGGAGGAGGAAGAGGAGGAGGAGGGTGGTGGTGGTGGTGGAAGAAGAGGCAGAGGAGGGGGGTGAGTGCTCCTCGGGATCCGGGCCTAGTAGTGCCGCCGCCGGGACTCTCCTGTCGCTCTCATCCGCTGTCAAAAATCTGGGAATTGCCTCATTCGGGGGGCACAATGGAGACGGCGGTGCTTGCCTGGAAGCTGCTTGACGTGGGAATGGTAAGACTCTCGTCACGGATGCCGCGTTCGGCCGTGTTTTGCGTGATTATTTTTATTTTTTTTACGTGCCTCTCGAACCATACTGATGCGCGCGCACGCGTCGACACAAGACGAACCTAATCGTGTATTTGTGTGTGTGCGCGCACGCGCGCTTGTGTTACTGTCGTCGTCCTCTGTTGCATGTTTTGTTCTATTTTGACACCACACTACATACAGTGTCAAACGCGCATTTGCACACGCGGTGTCACGCGCACACGCACGATGAGGGCCATTTTAATGCCTCTGCGAGTTGTGTGTCCTCATGCAGCATACACACACAAACACACGTTATACATAGGCTACAAATGTATGACATGATCTTCATCACATGGACGCCTCCTACCGGAATGGCCGCACCGGCCACAAAAGATATCTCCCAAGATGTCACCCAGTCCAGTTGCCATTTGACACACAATGATGGATTTTCTTGAAGCAAGATGCGCACCCCCGAGGAGAAGATAATCTGATAAACAGTAGTTTAACCGCCATTACAGTTTGCGTACCTACCACAGTTTTCTGCCCGAATTAGTCAACAAAATTATATATATATATATATATATATATATATATATATATATATATATATATATATATATATATATATAATTATGTTCACCTTCAAGCAAAGTTTTCAACACACACCCGAAAAGACTGTAGAGTATGCACAGACGTTTTTAATCTTATGTATATGTGCCCTGTTTCTACGCACAGCACAAATTTCATCTCAAGATCCAAAAAAAAAAAAAAAGTTTTCATCAAATAAGTCCTCCTTAGCAGTAGCTGGCACGATACTGTGACCAATGGACACATCTGTGAATCATCATCTGTATCTATGTTGTTAGTTTATGAATTATCAAACAGTTGTTTTTAATCTAGCGCAATTTAAAGGGTGCATGTGCTGCAGTTTTTAGCTCAAGATCCAAATTTGTCATTTGAAATGGTTTATTTATTGCCATAACAATTTTGGGTCAGCACCTGGTAGAAGAGCATGGACAGAGTGGCAATTGCGTATGAGTATTCATTTAATTTTTTATAAATGTAAATGCTGCTATTTTACTTTGTAAATGTACAGTTATCACAGTATATCAAACCACTATTGCACTTTTAATCATACTGAACCCAAGGGTTGGGTGCACCATAGTTTTCAGGTCAAGGTCCAAACCATTATTTCTCAATGGATCATATACCATGTACCCCAATTATTAGCAGGAGGTAGGGCCTTGCCATGAATAGTAGGGATGTAATGATATCAAATTCCAAACATCACGATACAATATTATCATGATATGAAAGTCATAATACGATAATTATCACAGTATTGTGGGGAGGTTGGCGATATTAAAAAAAGATCACTATATTGTGAAAAGTTAGCTCATACTAAAAAAACAAAAACAAACACAATATTGTGCTTTTGTACATTAAGTAATGTAACCTACAACCTCTAATGACACTTAATATTGACACACTTACTTGCTAATGCACATGTTGTTGCATGTTGCACATGCATAATGTTCCTCCACATATTGAATCAGTTCACAAGCATATTACATTCCCCTTTATCTGACCATTAGCATGGATTGTTCCTGTTCCAGGGAGGAAGCATGCCAGCATGAGTGGACTACATGCAGGCCCAAGCCGGGAGTCCAGCCGCCCAATACCCCCTGCCAGTGACCTCTCCCGCTACCCCCGATCCAACCACAATAGCGACCCCCGCCCGACCATGTCCGCCGCCGCCGCCTCCTCCCTGCAGCGTGCATCCATCTACGGCTTCGCGCAGAGGGACCCCTCACCCCCCTCATCCACCTACAGCCCCCTGAGGAGGCTGCAGCATCTCACCACCATGGTGAGCCAACCCGACTTAGTTCTGCCCGCTCGGCCAGGTAAGAGCTGGGAGTGGGGCTCCGATCAGAAAGAGTCGGAGCGGGACTCGTGGGTCGACTGTTCCGGCAGGGATTACTACGATGACAGTTTTACAAAACGAGCTGATGTCCAAAGTGTCAGCTCAAAAGAAGATCCGGCAGCCACCTGTAGCAGTCCCAGCGTGTCAGAGAGGAAGACGGACGGTTGTTTCTCATGCCCGCCCAGCCCAGCCTTCTCTCTCGATAGCAACAGCCCCTTTGCAAATGGCCTCCTTCACTTTGAATCCTCTTTGTTCGAGGACGAGGATAACAACGTCTGTGCGAAAGAGCAGCAGGAGGAGATGTACCTTGGCGGCACAGACTCGCGGGATAAACACAAGACCTCAGAGAGTGATCTTCAGACTGCCTCTGTGGACTTGCAGCCAGAGGCCAAGGACGCAAATGTTTCATCAGCAAAAGTCATCACCCGGTCCCAGTCATCGGGCTTTCGCCGACGGTACTGGGATGTTTCTGACGACGAGTGGGAGAGCGACACAGATCTCTTCCTTTTTGGCGATAGCCCCTCCAGGCATTTGATGGCAAGTGTTATCTCAGTTAGAGACAGTACAGCCGGTCCTCACTTTACATCAGAGTTCCATTCTTACAACGTAATCTGGATTTTTTTTGTAAATTAATGACAGTAAATATTTTCCTGAAAATCACTTACTGATTTTGTTTAAATTCTGTAAATCTGGCGGTAACTGAACATGACCTCATGTGACCACATATTCGTAAACCGCTGCGCAAACTCAAACCTTGTGCGCTGTTTTTAGCCTTGAAATGTCATGCCAATATTGTTGTAAAGGTGTTGTAGTTCTTTCTCCATACTACTAGGGACTTCTGTATTTGTTTTTGTACTGCAAGACAGATTTAACGTATTTGCCCATGGTCAGAACCAGGCTCACTATGTCTTTTTATTTGTTGCTGCTAACTAAGTTCTAACTCATAATGGGTCTGACAGAAAGAGCAACTATGATCATTTTAGCCTTACAGCGAGTCATGCAATTTATAATACAGGTCTGCTCACATACCCTAACAGTTGTTTTTACATTTTTGCTTCTTTTTATTTACACAAAGAAATTGTTGTAGTAGTCACAGTTTAGCAGACTACAATAGCTAGATGGCCGCAATTGGGGATAGGTGAAAAAAATGAAAACACATTCTCAGTGTCTGTTGATGTTGACAAACTTGATGTTACTAGTGCAGTGTGTAGTGAGAATATTTCATGGCTGTTTTTTGCGTCGACAGCAGAGCGACATGAAACGAAGCTCTGTACCACCCGTCAAATTTCTAGAGGGCGAGGTCATTTGGGCAAAGTTCAACCGACGGCCATGGTGGCCGTGCGAGGTGATTGTTGACCCTGCGCAGGGAGTTTATCACAGGGTGAAAGGTGGGCCAGTAACATTGTTGACTATCGGCTTGTTTCTTGTCGTTTGGATGCTAACCGATGATTCTGACTATCTTTAGAGCCCAGCGACCGGCCCTGTCGTCTCTACCACATCAGGACTTTTGGAGTCCCAGAGGAGCAATCCTGGGTGGAGGATAAATCAACTCATATTTTTCACGGAGGGTTTCAGTTCGAACAGCTTGCGCAACTTCGACGGAAGGGGAAGCAAAGGGGGCAGAACCACAAATACACAGTAATTCCCTTTCTGTTTAATTGCTACAATCAAACGTTGATGTGGATCTTTAATGACTTTGTGTTTCCACAGATCCCTAAACGATATGAGGCGTCTTGGAAACTCAGTGTGGCTGAAGCCGAAACTATTCTCCAGCAAAGACCCAACATAGATTCGTTAACCATAGACCATACCTTCAAAGACAGTTCCCCGATGGTGACCAAGCTCTGTCCACCTAATTCGCCTTCTGTCCCAGGTGCCTCCAATCTACCGGAGGATTTGCACACAATCAATGGATCAATATCTTGCCAGATATCATCCCCAGTAGACAATAAGCAAGGCACTTTAAAGAAGTCTTCTGACAAGAGTGAAGACGTTAACTCCTCAACTAAGCACTCCAAAAAGAGCCGACATAGACCTAACCAAGCAGATAAGAATGTAGAGTGCCCTTATTCGGACCTTGACTCGGTCCCAAAGATTTTATGTCCTAAAGCACTTGAACGTCAAACTACATTGACTCACTCACCTGCTAATGTCGCCAAGGAGGAAAAGAAACAACCAGAGATGCAAAGTGGTTTGTGGTTCAGTAAATCAGGCAAAGACAGGCGCCCTAAAACTGTTAGCCCTGATCGGTCAGATCGTACACTTTTTAGCAATGCGCCCAGTAAGAAAAAGACCTCTGTTGTTAATAAAAACATGATAGTGCAAGATGATTCTGCCTCCTCCGCTAGGCAGGATGACCAGACTGGATTGGTAAATGCAGAAACAAAGCTTGTTTCTGAGCAGTCATGGCAGCTAGACTCGAAAAATGTCGTAGCTAAAAAACCTTTTGAAAGTACTGCTGAGCTGTTGTCACAACCTCAGCAGTTAATTGATTCTTCTGACCCTCTTGGATTGTCACAATTGCAAGAGTCAGTGGTATTTTCTGAACCTTCTGGGTCTTCACAAAATCAGCAGGCTGCGGGTCCTTTTGACCCTCAAGGATTACAACGAAAGCAGGAGTTCAAAGATTTTTCTGACTCTCGAGTATTGCCACAAAAACAAGAGTCAGTGTTACCTTCTGACCCTCAAGGGTCGTCTCAAAAGCAGAAATCTGTGGATTCCTCTTGCCCTCGCGGACTATCACAAAACCAAGAGTCTAGGTATTGTTCGGACTCTCAAGAGTCTTCTCAAAAGCATAAGTCAGTGGTTTCATCAGATTCTCGAGGATTGTCCCAAAAGCATAAGTCAGTGGATTCTTCTGACTCTGGAGAATCATCACAAAAGCATAAATCTGTGGATTTCTGTGACCCTCAAGAATCATCAAAAAAGCAGAAATCTGTGACTTCTGACCCTCAACGATTGCCCCAAAAGCAGGAGTCAATGGATTCTTTGGAACTTTGTCTGTCATCCAAAAAACAGAAGTCCCTGAACTGTTTTGGCCCTGAAGCATTGTCACAAAAAGAGTCCAAGGATTTCTCTGACCCTCAAATATTCCCACAAAAGCAGAGGTCCATCGATTGTTCTGCCTTTCAAAGATCAACCCTAAAGCAGACGTTTTTGGATGTTTCTGATCGAGTGTCGCAAAAGCAGAAATCTGTGGATTCTTCTGACCCTCAAGGATTGTCACAAATGCGGGAGTGCATGGATTGTTCTGATCTTCTAGGATCATCGCAAAAGCAGAAATCAGTGGATTCTTTACACCCTCAAAGATTGTCACAAAATTCTTCTAATTCTGGAACATTGACCCAAAAGCAGACCTCTGTGAATTCATCAAACCTACAAAGATCATCACAAAAGCAGGAGTCTATAGATTGGTCGGACACTCGACGACCATCGCAAAAGCAGAAATTTTTGCATTCTTCTGGCTGTCAAGGACTGTCAAAAAAGCAGGAGTCCAGAGATCCTTTTAACCCTCAAGGATCATCCCAAAAGCAAAAGTCGATCGATTATTTTAGCTCATCAAAAAAGACGTCATTGGATTCTTTTCACCAACAAACAGTGTCACAAAAGCAAGAGTCCACGGATTGTTGTGACCCTCAAAGATCATCAAAAAAGCAGAATTTTGCAGATTCTTCTGACCCTCGAGGATTCTCTCAAAAGCAAAAGTCAGGGGATTCTTTTGGTCTGCAAGGAATCGGATTGTCACAAAAGGAGTCCAAGGAGTCTTCTAACCCCCAAACAATGTCACAAAAGTGGAAGTCGGTGGATTCTTCTGGCTCTCAAGGATCATCACAAAAACGGAAAACATTGGATTCTTCTAACCCTCTAGGATCATTCCAGAATAAATCAGTGGATTTGTCTTACTCTCAAGAATCATCACAAAAGCAGGAATCTCTTGATGCTTCAGACCCCCGAAGGTCATCACAAAAGCATAAGTCCGTGAATTCTTCTCAACACCAGGGATCATCACAAAAACAGGAGTTCCGTGATATTTCTGGCCCTCGAGGATCATCACAAAAGCAGAAATCAATGGATACTTCTAATTCTCGAGAGTCATCCCAGAAGAAATCAGTGGATTCTTCTCACTCTCAGGAATCATCACAGAAGCAGGAATCCATCGATGCTTCAGACCCCCGAAGGTCATCACAAAAGCATAAGTCCGTGAATTCTTCTCAACCCCAAGGATCATCACAAAAGCAGCAGTTCCGTGATATTTCTGGCCCTCAAGGATCATCACAAAAGCAGAAATCAATGGATCCTTCTAATCCTCGAGGGTCATCCCATAAGAAATCAGTGGATTCTTCTCACTCTCAGGAATCATCACAAAAGCAGGAATCTGCAGATGCTTCAGACCCCCGAAGGTCATCACATAAGCATAAGTCTAAGTCTGTGAATTGTTCTCAACCACAAGTATCATCACAAAAACAGTTTTGTGAAAATCCTGACCTTCAAGGAACATCACAAAAGCAGAAATCATTGGAGTATTGTAACCCCCGAGCATCATCCCAGAAGAAATCAATGGATGCTTCTCACTCTCAAGAATCATCACAAAAGCAGCAATCACTAGATGCTTCAGATCCCCGAAGGTCATTACAAAAGCATAAGTCTGTGAATTCTTCTCAACACCATGGATCATCACAAAAGCAGGAATCCCTAGAGGCTTCAGACCCCCGAAGGTCATTACAAAAGCATAAGTCCGTGAATTCCTCTCAACACCAAGGATCATCACAAAAGCAGAAGTTAGTGGATTATTCAAGTGCCCAAAAAATGTTACAAAAGCAGCAGTCAGTGGATTCTTCTGACTGTCTAGGGTCATCACAAAAGCAGAAGTCCAGGGATTCTCCTAATCATCAAGGATCACCACAAAAGACATATTCCATGGATTATTGTGGGCTGTCAAAAAAGCAGGAGTCTAGGAGTTCTTCTAACCATCGAGGATTGTCACAAAATCAGAATTCCAAGTATCCTTCTGACCCTCAAATTTCGTTACAAAAGCTGAAGTTAATACATTCTTCTGAACCTCATGGATCATCACAAAGGCAGGAGTCCATGGATTCTTCAGACCCTCGAGTTTTGTCTGAAAAGCTGAAGTTAGCGGATTCTTCTGTCCTTCACAGGTCATCACAGACGCAGGTGTCCAGGCATTTGCCTGATCATCGAGTATCGTCACAAAAGACGAATTCAATTAATTCTTGCGAATCACATGGAATGTCAAAGCAACTGGAGTCCAGGCGTTCTTCTGACCAACGAGGATTGCCACTAGAGCAGGAGTCCAAGTATTCCTCTGACCCTCAAGTTTTGTCACAAAAGCTGAAGTCAGTGGATTCTTCTGAAGCTCAAGGATCATCAAAAATGCAGAAGTCGAGGGATTCTTCTGAACCTCGAGTTTCGTCTGATAAATTGAAGTCTGTGGATTCGTCTGACCCTCGTGGGTCATCACATAAGCAGGTGTCCAGGGATTATTCAGACCTTTGTGGAACATCACATAAGAAGAAGTCATTGGATTCAGTTGAACCCCAAAGATCATCACATAAGCATAAGTCGGTGGATTCTTCTGATTTTCTAATGTCATCACAAAAGTTGGAGTACAAGGATTTCTCTGTTTCCCGTGGATTGTCACAAAAGCAGGCATCAAAGTATTCTTCTGATCCTCAAGTTTTGTCACACAAGCAGAAGTCAGTGGATTATTTTGACCCTCGAGAATCATCACAAAAGCAGGAGTCCAGGGATTCTTCTGACCCTCGAGGAACATCACATAAGCAGAAGTCAGTGGATTCATCTGAGCCCAGAAGATCGTCACATAAGCAGAAATCACTGGATTCTTCTGACCCTCGAGTATCATCACAAAAACTGCACTACAGTGATTATTCTGACCCTCGGGGATCAACACAAGTGTCTGTGGATTCTCGCAGGTCCTCTGAGAAGTGTTCTTATTTAAAGGGTCGGCAAATCCCTAATTCTAAACGCTCAGCCAAACGGTCTACTCCTCGAAATAGCACACATGTGAAAAGGTTCAGCAAGAGGGCCAGTGTAAAGCGCAGCGATCAAAGTGATAACAGTAAATTGAGGGCCAGTGAAAGGGTTGCTCTGCGTAGTTTTTACACGACAGAAGAGAGGGAAAGTAAAAGCAGGACGAAGTCTATTTTAAAAGACGTATCACCAGACCTTCAAAAAACTCTGATTGCCATGTGTAAACTACCATTTGTTAAGTTGATGCGTAAAGACATAAATATTCAGAATTACTTGAAGTCTAAAATTACTGTTAGTTGCAACGACCAAACTGGATGTCCAAACAATAATGAACCCCAAAGAAAAACAGTTCCTACCGCCTCCTCCAAGTCTGACTTGATGGACAAAGCAGCACGCATCTCTGAAAATAATGGAGACAAAAAAGTTTCCCAAAACAGTGAAGACAAATGTTTTCTTCGAAATACAGATGACACAAGTATTTGGAAAACTTCCAAAGATAAAAGTGTTTCTGGAAATGGAGAACACAAAAGTGTTTCTGGAAATGGAGAACACAAAAGTGTTTCTGGAAATAGTGAGCACAAAAGTGTTTCTGGAAATGGTGAAAGTGAAAGTGTTTCTGGAAATAGTGAACATAAAAGCCAGTCTAGAAGTGGTGAAGACCAAAGTGCTTATAGAAATGGTGAGAGCAAAAGTATTTCCAGGAAAAATGAAGACAAAGCTGTATCCAGATCTAGTGACGAAAACATTGTTTCCAGAAATAGTGAAGACAAAAATGTTTTCAGAAAAAACAAGGACAACAGTCTTACAAGAAAGAATGAGGATAAAACTGTCTCTAGAAATAGTGAACAAATACTGGTCAACAGAACCATTGAAGACAAACATGTTTTCAGAAAAAATGAGGATAAAATTGTGTCCAGAAATGACGACAAAAGTTTTTCCAGAACTAGTGGGCACCAACTTGTTTTGAAAAAAAATGAGGAAAAAAATGTTTTTCAAAATAGTGAAAACAAAAGTGTATCTGCAAATTGTGAAGACAAAAGTCCGTCTAGAAATTGTAACGACAAAAGTGTGTCTCGAAATTGTGAAGACAAAATAGTTTCCAGAATTGGTGAAGACAAACATGTTTTCCGAAAAAATGAAGACAAACATGAGTCTAGAAAAAGTGAAGACAAAAATGTGTCCATAAATACTGATGCCAAACGGGTTCCCGAAGACAGAAGTGTTTCTAAACATAGTGAACAACAAAGTGGATTTAAAAATACTGACAAAAGTGTTTCCAGAAAAAGTGACGAGACAATTGTTTCCAGAAAGTGTTCAGACAAAAATGTGTCCAGAAATTACGCTGACTGTTCAGAATCCCAGACGGCATCAACAGAGACAGAAACAATGTGGGAAACTGGTGCCTCCAAAGATACAACCATTACTTGCGATCTTTCTCAAAGTTCACACGAGCATGAGACTTGTGCCTCAAGTTCGGTGCACAGAACAATCCATGTTCCCTCTCAATATGATACAAATCCCATATCTGGCACCGGTCAGGTGCCTCAAGAGCCATCCTCCCCCAAGAGCAATACCCATACATCAAAGCACATCCCTGATAAATTGCCCAAAGTTCTACTACAAGATCAGCCTGCCCATCTTCCTGCTAGCAATCGACTGATGACAAGAGCTCTGAAAACAATGAAGGTCCTGCAAAAGCTGAAGTATAGAAAAGCCAAAAAGAGGGCTGCTCAGAAAGAACTCTTGCGTCGTAGCAAAAACCCGGCCAACCTAGAGCAACATTCTAAGAACTCCATTTGGAATCCAGAAAGCAATTTGGTTGTTTGCACTAAAGTCAAACCAGTCGAGTCTCAATATAGTTCTGTTTGTGACTATGATCAGGACACGGTTTCCAATTGTAATACCCCTCCAATGATGTTTCATGATTGCACTGAAGTCAAGAGTGAAGAGGAAGTCCTTTCAGTATCTTCAACGCCCCCAATGGACTTCATACCCCTCAGCTCCAATGTAAAGACAAAGGAGGCCCTAAGCAGTTCTTTGTCCTCTCCTCCCTCGCCATTTTCTTTTATGAACGCTTTGAAAAATGTGAAAGAGGTGTCCTTCCAATCCTTGACCAACGAAGCTAACGGCAAAGCCCTCGCCTTCAAACCGGACATGAACTACAAGTTCAGCACATTTCTTATGATGATGAAAGACATGCATGACACTCGAGAACGTGATGGGGCCCCCTTAGAACTGGAGATTGGACCACCGAGTGCCCATGTCAAGGAGGAGCCTTTGGTGATGCCTGGAGTGGCTCCACTCACAGGCCTCGAACAAGACATTGTGAATGATGGTCCAGATTTTAGCCCATCTACGGACACAAGTAGAAGTCACATGTCCAAGGAGCCTTACAAGAGAAAAAGCAACTCCCCTTGGATGAAGAGCAAAGCTGACCGCAAAGTGCCTAGTCGTCCTGCCGGGTCTGGACCCGGTTACCCGGGCGTGGGGTCCTTGCTCGGAATCGACTTTTCCTCTGTACTCGATTACTCGGCGAAAGTCCGGTCTCTGTTGGACGTGCAGGCCTGCCACTGGGAGGGCCAACCTGGGAGTGACGAAGGAATGTTGCGGTGGGAC